>NC_138862.1:108816016-108948516 GCF_965194805.1 Balaenoptera borealis | reverse complement strand
TTAGGGGAATAACTGATCTTGTTTTTTCTTGTAATATTTGTCTCTGCCGTACTATCTTGCTGAGGTCCTTGAAGTGAGAGTCGGTATAGGTGGGGTTTTTTTTTAAGTTTTAATTTTTGGGGGGGGGGTCTTTTATGTCTTAGCAAAATAAGGATTTCAGTGTAATAAGCCAATTTTAATCATAAACTTGTCCATACCACAATAAACCCAGGTTCCATTTCTTTAACTGGTTTACTTAAAAATTAATTCTTTTTACTTGGTTTTGCCCAAGACCTAAGTTACACAGTTATTGTGCATTACCTTTTAAGAGGTTTGTGATCAGTAGTAACTGTAAATAATAATGTAAGTTTGTTATCTTTATCTCCATAACTATATATTCAGATTTATTCTAAATTTAAGCACAGTATATTCTGAGAGTTGATAAATTTAGAGAAGCAACTTTTAAAATATATATATTAAAATAACACCAAGTCATTACTCATTGTTTGATGAACACCTGGTTTTCATTTAAAGAATGTTATGTAAACATTACGTGTAAAGGGATATAGTGAAAAAATTATGAAGTCTCTTAAAAGTTAATTGCTAAAATGTTGTCTACTAAGTTGTTATCCACGGATACATAGTGCTCATCTTATATGGCAAAGTTTACACTGAATTTTCTTTTAACATCTGCTTTTAATGCTACTTCAGTGTAATTTATTGCTTTTTTCTCTCCTTCTACCTTTATTACAATTTATAAAAGGTTTATGTTAATCTACCTCCTTGTTTTGTCAAAGTTTCTATATAAGTATATATTCCTAGAAGAAACTCTGCAATGACAAAAGTGGGATTTATTAAAATACAAGTTCTTGCTTTATCAGCCACTGATAGTCTATTATTTAGAGGCAGTAATGCTTTGGAATCATTTAATCCAATTTAGAACATATATATCTTTCTAAGTAGTTAACCTAATAACATTTAACTATATACCCATTTATGGTATTGTGACTGTTGACATGGTAGGTTTTGTTTGTTTGCTGGTTTTGCTCTTTTTTTTTGACTTGATGTTTTATATTAAAGTTAAATAGCTTTACTGCCTAATATTATATGTCTTCTGGTTGTTATTGGGGACTTCATTTTTTTGCAGTATTTTTGTTACTTTTGACATGGCTACATACTGCCACTTTCTCTTCAAAGACCAGCTTAAATTCAGTTTCCTCTATAAAGTAATCCATATATATCCAGTAAAAATTAATCTTTCATGGCACTGAACTACTGTACCAATTTACCTCTCTAATAGTATTAATACATTGCATATATTATTATTATTATATGCATATCTTACCTACCATATTAGTACAAAGTAAGTGCTAAAATATTTTTAAAATCAATGCTCTGGAACAGCTTATTCTTTAAATATTTATTATGAATAGAAGGTCTATCTAATTTTTAAAGTCAGATTTTTATGTTTAGGTTTATTAAAATAAATCTGTTTATTTCCTTTAGTCTACATTCATTTTTTTCCTTGAAATTCCAAGGAAACTGACAGAGAAAAATCATTAGAAAACCTGGGTATGTTTTAAAAAATGCAGCACCCTGCCCTCCCCTCTCTCTCCACACACATGCTGTAAGTAATATTTTGCAGTGTGAAAGTAGGGGAAAAATTTTTAAGGGACAGTTAAACTGGAGAGAATTGACCAAATACTGTGGTATCTTAAGATAGCCTTGAGAAGAGAAGATTAAACCTTTTGAATAAATCAATATCCATGAAAAAAAAAAAGATGCAAGGAGACGTGGTAGAAGCCCTGGGAAGACTCAGAAAGTGAAGGAGGAAACTTACTGTTTCTGTAGAGAGGTGTTTTAGTTGTCCATGTTGAAGAAAACTGACCTGACCAGAGAACGCCTATTACACTGGAAAATAGCTTCTAACTTGACATGTTGAAAGGCTTATTCCTGCCCTGGTGAGAAAAGCTGTCACTGAAAAAAGCTAACGTACTCAATAAATAGGCTGCATCTCTTGTGGATAGGCTTTACTAAATGGGGCCTAAAGTAGTGTTTGATCCTGATGGAAAGTAATCAGCCAAGCAGAATGTGAGTAGAGCTTGGAACTTCAGAAATATGTGTTTCTTCAACAAATATTTGTTGAGCATCAGCTACCTACCAGACTAGGTGCTAGGCATGGAATAGTGATCTAGATCAGGAGAGATGACTTGTCCTCATGCAGTATAATCTAATAAATAAAAGAGATGACAAACAAATACATAATAAGCATATTTTGTGATAATTCTTACAAATTCTGATAAGTGTTTTGAAGGTAAAGTACAGGATGCTACAGCGGGTAAAGACTGGATGAATAAGAGCAGGTCAACAACTTATACTTTATATTAAAAAACAATGAAAAATGGTGAATCAGTAAAAAGTAACCTGTGGCATTTCAAAAGGACCTGTGAAATATATCGTCTTGATTGTCATCCTTGATTTCATCTCCCTCATCTCCCACATCCGTTTAAACATCATATCCTAAAACATAGCCTTTAAACATTTCTTAAAACTGTGTCTTCCTCTCTATTCTTTATTGCCGCTGCTCTGGTTCAGGGATCATTGCTTGCTGCCTGGACTACCACAACTGTGTTGGATTCCCACCTCCAATCTTATCCCATTCAAATTCATTTTTATATAGTTCCTACAGTGATCTCTCCAAAATATAAATCTGACTATGCCAATCCCCATTACTCCTTCAGTGGACCGCTATCATATGAAGATTGAAGTCCAAATTTCTTAAGATAAGAGACCCTTTGAGTGATGCAGAGCTCTTCTTCCAGGTTTATATCTTGCCACGTTCTGATTCATCCTTTCCACATTATACTTTTATACCATTTCTTTCCTTCCTGTTCTTGCTGTTCCTTTTCCCTTTGTTTAAAATATGAATGTACTTGACAGACACTGCCCCCACACTCCCATCCCTAGGAACTAGCTCAGGCATCATTTTTGCAAAAATCTTTCACTTATCCATTCCATCCCCAAAATGAGCCCCTGTGCTTCTCAGTGCATATCTCCATTATTAGCTTTATTTATTACATTATTGTATGATTACTTGAGACCAGGAAATATCTTAATCATTGTTGTATCTATAGTGCCTAATGATAGTAGGTACTCAATAAATATTTTTAGGTGAATAAACAAATGGTTTGCCTTAAGTTGGTCTCCATATTCTGAAACTATTAAGTGTAAATTTTTAAATATTTAATTTATTTCAATATATGTTCTCCATCATGAAAAATTCAGATTCACTGATTTGAGCAGATATTTGGTCTTAATAATTTGTGCCTGTAAAGAGACCTTTATGAGGTCTTGGCTACCTAGTGCGCACAGTGCCATCTATTGGCAATTATCCAAATTGTATCCAGTATCCAGGATGGAGCATAGAGCACTAATCAAACATTTTTAGGGAAAGCACATCTATGAAAAAATTTTCTGTGAATTTGTACAAGAAAAAAACTAACCACCACACGTATGGCAAAGACAAATTTTAATTATGTATCCCAGCAAAAGAAAATATTGGGTCCTGATATAGTAACAGAATATGTACCATCAGTTCATTCTTTTATTTATTTATACGTGAGCTCATTCCTAAAGAAACTAAGATGCCTATTAGTGTTTGATATAAAAAGACCATTTAAGCCAAAATACAAATGAACACTCACTCTTATCCTTCTTTAAAAACAGACTAATACTCTGTGATTCAGATAGTGTTTTGTTTCCAAATACTTTTAGAGTTTTGTTTCCAAATACTTTTAAAGTATAAGAAAAAAAGAATCTCCAAACAAAAAGCCTCTAAACCATGGATGATTGTCTTTTAATGGTATGAAAAGATGCCACAGCCCTTTTATGAAAGGTGGTGGTTCTATTTGTTCTGAGTAACTTATGGTGCATTATTGAAAAATGAAAAAATTGTTTGTTGTTGGTGTTTTTACTTTATTCACTCATCTAATATTTAAATTTAATCAGCAGAAATAAAACCGCACTTGATTTTGGCTGATGTCAAGCAGTTGCCTGCCTAGTAGCTGCCATGCTGTGGGCACGCATGGTTGCTACAGTGTTTCGTAAATAGACAAGGATGATTTGAGGTGAGGGTAGGCCACCAAAATATTAGTGAGCCTTGCTGTGTTGCCAGATTACCACTGCTCTTAAAAGTTTCAGAAATAACATTTTCACTATGGTTAAAACAAAGTTTAAGATAAACAGTATGGTGGAGATATAATTTAAAAAATAGTTTCTTGAATTTTAGTCATACGGACACTCTTTGAAGAGAAAAAAATTCCTGTCCCCCCACCCACCTGATACACTTTGATTCTATATCATGATATTGCTTAATACATATATATAACCAGGTTTAAACTCCTTACAGGTGTAGTGTTTATATAACTGTAAAACCATAAAACTAATGTTAAAAGTGAAATTATAGTAACAATAATATTAGGTAACACATAGAACATATGCTAGGTACTAGGCATTTTGGATAGATGGGTAGGTAGATAGATGTGCACACACACACAGACATTCATCTCATCTTTACAATAACCCAATGAGGTAGGCACAATAAAATCCTGCAGTAATATACCCCAGGAGAAGAGAAATTGAGTTATAAAACCCAGGCAGTCTGGCTCCAGAGCTCATACTTTTTTTTTTTTTTTTTAAATCCCACTTATGACATTATGGTAGGACTTTTTTGGTAATATTATTATCTCCATTTTATAGATAAGGAAACTGAGGCACAGATAGGCTAAATGACTCGTTCAAGACCCCGCAGATAATAAATGTCAGCTCTGGGATTTAAACCCAGGCAGTCGAGGGTCCAGAGCCTGTGCTTTTAGTATACTTAGTTACCTCTCAAATTTACGTATTAATACAAATTCACTAGCTAAGTTTACAAATTAAAAATAAAATTTCAAAAGGAAGCAACCTAAATGCCCATTGACAGACGAATGGATAAAGAAGTTGTGGTACATATATACAATGGAATATTACTCAGCCATAGAAAGGAACGAAATTGAGTCATTTGTTGAGACGTGGATGGATCTAGAGACTGTCATACAGAGTGAAGTAAGTCAGAAAGAGAAAAACAAATATCGTATATTAACGCATGTATGTGGAACCTAGAAAAATGGTACAGATGATCCGGTTTGCAGGGCAGAAGTTGAGACACAGATGTAGAGAACAAACGTATGGACACCAAGGGGGGAAAACTGCGGTGGGGTGGGGATGGTGGTGTGCTGAATTGGGCGATTGGGATTGACATGTATACACTGATGTGTATAAAATTGATGACTGATTAAAAAAAAAAAAGTAAAAAAATAAAATAAAATTTCAAAATCAATGAAAATAGGATTTAACCAATATAACTTAAATGAATTATCTCAATTTAACATAGATGATACTGTTTTACTTACACTGAATTTCTAATGTTTGGATTATTAATAGACAGATTTACTTGCATGTTTTATGTTTCTGTGTTTCCTGGATGATTTCGAGATTTATATTATAATTATTTAAATTTTTCTATTTTGATAAATAAGCTTATTTTAATCACTGAGCTATTGTTTTGGTGATCTAGTAATAATAATAATACAACCAAAAGTAATAAAATACTGAAAAAAATTTTTAAGGTCTATTTAACAAAAATAGTTTACCTCTATCTCATTGCATTTACAGTCATTGCAAGTGGTATATGCAGAGACTAGCAGAACATCAGCTCAAATGATGAATACAGAAAGGGCTGTTGTAGCTCAGGTTTTTTGACTTTGCCCTGTCTGTACTACCCTACTCTGTTTCATGTGATATGCCTCATTCTCCCTCCACTTCTCTCTGTTCAGTCTGCTGCAGAATCCCTCACTTTTTACCAGAGTGACATTGTTTGGCCTGCTCTTGATGCAAACAAAGCTTTGACATAAGTCCAATTTTTTCTCATTAGCCCAGAATAATACTTCTGGTACTAAATCAAATAGTACTTTGATTTACCTTCATAAAAATGACAGAGTCTCAATTTACTATATAACTTGAGAAATTAAAGACATTATTTTGTGAAAGTGTCTTAGTTGCAAATTATAACTGCAATAAGAGTCATTTTGTCTTTATAACTGCCAGAAAATTTAACATGAGTAGAGCAGTGGATGGGAGGCCATTGTTGTCATTTGACATTTGGACAGGCCTCCTTAGCAGCAGTTAGACATGCTTACAGACACATTAAAAGCAAACACCAGGACTTGAGGAGATCACATGGTACCAAACTTGATTATGAACATAAACATGAACCCTGGCATTGAAATTGCATTGAATTGCTTGATGATAAGTGGGGCACTCATATGCTTATATTAGTAGTTTTTAGTGTAACACCAAAAGTGTATTTTAGAATTCTCAAAAAAAACATTCTCACAGGGATCCTCTTAGAACATATTCAAGGACTCTCAAGCTCCTTGGACTCCAGGTGGAACTCTGCTTTAGAGCTTATGATAGAGCGATTAATCTACTGAGATGTTACCATCTGACAGCCTCCTAGCAACACACAGAGACATGGGTGATATTTGAGCATTGTGGGTGTACCAAAGTATTTCTGTATTCCCGATTTTTTTCTACTTTTTAATCTGAACCATTCTAAAAGGCAATGTTCAAATAAAACCAAAATTCTTTTTGCAAAAGGTGCTTTACTGACTTTTGCCCTTCTAGTTAAGGTGAATATCAGTGTCCCCCAAGTGTCTGTGGCAGTTTTGAGGAGAATTGCCTCATGTGTTCATAAACAACATAGGTGGTTTGAAAAGTTAAAAAACAACAACAACAACGACGACCCTCACCTCTTATTTTTAAATCCCTCTCTATTTTGACTCTCCTCTGCCCTGTTCTACTGCTGATCCCACTAGGCACCACCACACGAGCAAGGTATTTCTCTGTGTGCCAGGCCATGTGATTGATCTTCCTGCATGAGCCTCTGTCACAGTTTAGGAAGGCTGCCTGTCTCCCTTTTTATACTACATTCTCTTAAGGGCAGGGAGTACCTTAGCATGAATGCCTCGAGTGTTTTAAAGAAGATTATAGTGAAAGTAACTTTGAGTTTTTATTCCCACCCCTCTCTTGTCCTAGGACCCATAAATAAGACCCACGGTAGAGGAGGGGCTGGGGCAGAAGCCTGGATCAAAGAGAAATTAGAGTGATGGATACATATTCTGAACTTGGAAATCACCAAATCTGATGGCTAAAACATTGTTATGAAGTTCAGCTTATCTACTTTAGCTCACATCTCCCTGAGGAGTGACTTCTTTTGCAAGCTACTTCTTGGTCAAACACTAGATTTCTGATAGACCCACTCCAAGGTTGACCTGGCAAACCCTGAAATGTATGAGTCTAACTCAGTTTTAGTCCATTGTGAACCATCCCCTACATTTGTAGTGTGTTTTGGTGAGTATATTGAGTGGACCAAAATACCACATTTTGTGTTAACATTCCTAATCAGGATAGTGTTCTACTATACTTAATCATTAAAAACATACTCTGTCTCGAGATTTTTTCTCCATGCAGTTAGTTTTTTGTTGTTGTATAATTATCATTGTTAATAATTCCAAATTTTGAAATGAATTTTATAATAAAATGGGTTTACTAATAAGGTCCACTACTAGCATGCATATATGTAGTGCTTGAAACGTCTCTTCCCACAGGATTGGGACCCTTTGCATGTTCAGGATGGAACAGAGTAAATGGGTTGCTGGGTTTTCAAGGAATGGTTTCTCTATTCTGTGAATTGCCTGATCAGATAACCTTGTCTGAATATCATGTTAAAGGTACCTTTTATACTTTAATCTATGATCTTTGTATGTTTAAGTTTATAGTTTTAAAAGACAAGAATTTTAATACTTTTTAAGCAACTCTATGGGAAGATTTGCTTTGGATTTGGAAGTGATCTAAAATGGGATTGTTGCTATTTTCATAGAAACAACACTAAGTTTGTCTAGGTCTAGGTAAGTGTCTCGTGATGTAGTCACTCAAGACCCCAAGAGGTACTGCTGACTCAAGGACTAAGATATGTTTCCCTTAGGGAATAATGTGAATGAGAGGCTATTTTTACTTGACCAGTGAGGACAGAAAGGATATCAGGGACAGAGATCTGGAATACTTCAGCACTAATAATCCAAACACAAATTTTCTAATATAACCAGTAACTTATTATCTAAGGAGTGTAGGCATGTTCTTATCTCAGTATTTATGTGTAATATAAATGGTAATTCTATACTGCCTGATTTTATTTTTTATCCATGTACTATGAAAAAGAAGACTCATTTATTTATTCAACAAATTGTTTATTAAAACTCTTCTTTGTTCCAGGTACTGCTTTGGGTGATAGGGATACAGAAATGATCACAAACCAACTTAGCCTCAGGACTTCACTGTTAATTCAGAATAGTAATTCCCAACCTGCCTGAACATTAAATTTCCTAAGAAATCTTTAAAATATCATAGACTCATAGGCCCTTTCATGAAGACTTATGTGGAAAAATAAGAGCAAAAATTACATAGATGAATACCTTGCTTCAGCAATAGGGGACTTCCAGTTTATACAATCACCTTGCTATTTTCTGCTTTTGCAGCCCATAGAATATTCTCCTTACCCTCTTTCTTCCTATCACCGAGATCTGAGTTTCTGAAATAAGAATAAAGGCAAATTAAAGAGCTGTGAACTAACTTACATTAGTGAATTTTCATTTCAAAAGGCAATAATTACATAAGGATGCTTCAGAATCCACAGTCCAAATGAATGGGATTTGGCAAGCCATTTATTAATACTTTAGAACAGTGGTTCTTAACTTTTTTGGACATGTGGATCCCTTTGGGAATCTGATAAAAACTATAGATTCTCTGTCCAGCAAAATATAAGTGCATATTAATTATTTCAAGAGGCTTATAAACTCCCTGATGCCCATGCCTGATGCCCATATTAAAAATGTCTTTAGTATCTCTTGAGCTTTTTGGTATATTTATTATGGTATATTTTGTATGGTTTAAATTTTATTGGAATATTCCATTTTAAAATATTGTAATCATTTGCAGTTCAGAAACAACAAAAAAAGGGAAAAGGTCACTTATAATGCTTCTGTTTTGATTCAGGGCTGTTACTATTTTGGTGCACTTCTTTCTGTTTTTTGTTTGTTTTTAAGCAGTATGTATTTATACTGTTGTATTTAAGTGATATTCTGATCATATAAGTTTTCAAAGACACTGTAGAAAATATATTTAAGTTGCTCTAGGGATTACAGTATGCATCTTTAATTTATTACAGACTACTTCAAATTAATACTGATTTACTTCCAATAAAATATACCAGTTTACCTTCATTTTCCAGTTTACCTCCATTTTCCTTTCCTTTGTACTATTGCTATTGTATATATTGCATCTATATACTCTGTGGACTCAACAATAGAGTGGTAGAATCTTTGCTTTCAGCAAGTATATGTCTTTTTTAAAAATTGAGAGAAAATAAAAAATATTTCTCATATTTACTCACATATTTACTCTTTCCATTGCTCTTCATTCCTTCCTATTCTGAGTTCTGAGTTATCATTCATTTCTGTTATCCAGAAGGACTTCCTTCAGTATTTCTTATTAGGGCAGGTCCACTAGCAATGACTTAGCTCAGTTTTTGTTTATCTGTGAATGTTTTTATTTTGTCTTTATTTTTGTTGGATATTGAATTCTTGATTGACAAGTATTTTTTCACTAGCCCTTTAAATATGCCATCACCATTGCCTTCTAGTCTGCATTGTTTCTGATGAAAAGTCAGCTGTTAATTGTATTTTTTCCTTGATGTGTTGTGGTGTTTTTTCTTGCTGCTTTCAAGATTTTGTCTTTGCCATTGGCTTTTAGGAGTTTGACCATGGTGCGTGTAAGTTTGGTTCTTTTTGCTTTTGTCCACTTGGGAACCATTGAGTTTTGTTGAAGTGTTAAAGTTTTCCACCAAATTTGGTACTTTTTGGTCATTATTTCTTCAAATATTTTTTCTGCCTCTTTCTTTCTCTCTCTTTTCTCCTTCTAGGATATTTATGTTAGGATGTTTGATATTGTCCCTCAGCTCACCAAGACCCTGTTCATTTACCTCCAGTATTTTTTCTTTTTGTTTTTCTTGCTTTGGATAATTTTTATTGATATGTCTTTATATTCAGTGATTCTTTCTTCTGCCGTATCAGTCTGTTAATGAACCCATCTAGTGATGTGAAGATTTTTTCTGAGGCGGGGGGCGGTTCCATTTTAGTTATTGTATTTGTCAAATGTGGAACTTCCATTTGGTTCTTTCTTTATAGTTTCAAAGTTCTCCACTGAGATTCCCTATTTGTTTAGTCCTTCTTAGCATATTTTCCTTTAATTCTTTGAACGAATTATAGCAACTTCCTTGAAATCTTTACTTGTTAAATCAAACATCTGGGCCAATTTCGAGTTATTTTCTATTAACCACTCTTTTTTCTTGAATATGGGTTCATACTTTCATATTTTTTTTTTTTTTTAGTGTCTGGTAAATTTTGCTTGCAAATTGGACTTGTGGTTAACATGTTGTGGCTCTAGATTCTTTTTTTTTTTTCTTTTGAAGGTTTTTGGGGTTTTGTTTTAGGAAGCAGTTATCTTTCCTAGACTCAATCCGTGAAATTTGTTGCCTTTGCAGTGTTCAGCTGCTGGTGTCTTAGCTCAGTTTTTGTGTGTTTGTTGGTGTTGTCTGCTTAGCATGGCTCCTGTGCCTGGTATAGTTTAGTGGTCAGTGAATGATGCCTCAGGGCAGTAAGGCTTCCACACTATGGCTGGGATGTATATAGATGAGGAATACATTACAAGGTGGAGCAAATTTATAAGTATCCCAGGTTTTCAGTCTTCACTGTATTCTCTTAGATTTTCTGCACACATGCATAATTTAGTAGACAGCTAGGAGCATATGGACAATTTATAATCTCAACCTTCTATGGCTCTCTGACTTCCAAAATTTCCCCATTAAAGGTCTAGTTGTTCTGCTACTGCCGTGAACCAAGTCTACTACCTCTGGTGCTCAAGCTGTGGATTTTTGCCATTTAAGCCAGGTGAGATGTAATGTTCCCAAGCAAGAAAAACAAAACCTGCCATTCTTATTTGATGAAGTAGCAGTTTGCTTCAGTAAATACGTCTCAGGTTGTCATCTGCCTTTAATTATTTCCCAGTGCTCTTTAGTCACTTTGTCCAGATGTACACCTATCTCTTCTTGCTGCCATTGCTGGAAGAATATACTATTGTAACATTTTGGGATGGTTTCTTCATATCTTTGTTCTATGCATCCATATTATAGTATGTATTTCACAAATCAAATCTAAAGTATGATCTAAATTTGTACCCTGCATATTCACTTAGCAGTATAATTTGAATAATTTTCAATGTCATTAATTTTTTTGGTAAGCATTTTCAATAGCTACATCATACTTTACTATATCAATGTATTGAAATAAACTTAATTATTCTCTTGTTGTTAGAAATTTACTGGTATATTGCTTTCAATCATTTTTCAATCATTTGCTCTTATAGATAGCACTGTGACAAACATCTTTGTACATAGATCTTTGAATCTTAAATGATTATTTTAGGCTAGATTCTTGAAATGAAAATCCTATGTCAAAGGGTATGAACATTTAAAATCTTTTTAATATATGGTACTCTGTCATTTTCTCATTGGTTGGCAGTTTTGCATACTTTAAATGTTTAACACTGTCATTGTTTTTAATAGTAATATTATATCTCATGAAGTAGATTTACCTAACTAGTTCTTTATTGTTGGAGATTTAGGTTATTTCCTGGCCTTCACTTTTTTAAAGCAAGTATCTGAAATATCTGAATGATCATAGCTCTCAGTTATTTTAAATATTTTCTTCTAGGTCCCAGAATTAGAAATACTTTCTCAAAGAGTATGAGTACTTTTAGGGCTTCTTTCACATTTTCCACATTGCTTTCCATAGGTGTCATATCAATTTATAAGATGCAATTTATAAGTGAAGTAGGAGAGTTTGGCATCATTGGCTAGCATTAAGTATCAGAGTTATCTAATTTGCACATTTTAATAATAATAATAACAGAGACTTCTCCCAGAGAAATCTAAGGAGAGAGTTTGACTAGCTGTCTTTCTACTGTGTGAGTTGTCTTATGATCTTTCTTTCTCTAATCTTTTAGAAATAGTGATTTTGTTATCAACTTTAAGGAACTGTTTTGAAATGAAGCTATAAACTCTTGGTTAGATTTGTTGCTATTCTATTTTAGTTCTGTGTTGTTGGATACTTTTTATATAAAATTGAGTATTTTTATGCAGTCAAATCTGTCAGTCTTTTTCCTTCATGATTTCTTCTGTTGCTTCTAAGCCAAAGAAGTCAGCCCTGCTCCCACATGAATTTTGTTTCATACTAAGTTGAACAAAATGAAATTGCCACTTTTGTAGTTAAAAAAATGACAGCACATTAACATTTCATATAACTTTACCTTAAGCGTTTTTTTAAAAAAATATTTTGTTCCTCATGGCCTTGTGAACAAATAAAAAATAAAATATATGTAAAACCAATCTTGAAAAAATGTATTTTTCAAGAATGTGAAAAATAAGCTGCCATTTTGGTAGAGTGGTCAGTTGAAAAGTGTGGGTTAGTCAAGTGGTAAAGAGTTGGTTATCATACTTAGGTTACTATGAAAATGTATTGTTTTGTTGCCCTTTTATACTAGGTATTTTTTTTAAGTGTATAAAGCACTACTTTCGATTATAGGGTTTTATTAGTGTGACAGTTTTCATGAGTAAAATAGGGCTTAGGTTACCTCATTTTTTTAGATCGGCAAGGAGGGGTCAGCAGGAGACTAGCAAGAAAGAGAGAGGAATTTGATTATTTTAGAATGAAAGGCGAAGAAATAATGTATTGATTATATATATGTACATTACTTGGGCTCTGCATTAGAATTCTAAAAGAAAAATAGCAACATAGGTTAGAAATCAAGCCTCTGCCAATACATTTTAATCATGACTAACAACACCCATGGTTTTGGGCTTTCCTTAAGCAGAGATCATTAATTATGATGAATAGTGAAGTGGTTTTGTGATTAGCCTAATGTCAACTAAAAAACCAGTATTTGATCATCTACATCATTTTCACTTATTACTTAAGCCAGTTATTGATCACAGGTCTCCTGAGGCAAAAGGCTGGTACATTTATCCATTATAAAATTCACCTCTTAGCAAAATATGTCTTTAACCTCGTGGTAGTAGCAAGAATGGGTGTCAAGTGTCAGATTATAGGCAAAACTTAAATAGTTCTTGCAATTTTTAGAGCAAACTTTAATACACTAAAATGTGGCATAAACGTACTTTATATTGAACTGTAAAAAGAATTTAATAGTCTTCCAAGTTTTTTTAATTTATTCTTTTACCTTTAAAGATTTCTCCTTTTGTCATGAAACCCATTTTTCCTGGTCCGGCTGATGAAATCCTACTTGGAAAATACAGGAAGGATTAAGGATAGAGTAGAAAATAAAAATTGTTATCATTTTATCATATATTTTTCTAGTTTTTTCTAGGATATGCATTTTATATAAAAATTTTTTATTTAAAAATTTTTTACCAATCTGGGTCATTTTACATATATAGTTTTACAGTCTAAAAATGTAATTCTAACATTTCCCCATGTTATTTAATGTCTTTAAAAATATTTGAAAAATTGACTACTATGCTGCTTCCATCAAGGGGTTAGACCACAATTTATTTAATCGTTTACTTTGGGGGGACACTTTTCTAGTTTTGAAAAACATTGTAATGAACACGCTTGCATGGACAAGGAAACAGAAGCCCTTAGAGTTTACACAAGTCAAGACTAGAATACAGTTCTTCGAACGCCCAATGAATCTTTTGCCTTTTGCCTTTTTCTTTCACGCATATAAAACTTTCAGGCACATAATGAAACATATCCTGTATGCAAATATTCCATCTAGAAAATCTCTTAGTAAATCATTCCAATCGAATAGATTATTTTCTACAACATGTTCATAGAGACATAAAGTAAACCTACAAAAGGTCAAACAAATATTTTATCTGCTTCATTGTCCATTTTTGAACACTGTGGTTCAGACAACTGAATATTTGATGAATGTTTTTGTGGAGAAAACATGTTTTAAAAAACTTTCTAGTACTTTTACCTCTTGTCTTTTGGTAGCAAAAACACTTCCAAAAAGTGATTTTGGAAGATCTTTTAGAGACAAAGTAAAGTAACTGCATTCAAATGGAAAAATTATAACTTGGAATGAAACGAAAAAGGTTTTGTCAAGAGAGTTAAAAACTTTTGTGAAGTCAGTAAAGCAAAGAGAAATAAGTAGACCAGTCCAGATGATTGGTACTGCAGAGAACACCATTCCCTTCCCAGCAGTCATGATATGATACAAAGGGAGAGAGACAAAGTGAAAAAGCAGAAAGAAAAGTAGTCACAGGGAATAAGTTTCTTAGAAATAGTTGTTGCCATGCTACAAAGGATTTTAAAAATAGGAAGTATTATTTTAAACTGAATTCTAAAAGAATCGGGAAAGATATTTATGTAATTCTTTAAAATAATATCTAATAGATTATCCTAAAATGTTAATATTTATGGACTAAAAGATGTGCTGATACTTAAACTTGTGATAGCAAAAGTAGATGGTTATAATGATGTTAAAAAACACCAAGATATTAAAATAGAGTTTAGAACCATATGAATGTTTTTTTATATGTTACCACACACTTTTTCACTTTACAAAAAATTTAGGAAACTGAAATTATTTGTACCTTACCTTTTAATATATAAACAACTGTATTATTAAATCTAATTTTAACCTCAATGTCATGTCTAGAAGTATTAGTAAAATAATTTGTTTTGCATGGAATTATTTTAGAATTTCTGACAGGCCTAATGTACAAATAACTGATGCATATAAAAAGCCCTAATGCCTTCTTTTTGTGGGAGAATCTCTTGGTTCAGCTGTCAAAGAAAAAAAAAGCCACAATTTCTGACAGGGGAAATGTTAAGTAAACATTTCTGTGGCACAATTGTGTAGCCATTACAAATAAATGATGGTTTGGGTTTGTTGTTTCTTCCATTTTCTGTTTGTTTTAAGCTTCTAAACTTTCATTAAATTAGCCAAGCTTCTTTCTCTTTCTCCCCGCCTGTCTTGGTTCCACAGAGGGGAGAGAATTTCTCCTTCATCTACCTAGCTTCCATATAAAGCTACTTCATAAGTTAGAAATCTAAACCTTCTGCCTAAGTTCTGTTAAAAGGTAGTTTAAGTAGTGAGGTTCCATATCTGGGGCTAGGAATGAAGGAAACGAAGAAAGGGAGAGGGCAGTCATTTTGAAAGGACAGAGAGGTAGTCTGTAGCATTTTCACAAGGATTTTGAGTACTCTGTGGGTCATTTAATAGTCCATACTGTATCCAACCAACTAGTTAGGGCTGGACAAAGATGGTGGCATTTCTACAACTAAGGATGACTGAGGAAAAGGAAATTCCAAGTAGGGGGTTCTACATGAGGAAAGCAGGGGGAGAGATATGCAAGACGTGGTTGAGAAATAGTGAGAGGCCATGTATTATTGAAATGTTGGATATGAAGACAGAAATGGTTGAAAAATAAGGATAGAAGAATAAGGTTGAAAGGTACTGATGGCATTGAAAATTAAGGTGATGAATTTATGCTTAACTCTGGAAGCAGTGGAGAGTCACTGATGAATTATTTAAGCAACAACTTAGAGTCTTGCTTTGTGAAGATAACGTTAGCAGCTGTAAATAGGATGAAAAAGGTAAGTGGAAAGGATACAGGTATAGTAGTCTAGATCGGGGGTCAGCCTTTTTTATAACGGACCAGATAAATATTTAGGCTTTGTGGGCCATAAGATCTCTACCACAACTATACAACCCTTCTGCTTGCAGCCATAAACAATGTATAAACAAATAAGCCTGGCTATGTATTTGCATAGTATATGAGCTGCGTCATTTTGTAGGTACTAGTATTGGATTGTGAATATGAGTTTCTTAAACAGACCTTGAGAGGGTTGTTGTAACCTTAGGTTCAGAGTCACCTCTTTAACTTACTCATCTATAAAATGACACTTTTCTCAGTTTCTAATAAAGAAAGTAGCTATAAATAACTTTTTTTGCAAACCCCTTAAGCTGTTTAGAGAAAATGTTTGGTTAAAACTTTTAAGATGAATTTGCTGTTGGGAATAGAATATGTGTTGTTGGTTTAATTCTCTTCTTTTCTGGTCTTTACTTAAACTAACGTGGTGCTGAGTTCTAGAGGCAAGATAAATCTACTTTTGAGCTATTTGTAATATTTCTAGCTTAGACCTTGAGCCTAAGAGATAGAATTATAGTAACTGTTAAAATGAAATGTAGCCAGAAATATGATAAGCTGTTGATAGGTGTCTCTGTCATACTGAGATTGCATTTACTTTAAAGGAAAATTCACAGTACCTATACTGTGAATATGTTTAATATTTTTAAAGTTACTCATCTGAAAAAGCTTGATTAAAATGAGCTTTTTAGATGGCACTCACAGTCTTTAAGATCGTTAATGGTAGCATCCAAAAGACTAAAGAAAATTTAGTTTTGACTTTATCAGTCTTTTCTGGCAATTAAAAATTATTAGATTTATCTCTCCTCCCACCCCCAATGAAACTTAATAAGCAGATGAATCTCAAGTTATGAGGCAGTATAGAGTTGCTAAGTTGCATAGATTTTGTGATCTGGGTTAAAATTCAAGTTCTGCCACCTTATCATCTTTGTAACTTATGGTAATTTATTCTTCATCTAAGAGATAACATTAAGAATGCCTGTCTTGTCAGGATTGTTATGAGAATTTTGTTAAATAAGATGTATGTAAAGTGTTTAGCACAGGGTCTGGAACATTATAAGCATAAAATAACTATTAGATTTTTTTCAAAAAAGTTAATTTTTTTTAGGTAGTTTATGCTGTCTTTCAGGAATGTCTTTCATGTTGCTGGGAAAGATATGGCACATAGAAATTATCACTTATATATATATATATGGAGCTCATGTGATCACTTTAAGAATTACCATTTTATTGTCAAACGGGTTGGTTAAAAAACTTATTAATTATGTGCAGATTACATGGTTCATTTTTACTATTTGTTATAATTTCCACAATACCATTATCATTCTCTCAAACATCCAGCTATTTAAGTTAGGTAAATTCTTCCTAACAGATAGAATTCCTTGAAATTAGTACTTCTAAATTATTTTATATATGATAATTACAAGGATTCTAAAATTTACTAGGAAGTTTATTTCAAATATATACCTACTGAGCATTGACTGTTTTCCAAATACTATCCTAGGTGCTAATGACACAGAGATGTAAGACAGTTGTTGCCTTAAAAAAGCTGATAACCTTCAAAGAAGGAAAGATAGGAAACAAAATGAGTAATTATACTGAAGATGTACTGATACATGTGTGCCTAGGACATTACAGGAACATAGAGCAGAGAATTGTAATCATCATGAAAGCAGTCAGGGAGAAAATAAGCTGAAACTGATGAGATTTTTAGGAGGTGTTGCCTCTTGAGCTGAGCTCTGAAAGAACATAGTTTAGCTAGGAAAAGGAAGTAAAAGTTGTCCAGACAAAGGGAACCGATAGGTTTTTTGTATAGATAATGCATTTTTATGAACATGCATTAGAAAAATGGCTATGTGACTCTGGACCAGTAACTTTTCCCCACAAGGCTGTTGTCAGTATTAAAAGAAATAATAGCCTTATGATTCCAGTAAAGATGGAATAACAGGTCAGATTTACCCTCCCATGTCAAACAACTAAAAAATTGGACAAATTCTTTGAAAAAACAGCTCTCAAGACAGTGGACATCAAACATGAAAGACAGTGATTCCTGAGAGATGGGAAAAATGAGGTGAGCCATTCAATTGCTCCAGCTTAAGGCCTAGAGAACTTGTCCTGTCATGCCACAGGGAGGGAGAACCCAGGCAGCACCTGGTGGTCTCCTTCAGTTGAGAAGATGGACCTGTGATATCAGGGAGGCGAAAGCCTCTAGAATTCACAGGGCAGGTTACCAGAGAAGAGTGAGCTACAGAAAATCTGCAGAGGACCCCTTGAGTATTCAGCAGACTACTCATCAGTACTTGCATGTGAAGAAACTATCCAAGGCTTGGGAAAGAACCACCTGAAGTAATTCGAGGAAATCGTACCTCCCATTCACGCAGAGCTGGGAATAGCGCTGTTCCCAACAACCAGTATGGAAAGCCTCCTAATTCATGGTGCTTCCAATCAAGTACTAAAAATGTCTTATCTCAATAGTGGGGAAAAATTAACTACAGACTTAAAGTTGTTCTGGTTCTGCCTAACAAAGTCAGAACTGAAAGGATCAAACTGCTTCCAAGTAATTTAACTGTGTCCCAGAACAAAGACTAAGATAATTTATAGGAATACAAAAATATCCAACACACAACAAAATAAAATTCTCAATTTCTGACATTCTATCAAAAATTACCATGTATTCATGAAACCAAATCAGTATAACATGTATTAGAAAAATCAATCAGTTGAAACTGACTCAGAATTGATACAATAAGAAAATTAGTAGATAAGGACATTAATAGAATTATCATAACTATGTTTTGTGTGGTCAGAGAGCTGCTAGATTGACTGAATGTATTTAGTAGAAACATGAAAACTATAAAAAATAAAAATTCTAGACATAAAAACTATATGACTGAGATGAAAATTACACCGGATGAGGTTAATGGAGATGACACATTGCAGGATATGGATCAGTGAACTAAAAGACATAGCAGAAGAAGCTATCCAAAATGAAACTGGAGAGAGAAAGACTAAAAAACAAAAGCAGAAAAAAAAGAGCATTTCTGAGCTGTGGCACAACTTCAGGCAGCCAAGTACACAACATTCATGTCACTGGGGTCCTGAAGGGAAAGGTGAGAAAAGGGGGCAACAGAAAAATATACTTGAAGACATAATGACTAAAATGTTTCCAAACTTGATAAAAACTATAAAATAGCAGATCCAAGAAGCTCCACAAGCCCCAAGCACAGATAATGTGAATAAAACTACACCAAGGCATATCACAATCAAATTGCTTACAGCCAGTTATGAGAAGAAAATCTTAAAAGCAAATAGAGTAAAAATATCATTGTTATTATGTATGAGGGAATAAAGATAAGCATGGAAGCAGATTTGTCATCAGAGACAATGCAAACTACAAGACAGTAAAGCAACATCTTTAAAATAATGGAAGAAAAATACTATACACCTAGAATTCTGTACCCTGGGAGAATATCTTTCAAAAATGAAGGCCAAATGAAAATTTTTTTAAAAGACACTCAAAAATGGAAAGAATTCATCACCAAACATCCTGCAGTACAAGAAATATCAAAGGAACCCATTTCAGCACTAGAAAATGATACCACTTAAAAGCTTTTCCACAGCAAAGGAAACCATAAACAAGACGAAAAGACAACCCTCAGAATGGGAGAAAATATTTGCAAATGAAGCAACAAAGGATTAATCTCCAAAATATACAAACAGCTCATGGAGCTCAATATCAAAACAACAAGCAACCCAATCAAAAAATGGGCAGAAGACCTAAATAGACATCTCTCCAAGGAGGACATACAGATGGCCAAGGGGCACATGAAAGGATACTCAACATCACTAATTATTAGAGAAATGCAAATCAAAACTACAATGAGGTATCACCTCACACTGGTCAGAATGGCCATTATCAAAAAATCTAGAAGCCAGAAATGCTGGAGAGGGTGTGGAGAAAAGGGAACCCTCTTGCACTGTTGATGGGAATGTAAATTTATACAGCCACTGTGGAGAACAGTATGGAGGTTCCTTAAAATACTAAAACTAGAGCTACCATATGACCCAGCAATCCCACTACTGGGCACATACCCTGAGAAAACCATAACTCAAAAGGGCACACGTACCCCAGTGTTCATTGCAGCACTGTTTACAATAGCCAGGACATGGAAACAACCTAAGCGTCCATTGACAGATGAATGGATAAAGAAGATGTGGTACACACCACACATAAAAAGGAAGGTCCTTGTTCTTAGGAAATATACACTAATGTATTTAGAGGTAAAATGGTCATGCTGTCTGCCACTTACTTTCAAATCAACAATACTACTACTTGTTGTTGTTGTTGTTATGTTGAGAGAAGCATAGAGCATTAAAGCAAATGTGGCCAAATGATGACAACTGCTGAACTTAGATGCAGGATGTACTAGAGTTCATTGTACATTTCTTGCCATTTTTCTCTAAGTTCAAATCTTTCTTAATAAAAAGGCAAAACATGAAAAAAAAAAGATGTGGTACATATATACAATGGAATATTATTCAGCCATAAAAAGTAACGAAATTGGGTCATTTGTAGAGACGTGGTTGGCCCTAGAGTCTGTCATACAGAGTGAAGTAAGTCGGAAAGAGAAAAACAAATATCGGATATTAACGCATGTATGTGGAATCTAGAAAAATGGTACAGATGAACCTATTTGCAGAGCAGGAATAGAGACGTAGACGTAGAGAACGGACATGTGGACACAGGTGCGGAAGGGGAGGGTGGGACAAATTGGGAGATTAAGATTGAGATACATACACTACCATGCGTAAAATAGATAGCTAGTGGGAACATGCTGTAAAGCACAGGAAGCTCAGCTCCATGCTCTGTGATGACCTGGATGGGTGGGATGGGGGCTAGGGGTGGGAGGGAGGTCCAAAAGGGAGAGGATATAGGTATACATATAGCTGATTCACTTCACTGTACAGCAGAAACTAACACAACATTATAAAGCAATTATACTCCAATAATTTAAAAAAAAAAAAAAGTGAGTCCTCAGGGACTGGGAGCTGCTCTGGACCTGGAGGAAAGGCTCTGGGTCCGGCAGGGTGAAATGGCCCCTGGAAAGGGTGGTGGGTTGAGTAATGGGACACAGGTCTTTGTGTCCTCAGGGAGGCAGGGAAGGCCCCAGCAAGACTCGGGTTAGCATTTCCTTTTGGCTGGAATACCAGATGGTCAGGGCATGACAAGGAGCCCTTGGGGTGCCCTGACTCAGCTAGGACTGGGAGGGGGGCAGTAAGGAAACATATGGAGCATCACATGTGACAGACAGCCAAAACAATATCTCCCACCCCACATGCACTTCGAGAACCTTGCAACTCCCCCATCAAGACATGGAATCTAATTCTCCTTCCCTTGACTTTGGCTTGGAACTCTTGGTAACCAGTGGAGTGCAGTAGAAGTGACACTGTGACTGCTAAGAGGGAGGCATACAAAGCACCACAGCTTGTTGGAACACTCCCTCTGGAAGCCATCAGCTGTCATGGAACAGCCCAAATGCCTAGAAGCCACCATGTTGTAAGGAAGCCCAAACGAGCCCATGCCAAGAGACCACCAAGACCACATGAGGACAAAGAGACAGCTGGCCAAACGCCCAGCTGTGTGCACCTGCCCAGCTGAGCCCTTCCCATCTTCCTGACACGAAGAAACCATGAGAAAGAATAACTGATTGTTGTTTTAAGCCAAAAAAAAAAAGAAAATGATACCAGATGGAAAACTGGGTTGATATAATTAAAGATTAGAGAGTACTAGAAATGATAACATCATGGGTAAATATATCTCTTTAAAAGATGATGTTTAAAACATAAACACAATATATTGTGGAGTTTATAACAATATGTGACAGCAATGACAACAGTAATACAGAGGCTGGGAAGGGAGAAATGAGAGGATACTATTATAAGGTTTCTATAGTATATAGGAAGTGATATAATGAAGATAGAGGGTGATAAGTTAAAGAAGTATACTGCAAACTTAGCAACAGCCAAAATAACACAAAAAAATTATAGCTGGGGGGCTTCCCTGGCGGTGCAGTGGTTGAGAATCTGCCTGCCAATGCAGGGGACACGGGTTCGAGCCCTGGGCTGGGAGGATCCCACATGCCGCGGAGCAACTGGGCCCGTGAGCCACAACTGCTGAGCCTGCGCGTCTGGAGCCTGTGCTCCGCAACAAGAGAGGCCGCGACAGTGAGAGGCCCGCGCACCGCGATGAAGAGTGGCTCCCGCTTGCCACAACTAGAGAAAGCCCTCGCACAGAAACGAAGACCCAACACAGCCAAAAATAAATAATTCTTTAAAAAAAAAAAAATTATAGCTGGGGACTTCCCTGGTGGTCCAGTGGTAAAGAATCCACCTTCCATTGCAGGGTACGTGGGTTCGATCCCTGGTCAGGGGACTAAGATCCCACATGCCGCGGGGCAACTAAGCCCACGTGCCACAACTGCTGAGCCCAGGCACCTCAACTAGAGAGCCTGCATGCTGCAAACTACAGAGCCCACGAGCTCTGGAGCCAGCGTGCCACAACTAGAGAGAAAAACCCGCACGCCACTACTAGAGAGCAGGCTGTGCACTGCAAGTAGAGGTCTCGCCTGCCACAACGAAGATCCTGCCTGCCTCAACTAAGAACCAACGCAGCCCCCCAAAAATAAGTTAATTAATTAATTAATTTAAAAAAATTATAGCTAATAAGCCAACAAAGAATATAAAATGGAGTTATAAATATGGTCAATCTAAGAAAAGGCAGAAAAAGAAGAAAAAGGAGCAAAAATCATATGGGACAAATAGAAAACAAATAGCAATGTGGTCGATTAATTACTTACATTGAGTGTAGATTGGTCTAAACCTTCTAATTAAAAGGCAGAATTTTTTCAGATTACATAAAAGCAAAATCCAACTATGTGCTGCCTATTTAAAAAAAATCATTTCAGATATAAAGACCAAGAGGTAAAAATGATAGAAAAATATATACCGGGCTAAAACTTAACATTGTTAAGATGTCCCGTCTCCTCAAATGGCTATGTAGATTCAATGCAATCCCATGCTAAAATCATAGCAGGGATTTTTTTTTTTTTTGGTAGAAATTGATAAGCTTATTTTGAAACTGGGGATGCATAAGAGCTAGAAGAGCCAAAACTACTTGAGAAGAAAAAATTTGGAGAAGTTATTCCACCTGATTTCAAGTTAATGTAAAATTGTACTCAAAGAAATACAGACAGTGTGGTATTAGTATCAAGACTGACAAATTGGTCAATGGAACAGCGTAGAGAGTCTAGAAATAGACTCATTTAAAAAAATAAAAACCACAGAAAAACAAAAGGTTTTTCAATGTATATGTTGCACCATATACAAACTTAACAAAATGTATTTCATAGAACTAAATGTAAACAAACCGTAAAACTTCTAGGTATAAACATAGGACAAATTTTTGTGAATTGGGGTTAGGTAAAGATTTCTCAGATGTAACGCCACAAAAGCATGATTCATAAAAGACGAAATTGATAAATTGGACTTCATCAATATTAGGAAATTCTGCTCTTCAAAAGAAACTCTTAAGACAATGAAAAAAGAAGTCACTCAGTGGGGTGGGGAGGCTTTATAAGTATAAATATATAATTCCGTGTGTGTGTGTGTGTGTGTGTGTGTGTGTATAATTTGCAGACCTCATATATGAAAAATTACTTTCATTATAATTAAGAACTCTGAAAACTCAATAATAAGAAAGCAATTTAATAAAAAATTGGCAAAAGATTTGACCATCTATTTTACCATCAAATATATATATATATATAGATAATAAATAGGCATATGAAAAGATGCTCAACACCAATAATCATTAGGGAAATATAGATTAAAACCACAATAAGGTATACTAAGTCATGACTAGGATGTGGAGCAACTGAAACTCCTATACTGTGCTGGTGGGAATATGAAACCACTTTGGAAACAGTTTGGTATTTTCTTAAAAAGTTAAACATATGAAAAAAAAAAAAAAAAGTTAAACATATGTTTACCATACAATTCAACCATTCCAATCCTAAATATATACCCAAGAGATCTGAAAGCATATATTTATATAACGATTTTTACCTTAATGTTTATAGTATGTTTTATAATAGCCAAGAAACTAGAAATAGTTTGAATGTTTGTCAACAGGTAAATGCATAAAGAAGTTGTAGTATTTACTTACAATGGAATACTACCCAGCAGTAAAAAGGAATGCATATCAATATATGCAACAGCATGGATGAATTTCAAAATAATTATGCTGAGTTTAAAAGCTAGACATAAAAGAGTACATACCATATGATTCCATCTATATAACATAGTAGAAAGTGCAAAGTAATGTATAGTGATAGAAAGCAGATTAGTGGTTGCCTGGGAACTGGGAAGTGGAATGGAGGCACAGAGGGGCATGGAAGAATTAAAGAAGGACGTGGAAAATTTTGGAGTAATGGACATGCTCATTATCTTAACAGTAATGATGCCTTCATGGCTGTATGAGTATGTCAAAACCTATAAAACTTGTACACTTTAAATGGTATAATTTATTGTGGTTTCATTATACCTTGATAAGCTCTCTGAAAATTTTAAGAAAATATGGAAGTAACACACATGCTTGGCATAATGTAAACATTTAGTAAATAGTAGTTTCTTTAAATTATTATTTTTATTATCTTCCTCATTATGCTTTAAGGTCTTTGAAATTTGAAACTGTATTGGAGTCATGTCAGCATCATGGCATAGAGTGAGACATTACCTTTGTCTCTCCCCTTCAATATTCAACCAGTAAAACATCCACAACTGAGCAAAGCTGACTCTGCCCAACATACCAGAATGCCAGAGAATTCTACATGTCTGTACATCTACATATGGGTGCTCTGGAACACACAGGGGAGATAGAACTGAGGAAAGAGCAGAGGAGGTGCCTGCGATTAAGGCCCTCCAGCCTCAGCAGCTGTGCCCACAGGCCCATAGCATTTAGCAGCAGCAAGGGAGGCAGCACACATGACTTTGGCCTCCTGGCCACAGTGGCAGCTGTGGCCACAGGTAACTGGGCTGCAGTGGCAGCAGGGCCTGGGACACCATCCCCCTCCCCAGAACTGCAAACCTGACAACACCAGACACAGCAGAGGTGCCCATGCAACCTTGATTCCTCTCCCACCCTTACCTTCTGCAGTGGCAGAGCTTGAGACTCAGGATATCCTGAGTAATTGTTTTATTTTATACAACAGCAGAAGAATACACGTTCTTCTTAGGTACACATGGAACTTTCTCAAGGATTGACCATACGTTGGGACACAAAACAAGTCTCAATAAATTTAAGAAGATTGAAATCATATCAAACATCTTTTCTGATCACATCCATGTTGTAGCATGTTATAGAATTTCCTTTTTAAGGCTGAATAATATTTCAGTGTATGTTTGTACCACATTTTGCTTATCCATTTCATTCATCAGGGGACACTTGGGTGTTTCCATTTCAGCTGTTATGAATAATGCTTCTATGAACATGGGTGTACAAATATCTCTTCAAGACCCTGCTTCCAATTCTTTGGGGTATGTACCCAGATGTGGAATTGTTGGATCATATGGTAATTCTATTTTTTAATTTTTTGAGGAACTGCCTTATTGTTTTCCACAACCCTGTACCATTTTAATTCCCATCAACAGTACATAAGTGTTCCAATTTCTCCACATTCTTGCCAGCACTTGTGCTGTGTGCAAGCTGCTCTAGGAACAGGTGCACTGTTGCTTGTCACGTGGCTGGGGGTGGGGGATGAGTAGTTGCTACTGTGCTAATAGCTGAAATTGACCAAAATTAACCGCAATTTACTGTCCGCATCTTCCCCTGGTAGTTTGCAAGGCTTCAAAAGAATCCAGAGTTCTAAAAGAGTTATGTCAGACAGATTCTGCCAGTGTAATTATTGTCTAGATGGGGAGATGGATTCCTGGTGCTTCCTACTCTGCCATCTTCCAGAATCCTCTCTGTATATATTTTTTGTATAAAAAAGAGCATATGATAATATAATATTGAGAGTAATAGCTGAAAACCATATAATGCAGTCCTAATTTTGATTTTGTGAAATGTTGTTTCTAAGCTTGAGTGCTCTCTTTGCTCAGCCAGTCTTTCTTTCAGACTTTATACTTCCCTGTCATGAACAAACCCAAAAGTGTGGTTGGCAGCTGGAATGGCTGTAGCTTCATCAACTTACAGAATTTCCATAGGGGTGGCCAGTGGTTAGGAAGCTAAATATGAATGGAAGTGAGAAGAGTGAGCAAATAGTTTAAATAGTTCAGTGTGTAAACTGGTTTTTGTAAGGATAGGCTTCTTTTTGCTTCTCTTTTTTTTTGTATGGTCATTGCTCAGAGGATTGTGCTGGTTTGCAATGTTAGCTTTGGCAGTATTTTGAGAATCTAGACATGCAGTCTATTTGTAAGGAACTCAGGGTATTGAACTAAATAAGAGTAAAACCAAAGTTGAAGGAAAAAGTCTAGACATTGAGGTTGGTCACCTCCACAAGTCATCAAGAGACGGACCTTTTTTTTGGTTTCATCTTAAGAGCTTTTGTTTCTCCTAAGAAACCACTTTCTTCTCTAAAACTAGGGCATACCAATGGAGTTATGTAGGTATACTTGGCTCCCAGGCGGAGGTGAGGGAGCAGGGCAGTTCTGTAGAATCCATGGCAATAGAAAGACTACCAAACCCCTCCTCCCCAAAAAAGGACCCCTATTAATTTAGAAAGTTTAAGCCCTATGTGATATAAAACCTTACAGTAAAAATTCATACTGTTCTTACTGTTATTCTATTGTCAATGCTAATATTTATTTTTTAAGGGAACAACATTAATATTCTGTGTAATTCAGTTTTGGTAATATTTTTTTTTCCAATTATGCATTACTAATTTTGATTTAAGGAATATTATTATTTTTTAACATCTTTATTGGAGTATAATTGCTTTACAATGGTGTGTTAGTTTCTGCTTTATAACAAAGTGAATCAGCTATACATATACATATATCCCCATATCTCCTCCCTCTTGCATCTCCCTCCCACCCTCCCTACCCTACCCGCTAGGTGGTCACAAAGCACCGAGCTGATCTCCCTGTGCTATGTGGCTGCTTCCCACTAGCTATTTTACATTTGGTAGTATATATTAGTCCATGCCACTCTCTCACTTCATCCCAGCTTACCATTCCCCCTCCCCATGTCCTCAAGTCCATTCTCCACATCTGTGTCTTCATTCCTGTCCTGCCCCTAGGTTCTTCATAACCATTTTTTTTTTTAGATTCCATATATATGTGTGAGGATACAGTATTTGTTTTTCTCTTTCTGACTTACTTCACTCTGTGACAGACTCTAGGTCCCCACTACAAAAAACTCAATTTCGTTTCTTTTTATGGCTGAGTAATATTCCATTGTATATATGTGCCACATCTTCTTTATCCATTCATCTGTCGATGGACATTTAGGTTGCTTCCATGTCCTGGCTATTGTAAATAGAGCTTCAATGAACATGGTGGTACATGTCTCTTTTTGAATTATGGTTTTCTCAGGGTATATGCCCAGGAGTGGGATTGCTGGGTCATATGGTAGTTCTATTTTTAGTTTTTTAAGGAACATCCATACTGTTCTCTATAGTGGCTGTATCAATTTACATTCCCACCAACAGTGCAAGAGGGTTCCCTATTCTCCACACCCTCTCCAGCATTTGTTGTTTGTAGATTTTCTGATGATGCCCATTCTAACTGGTGTGAGGTGATACCTCATTGTAGTTTTGATTTGCATTTCTCTAATGATTAGTGATGAGCATTCTTTAATGTGTGTGTTGGCTGTCTGTATATCTTCTTTGGAGGAATGTCTATTTAGGTCTTCTGCCCATTTTTGGATTGGGTTGTTTGTTTTTTTGATACTGAGCTGCAGGAGCTGCTCGTAAATTTTGGAGATTAGTCCTTTGTCAGTTGCTTCATTTGCAAATATTTTCTCCCATTCTAAGGGTTGTCTTTTCGTCTTGTTTATGGTTGCCTTTGCTGTGCAAAAGCTTTTAAGTTTCATTAGGTCTCATTTGTTTATTTTTGTTTTTATTTCCATTTCTCTAGGAGGTGGGTCAAAAAGGATCTTGCTATGATGTATGTCATAGAGTGTTCTGCCTGTGTTTTCCTCTAAGAGTTTGATAGTGTCTGCCCTTACACTTAGGTCTTTAATCCATTTTCAATTTATTTTTGTGCATGGTGTCAGGGAGTGTTCTAATTTCAAACTTTGACATGTACCTGTCCAATTTTCCCAGCACCACTTATTGAAGAGGCTGTCTTTTCTCCACTGTATATGCTTGCCTCCTTTATCAAAGATAAGGTGACCATATGTGTGTGGGTTTATCTCTGGGCTTTCTATCCTGTTCCATTGATCTATATTTCTGTTTTTGTGCCAGTACCATAGTGTCTTGCTTACTGTAGCCTTGTAGTAGAGTCTGAAGTCCTGGAGCCTGATTCCTCCAGCTCCGTTTTTCTTTCTCAAGATTGCTTTGGCTATTAGGGGTCTTTTCTGTTTCCATACAAATTGTAAAATTTTTTGTTCTAGTTCTGCGAAAAATGCCATTGGTAGTTTGACAGGGATTGCATTGAATCTGCACATTGCTTTGGGTAGTATAGTCATTTTCACAATGTTGTTTCTTCCAATCCAAGAACATGGTATATCTCTCCATCTCTTTGTATCGTCTTTAATTTCTGTCATCAGTGTCTTATAGTTTTCTGCATACAGGTCTTTTTTCTCCTTCGGTAGGTTTATTCCTAGGTATTTTATTCTTTTTGTTGCAATGGTAAATGGGAGTGTTTCCTTAATTCCTCTTTCAGGTTTTTCATCATTGGTGTATAGGAATTCAAGAGATTTCTGTGCATTAATTTTGTATCTGGCTACTTTACCAAATTCATTGATTAGCTCTAGTAGTTTTCTGGTAGCATCTTTAGGATTCTCTATGTATAGTATCATGTCATCTTCAAACAGTGACAGCTTTACTTCTTTTCCGATTTGGATTCCTTTTATTTCTTTTTCATCTCATTGCTGTGACTGAAACTTCCAAAACTATGTTGAATAATAGTGGTGAGCGTGGGCAACCTTGTCTTGTTCCTGATCTTAGTGGAAATGGTTTCAGTCGTTCATCATTGAGAACGATGTTGGCTGTGGGTTTGTCATATATGGCCTATATTATGTTGAGGTAAGTTCCCTCTATGCCTACTTTCTAGAGGATTTTTTATCATAAATGGATGTTGAATTTCGTTGAAAGCTTTTTCTGCATCTGTTGAGATGATCATATGGTTTTTATCCTTCAGTTTGTTAGTATGGTATATCACATTGATTGATTTGCGTATATTGAAGAATCCCTGCATTCCTGGGATAAACCCCACTTGATCATGGTGTAGATACTTGTGATGTGCTGTTGGATTCTGTTTTCTAGTGTTTTGTTGAGGATTTTTGCATCTATGTTCATCAGTGATATTGGCCTGTAGTCTTCTTTTTTTGTAACATCTTTTTCTGGTTTTAGTATCAGGGTGATGGTGGCCTCGTAGAATGAGTTTGGGAGTGTTCCTCCCTCTGCTATATTTTGGAAGAGTTTGAGAAGGATAGGTGTTAGCTCTTCTCTAATTGTTTGATAGAATTCACCTGTGCAGCCATCTGGTCCTGGGCTTTTGTTTGTTGGAAGATTTTTAATCACAGTCTCAATTTCAGTGCTTGTGATTGGTCTGTTTATATTTTCTGTTTCTTCCTGGTTCAGTCTCAGAAGGTTGTGCTTTTCTAAGAATGTGTCCATTTCTTCCAGGTTGTCCATTTTACTTGCATATAGTTGCTTGTAGTAATCTCTCATGATCCTTTGTATTTCTGCAGTGTCAGTCGTTAACTTCTCCTTTTTCATTTCTGATTCTATTGATTTGAGTCTTCTCCCTTTTTTTCTTGATGAGTCTGGCTAATGGTTTATCAATTTTGTTTATCTTCTCAAAGAACCAGCTTTTAGTTTTATTGATATTTGCTCTTGTTTCCTTCATTTCTTTTTCATTTATTTCTGATCTGAACTTTATGATTTCTTTCCTTCTGCTAACTTTGGGGTTTTTTTTATTCTTCTTTCTCTAATTGCTTTAGGTGTAAGGTTAGGTTGTTTATTTGAGATTGTTTTTGTTTCTTGAGGTAGGATTGTAGTGCTATGAACTTTCCTCTTAGAACTGCTTTTGCTGTATCCCATAGGTTTTGTGTCATCATGTTTTCATTGTCATTTGTTTCTAGGTATTTTTTTATTTCCTCTTTGATTTCTTCAGCGATTTCTTGGTTATTAAGTAGTGTATTGTTTAGCCTCCATGTATTTGTATTTTTTACAGATTTTTTCCCATAGGAATATTATTTTTTAATAGAATACAATTTTTTCTCCATAAGTTTGCTTCATACAATATAATTGTGACATTGTGTTCTTAAATATGTCCTCATTTATTAGTTCTTATTTTGAGAAATTGCTGTATTCCATGCATTTGTATTTGATGCTAGTTTCTTCTTTATTTCATAAAGTTTTTTTTTTCTGGCTCTGAATAACATTAGTACCATTTACCAGTTTTAGATGGAATTCATACCAATCCCTGGAGTCTAATACACTCTAAAATAGCTAAAGCATTAGAAATTTTGGCACTCAAGCCGCAAAGGTTTTTTCAATCAGCTTAGTATGATGATACCTAACTAAAAATGGATTAGTTGAAAAATGTTCTTTTAACTGTATATTCTGTTTCTTCTTTCTTCTTAATCTTTTCTAAAAAGTAACTATAACTGGCAATCAGAATGATGGCAACATAAATCAGGCTGCCTCCTCTCCATTTCCATCTCCAGCTTATCTACTTTTTCTGAGTCAAGAAGCTACTGATGCAAATAGGCAGGTGGGACCTGGAGGGTTTCAGCCAAGAGACGTGTTGTGATGCTTTCCCTCTCTGGGACAGACTCAAGGCTGAAACACTGTGGAGGAGCACTTGGAAAGAATTTGAAGGGCAAGTGACTGAGAGAAAAAGACTGCAACTGAGAATCCCATATCCATTCAAATTATTCACCAGTTGTGGCGAAAGAAAGATATTTGCAGGTGGGAAAAAAGTCAGAGAACATGTGTATCTGAATACCCTATCCAAGAAAAATGCTTGTGAAATGAATCAAATATTTTTAAGAGCAAAAATACTTATAAAAGACAAATTACTTTTAAAAGTCTGGCTAATCTAACAGTGTGTTTGTCCCCATAGTTGGAATTGATCCCTATATTTCACAAATAATTTAGGAAGTTATATTTGTATAGGCAAATGTACTATCTTGCATAGATTTTTTTTGAACAGAATCAAAAATCTGTCCGTATGCTTTTATATCTGTGAAGTTAATTGCTTTGAATTCATGAATATCCTAGTGATGTAGTTAGAAGAATCCTGAGATTTGGAGTCAGAAGGTCTTAATTTCAGCCTATCATTTACTAGTAAAGGCAAGTTAGTAAACTACTCTTATTCCCTGGTTTTCTTTACCTTTGAAATATGAATCCTGTATTATAGATAGTTAGAGGAATTAATAAAATATAAATATGTCTTAACAGGTGTTTTTATCGTAATCATCAACCATCAAGACTCTTCAGGGACGGTAATCACCATATTTTTAAGACATAGGTTTTAACTGGGGGAGAGAGGGAACTGCTATGGAGGGGGTTTTGTGGGTTAAGAGACTAACAATATTGTTAATATTTTACTGAATATGGGTACTCATCAGTTTGTATATTTGTTTTAAATATTTCTTATTTGGTAAAAATAATCTTTTCTTATGAAATACCTATTACTTTCCCGTGAAATATCTTAAGCAATAAAGTTTCTCACATTTTTCTATCAAACATCACTGCTTACTAGGATACTCTGAAATGTATACTTCATAATTCTGTGCTTGCTTGAGACCTGCTAGTCAGAACATTATTTCCTTCTTGCCATTCTAGTTATGCTATGTTGCACAAAGTATCAATATCATGTTTCTACTGTGTTTGTTAAGTAGATGGCAGAGATTACAGACTGTCTGTTTTGGGATTGAATCTGGCTCTGAGAAGTACTGTTTGTTCCACACAGTATTTGTCTTTATGGTGACTTAAAGTCTCAGGAAAAAAATCAAGAAGTTTTATAACCCTTGATTTGCATTTCTGCTGACAACAGTGAGTTGGTGCTGAGTACCAGCTGCTTTCTTTAGCTGGGCCATGGGCTCTACAGTTCTGCACACTCACTATGCTCCCTGATACTGATGTCAAATGTCATTTGCCTTTCATCATTATAAATGTTCATGTTAATTGCTTGGCAGTTTCCTTTATAACTGTTAGATCATATTCAGTAGATGTCACAGTCTTCTATTGATATTTTGCTATGATATTTTAATTTGATGTCACATTTTTAATATTGATAACTTTATAAAGCACACATAAATTTTTTTCTACAAACATATGACATAAAATATTCTTTTTGTTTGTCAACTCCTCCTTCTCTCATATCCAATCAGCCCTTTCATGTTACCAATTAAATGTTTCTCAAATCTAGTTCTTCCTGTCCAACCTTACTGCTACTGCTCCTCCCCAGGCCCTCATCATCTCTCATCTAGAGTTCTTTAATTGCTCCCTAACTGAGCTCCTTGCCTTCTGTCACATTCTTTGCACTTCATCCTCAAGTATATTTCTAGAATGATGTGTCAGAGTGCAGATCTCATCTCGTCACCCCACTATTTCAAATTCTTCCAAGTCTCTCCATCTTATATGGCAGGGGTCAATAGTCTTTTCCTTAAAGATCTACATAATAAATATTTTAGACTTTGCTGGCCATGAGAGTTCTGCCACAAATAGTTGACTCTGCTGTTGTTGAGTTGAGCACAAAAGCAACCATGGACAATATATAAACCAATGGGCATGGCTGTGTTCCAATAAAACTTATTTACAAAACCAGGTTTAGGTCATAGTTTGTTAATCCCTCTTCTGTGGTATAAAAGGCTAGCCCTGTCTTCTTTCCTGTCTCATCTACCACTCTCCTATCCTGTTTCTTACAGTTTATTCAGAAATACCATTCAAATTCTTACACTTTTCTGAGCACAACATCTTCTTTCCATATCCAATTATGTAATTCTTTTCATTCAGGCTGTTTTTTCACAAATAGCAAAACATTCAAATATATCTTGTAAAATGTTAATTCTCAAATGATGGTATTATATATAAACATGAGATTATTTAGTCACTTACTGACATCTTAAGAAATGTAGGGCCTCCCTGGTGGCGCAGTGGTTGAGAATCTGCCTGCCAATGCAGGGGACACGGGTTCGAGCCCTGGTCTGGGAGGATCCCACATGCCGCGGAGCAACTAGGCCTGTGAGCCACAATTGCTGAGCCTGTGCGTCTGGAGCCTGTGCCCCGCAGCAGGAGAGGCCGCGATAGTGAGAGGCCCGCGCACCGCGATGAAGAGTGGCCCCCGCTTGCCACAACTAGAGAAAGCCCTCGCACAGAAACGAAGACCCAACACAGCCAAAAATAAATAAATAAATACATACATAATTAAAAAAAAAAATGAAATGTAAAGTCTTAAGTATTAAAAACAGTTTTTAACAAGTCTTTCATAAAGATCATAACCTTGATACAATCCATCTTATAGTTTGGATACCATCAACATATTATCCAAAAATCTCAGAATAAGGTCACTGGTAGGAAAGTAGTTTCAGCATTATCAACTGTATTGAATCAAAGTTCATTGAGAGAATAATTTTAGGACAGTTAGTAGAAATTGAAAGCAGTAACTCACATTGTGTCCTATCTTTATCACAATTGCTCCTTTCAAATACCGTAAGGAAAGCAGAAAATATTTGGTTTTAGGATATGATTTGCCTGAGGTATTGGACTTTAAGTTGCTATTTAAATTCTAATAGGTCATTTTGCATGTTTCCATATTGAAAGAAACAACACAACTTGAGAGTATGTTGTTAAATGTGTGGGTTTTGCTTCCTTATTAAATTGCATGTATTTAGGCTGTTGCTGACTGGTACATGTTGGATAACAAAAGTTTTTCCAGTAAAAAAAAAAAAAAAGAAGAAGAACTTCATTCTTGCATCATAATAATGAAAAGTGTGATTTGATTACTAGGATGAGAGAGTAGATTGGTAGAGCTGCTGTGATGGAATTTTGTTAAGATGTGGGTGGATATTAATACTGATTATGACAAAGTTCTCTCAATTTTCTGATACTCACATAATAATGCATTAATTTAAAGCTCTGTTAAAACTACCTTGTAAGTGTCTTTTATGGTTGATTTTTAGCCCCCAGCTGAACAGGCCAAAGCAAGACTACAACTGGTTCTTGAAGCTGCTGGTAAGTGTTAATAATTAACTTTATTTAAATGAAAATATGTGAAATAAATCCTAGCATGCTTACAGATAGGTCAAAGAGCAAAACACCTATTTTCATAGAGCCTCACAAATTTATGAGATCTTTGTATGGCTGTATTTTACCTCACATATTTATTGCTATAGTATGATGTTAAAAGGTCATTCTTTATCTTCTTATTTATAAAACTGGCTTCGATTTTAGTTTTAATTTTGATGAAGTCCAGTTTATTGATTTTTGTCTTTTATGGACTGTGCTTTTAGTGGCATGTTTAAGAAGAATTTTATACCTTTACATTTTATATTTGAGGCTGTGATCATTTTGATTTAATTTTTATATAAGGTGTGATTTTTAGATCAAGGTTTTGCTCTAAAGGAAATGAGATAAATGTTTAATAATTCTTCCAGTTACATTAGACTAACTCATTGGACTATTCGTCTGGATACCATCTAATCTTAAAAATCTGTATGTTTTAATATCTCAATTGCACAATAATTCTTTCTTTGATTTTAGATTATAATACCCAGATTCATGTACACATTAAATACTTTACTTTTTAAAAAATATAAGCGATCCATGTTATCTTTTCCAAGTACTGATATTTTACTCTGAATCTTAATGTGCTTTTTAAAAATATATGTTACATTCAACTAATAAGTTGTCAAGATCAAGCATGAGGTAGGGTTAGAATAATATTACCAAAGGAGTACATGTTTCTTAAAATTATTTACTTTTTAAAGATCTGTAAAGAGTTCATAATTTCCAACTGGAAAATGAGAATTCTATTTTGACATCAAAAGTAATTTCAGACTACCAAATGATAGTAGTTATATTTTTAATATTCATTGCAAAAATACATGTATGCATATTAATTCAAGGATTTCTTAGATTAGCTCCTTTAATTCCTACCCAACCTGTCTACAGTCTAAAGATTGGGAATACCAGTATAAATGATATACTAGCTTCATAAATCACTAATTGAAGTAACTTACCATATAAAAATTAATATTTTGACTGTGAATCTCTATACCACTTCATATTACTTTAAAAGTCATTTATCTTTATGTATTGATCTTACTCATTTTATCTTTAATTACATAGAAAACATGATATACTAAAATTTTGCTTACTGTTAGGTTTTTCAAATTTTGACTCTCCAATAAATATACTATAGGATAAAGCTAGTTAATACGATTCTTTGTTATTTATATAATATATATTCATTCTTTAGTGGCATTTTGCTTAGAAGAAATATTTCCAGGTTCATTACTTGAGTACTGACAAACTCTTGCTTTAAAGGAAAATATTTATGGTGCTTAGTCCAGAAAATATTTGTTTCTATTAATGCAACTATAAAGAATTGTATTTCATAGTTTTATACAGTTTTCTTTACCTTTAAAAAAAATTTTTTTAACATCTCTATTGGAGTATAATTGCTTTACAATGGTGTGTTAGTTTCTGCTTTATAACAAAGTGAATCAGATATACATATACATATATCCCCATATCTCCTCCCTCTTGCGTCTCCCTCCCACCTTCCCTATCCCACCCCTCTAGGCGGTCACAAAAAGCGTATTATAAAACAGATCTGACAGTGCAGACCTCAGTGTATAACTTGCTTATATTGGTTCCAGCTGTCATTCCTCATTTTTTAATTTAACATTCTAAATTCTATTAAGGATAAGTAGGGAGGTTCTGTGAATTTGACAAACATTCAAAATATTATGACAATTTTCAAATTAAAAAACTTAACATTGCCCCCCATAAGCAAAGGACAGACCTTAGCTAGATATAGGATTATTTATTGAATCATTTTCTTCTTATTGAACATTTACATTGTCTCTAGCTTTTCCCTCTTATCCATAATACTGTTATGCACATCCTGTTACAAATAATGTTTTTCATAGTTTAGCTTATTTTCTTGGAATTGATTACTATAGAAATGAGTTTATGAGATTAGAGGGTGCTAATATGTAGAGTGGCTTTTTATACATTCTTGCTAAATTGTTTTACAAAAGGATTGTGTTGTAACCATTGTCACTGGTTAAGAAACCATTTTAACCAGATTTTGTTTTTTGATGCCATTTCCATGACTATATTGCTTTATAACATGAAATAACATATTATACCCCTTTGAAAAACATACATTACTGTTATTAATGAGAACTTGTGGCCTTTGAGAGGAGAAGCAGATAGACGGATATAGGGGAGCACTAAGCAAATATAGAACTTATTGTCAAGGTTCTGGATCTCTGTTTCAGTGATGAATCAAGGTATTCATTGTATTATTAAAAATAAACAAACAAGCAAAATAAAGTAGGGGGGAATAAGAACTTGAGCTCAGTCTGGTAAGGCTCATGGATAAAGTCTAGCCTGGTCCTAAGACTGAGGTGGCTGGATAGGAAGGCCTGGTAGTTCCCATTCTGTCTCATTGGAGTTTACTTGAGTTCCCAGGGAAAACACCCTCAACTTTAGGGCCTTAAAATTGGGTATAGGGAAGAACTTAAGGCTGTATGCTAGATTCTTGAGCCAGGATTTATTTCAGCCTTATAGTTACCATAATCTGGTAGATAGGCTTCATATGTAGAAATCTTGCTGACTAGACTTAGTCTTTTACTCTAATTGTGGGTCCCAGAAGAAAGTTTTATATATAACCATTGCATTGTTATTGATTTATTAGTGAATGTTAATAATGGCCTTGGTTTGGAATTAAAATATATTTAATAACATTTGGCAATAATTACTAGCGGTATGATTTTGAAAGACATATGTATGAGTAAAATACATTAAGCAAAATGTAACCATGTACCTTGAATTTGAAGTCAGAGATTTTATTGTATTTGTTATGATCATATTTTGTATATACTAAACTGTTAACATTTTTATATTTTGCTATGCTAAATCTTCAGATTTAGATAGAATCTTCTTTCATGTTCATTGCCAAAATGCAATTGAAATGAAGTTTCATGTCTCTTGTTTAACTTTTAATTTGAAGGTGATGTGAAGTTAAGGTTACATCTAAGATGTTTTGTTTTTTTTCCAAATGCAGGAGGATTCAAGCTTGTAAAACTATATAAATTTGTAAGATTGAATCTTTAAGTTATCAATATAACTTCAGATAATGATTTACTTTATGATATTGAGTAAATCCAATTAAAAATCCTCTTGGCCATGACTTCTTTCTTTTCATTTAAAAAATACTTTTACCATTATCACATTCATTAAGATTCAAAACCTTGAAATGTTTATCTTTGACTTCTTTATAGGCAGTCATTCACCTAGAATTAATGACTTATTTTGAAATATTTTTTATAGTTATCCCTCTATTATCTTTCCCACTGCCAACTCCTTAGTCTGGACACCAAACAATCCACCCAGAGGTTAATCCATTACCTCCTAGTTGGTCTTTTGCTTCAATTCTGTCTCTTCTCCCGAGAGAGGGTGGTGAATAGTGGAAGGGTTCTAAGCCTGCTTCCACTGCTCACTCATTCTGTGACCTTCAGTAGTTTGATGTTTATTGTTTAGCCAAAACGGTTTTTTTTTAAAATGGAATATGGCAGATGTGTGTATTTTCTAGTTTACTGTAGTTCTTTACTTTTTAAAAGTAATTTATTGAGGTGAAATTCACATAAGACAAAATAAAACATAACAGTTTAAAGTGACAATTCAGTGGCATTAAATACATCCACAAAGCTATATAACCACCACCTCTATCTAGTTTAAAAACATTTCCAAAGTAAAACCTATTACCTATTAGGCAATTTCTCTCCCCTCTCCTTACCCTCAGCTCCTGGCAACCGCAACCATCAACCTGCCCTCTATCTCTATGGATTTATCTATTCTGCATATTTCATATAAATGGAATCATACAGTGTGTGACCTTGTGTGTCTAGCCTCTTTCATTTAGCATGTTTTGGAGGTATAGCCATGTTGTAGCCTGTGTCAGTATTTTATTCCTTTTTATGGCTGAATAATATTCCACTGAATGTGTGTGTGTGTGTGTATATATATATATATGTGTGTGTGTGTTTACACACATGCCATTTGTTTATCCATTCATCTATTGATGGAAATTTGGGTTTTTTCCACCTTTTGGCTATTGTGAACAGTGTAGCTTTGAACATGCATATATATATGTACTTGTTTGAGTAACCATTTGTAATTTTGAGGGGTATACACCTAGGAGTATAATTATGGAGTCATTTGGTAAATTCTTTGTTTAACTTTTTGTAAAACCACCAAACTTTTCCACAGCGGCTGAACCATATTACATTCCCACCAGCAGTATAAAATTATAGCCCCCTATTGTCTCAACTAGACCGTGTTGCATATTTAAGTTACCTATTTGACAGTATCAATATTTAGGTTTTGAGGATTTCCCTACACCATTATTTCCTAGTCTGTAGGGGGAGAAGATGATGATTACCTTATAGGATTGTTGTGAAGATAAATATTATAAGTGAAGTACCTAGCCCAGAGTCTGGCAGATGGTAGCCACCAGAAAATTATTTCCATATTGCTTCTGGTGAGTACCACTGCTAGATGATTCTTTCTCAGCCACCACTTGGTCATGCTGCTCCTTTGCTCAAAATTATTCACTGGCTCTAGATTGCTTACAAGATCAATTTTACACTTATGTGCTTAAGGTTCCAAGGTTTTGTATGGTGGATTCACAGACTTTTCTAACTTTTTTTCTTAGAATTCATTTTTATACTTCTTCTCGTTATTCTTTGAGTTACTCATGTTCTTTTCTACCTGGGAATTTTTGCTTGTGATTTTTTTCTCCTTTAGAAATGTCTTTCTCCTTCCCCTTTCTCTCTCTAAACACTTCAGTACGAATCTCAAATAACATTTCCACGTGATTTCTCTGACCATTACAGCATGTAATCTTTCTGTTCTCCTTTGAATTCTTTTTCTTTTTTTCTATGCACACCATTCATGTTGGTATTTACTCACATACTGCTGATATTAATATTTGTTTCATGAGTGTTGGACCTATTTTCCCAATGAAATAATAAATGTCTGAAGGTCAGGAACCATATCTAAAACTTCTGGATCTTTCCCAGGAGTTTTAACAGTGCCTGTAGTGAGTGTCACTATGCCAAATAGAATTCCAGCTATTAATCTTTGGTGAGTAAGTCACTGTGAAATAATATTCTGGGTAACTGAAAATTAAGCCTTTGGATGCTGGTGTGCTCATTTAAACCACTCTTTGGTGGATTTTAAATAAATATATTGAAAAGTTCCCTGGCTTCAGAAGTAGAAGATGCATGGCAATAATCTAACTTTTAATCTTAAACTTGAAGGTAGTACATGACAAAAGAGATAACGAAATGTGATTATCACACAGGAGGAAGAAGGAAGATAATGAGTTTACTTAAAGACTCGTCTCCATCGCTTTTGCTGTCACTGTTGTTTGTCTTGTTAGCGTCATTCCACACATTAGTTGATTTTCCACAAAAACACAATGTCGGGCTTCCCTGGTGGCGCAGTGGTTGAGAATCTGCCTAACAATGCAGGGGACACGGGTTCGAGCCCTGGTCTGGGAAGATCCCACATGCCGCGGAGCAACTAGGCCCGTGAGCCACAGCTACTGAGCCTGCGCTCTAGAGCCTGTGCTCCGCAACGTGAGAGGCCGCGACAGTGAGAGGCCCACGCACCGCGATGAAGAGTGGCCCCTGCTTGCCGCAACTAGAGAAAGCCCTCGCACAGAAACGAAGACCCAACACAGCCAAAAATAAATATAAATAAATAAATTTATTTTTTTTAAAAAAACTATGCATTTAAAAACAAAAACAAAAAAACCCCACAATGTCATCTTATGCTCCATATGCTCATAGGTCTGAAGAAGAATTTAGAGGAGAGATTTTTCCAAAACATAAATATTTTTCATCACCATGAAAAAATGACACTTCTCACAACATAGTTTCAAGAGATAATTTTCTCTAAAAATCTCCTTAATATTTTACTTTTAATAGAATTATTGACACCTGCAACCTTTAAAATTATATCTCTAATGTTATAAGAGAAATAGAAGTTTTTTTAATGCATGTATGGTAAATCCCCTTTATCATAAAATTTCTGTGTAATATTTCATTTTCTAAATAATATCTACAGCACTTTTTATTGTGCTTTATAGTTTTCAAAGCATTTTCATAAATCTTTTATCATTTGACTCACATCCCTGCATGGAGAGCTAATTAACTCCATTTTACAAATATCCCGAAAGCTTAAATGACTTGTAAAAGATCACATACCTAGTAAGTGGGAAAACCAGGGCTCAAATCCAATGATTTCTGACTCCTGAGCTATTTCTATTCATAGGTTAAATCCCTGAGTTACGTTGAGCAGAAAGAAGGGTGATAGAAAACATTACCAAATACGTATCTTGTTTTGTTAGGCATAATGCTACAATTACCTTATAATAAAATAATTTCTATCCTCAAGCAAGCCTTTGATTCTGAAATGAGTTGTTTTTAATTGATAATACAAAAGGATTAATGTTTTATTCAGAATAAAAGTTATTTTCCTTAACTATTAGGGTGCTCATAGTAGCTATATTTCTGAGAACTTTGAAAAATCTAGGGTAATGTTCTGTGATTACCAGTGTTTTCATCTTCACCCTAACTATGGACATGCATTTCAGTGACCCTTGCTGGGATAGAAGCTAATTAAGTATTGTAAAACACAGAAGAGTTACACACGTAAGAACACTATATCGAGGAAAGAAGCTGTTTTTGGGAATAAGCCATAAGTGCCTCACTCCATCCCAATTATTCTGCAGCATGTTAAACTTGAATTTTCTTCTCTTAGTTACCCATTAAGTACCTGGAAGCCAAGTCCTAACCCTTTCTCTTCATAGCCATCTAATCTTGTAAGTCCCAGTACTTCTCTGAAGTCCAGTCTAGCTTTAAATATTTGTAGTTCTGAGAATTACAAATGGAATTGCCATGATAATGTTGTACTGTTTCTGGGGAACATAGAAAGCCATTCTGCAACCCTGATTTAACATCGACAGAGGTTTTGCTTCTGACCACTGATCCCTGGCTCCAAGAAGTAGGTTGATTTATTGTGAGAGAGGCTTTCATGTAGGGCAAACCTAAAAAAACATAGCAAGTGATTAAAAAGTTAACTTCTATTTCATATAAATAAATAGTTTTCAGACTTCTTTTTTTCCCCATGTAGACTTCTGCTTGATTGCTTGTTGGTTAGTCTAGATTCACATCCGGCTTCGTTCACTAACTTTGTGAGCTTGAGCAGGTCACTTCCCCTTTGCTCTTCTTTAGTTTCCTCATCTATAAAATGGAGATACTAATAGTACATAACTAATGGGGTTGTTATGGACTTTAAGTGCGTTAACATTTGTAAAACACTTAGAATAGTACCTGGTACATAGTAAGCATTCAGTAAATGTTTGCAATTAGTATGAAAAGCAATAGAGTATGGTGGTCAAGTTCTGAAGTCAGATGGCCTGGGTGCTATTCCCAGATCCATTATTTACTGACAAAACCATGGGAAAATTGTTAAACCTTGCTCAACCTCAGTTTTTCCATTTATGAAATGGGAATGAGAATATATACCTTTAGAGTTTTAATGAAAACTAAATAAATTAACGTAATAAAGTTTTTAGAGCAGCACCTAACATATAACTGAGCGTTCTATAAACATTAGCCAGGAGGAATGGAAGTAGTTTTTTATGGCATCACCAGAGTGGCTTTATGGGGTAATTAAAGAAGAGATATTGAGCCAAACATCCTCCTCATACCACCATACATATACAGTTAAAAGAAGTTATCAAGAATTAAGAATTCTTGTGCTTTTTAAAAGAAACAAATGTATACAACCTTAAATAGTTTCATTGACTTGGGCATTGGTTAAAACCTTTTTTTCATCGAATGTGGTTTCTGCAAAACCACATTTCTTCAGAAATTCTACATAAAATTTAATACCTTTAGTGCAAAATCAAATTGATAATGTTAATTTAACTCCGAGTGTCCAATAATGAGCATGATTTTGCACTTTGTGTTAATCCAAAAAGATATACTAGTGCTTCCTAAAGAGAACTATTAAGTAAATTACTTTCAGAAAATATAAGTTATTTGTTTTAGCATCAGTTACACATTTATATTTGAATGACTATTATTTATCCCCAATAATATTTAGTAAGAAGAAAGCTATCAGTTAGAGTCTAACAATATCACAGCAACTTGCCATGTTTGAGCAGATGTTAAGCAGACAGTAGTTGAATGTTAATTTTGAGAGGGTGGTATGTTTAAGCCTAGCTGAAGTATGTTGCATGTGGGCTTTCTAGACTTGAGTACAATGCTGGCTCTCTGGGGAGAATTTTAAAGCTAAACCTCTTTCTTTTGGGTCCTCTATATGGACTCTCTCAAGTCAGTATAAAGCAGATCATCCCTAGGCTAAAGCCCTTCAGCTTTTGTTATTGGGCTCTGTAGACCTGTAATTAGGCCTCCTGGCAGGCCTTGCAGGCCAGTTAATGGTCATATGGAGTTTCTGTGAGGCAGACTGGCTTTGTATAAATCCTGGGTAGGAATATGTTTATGGGTCACTTCCTGCCAGGACCATGCTTTGTCCTTATGCCCTGCGGGCTGACAGGGAGCAGGTTCCCTTGACCATGGACTGTTCAGTTTGCAACTCAAAATCTACTCCGCTAATCCCCAGTGTAAACAGAGGATTTAGAAGGGCTTCTGTCACTTACAGTTGCCAATTCACTTGGGTGTCTGTGAATTTATTTTTCCCCAGAATTCATTATTGAAAGACTGACAAATGTATAAGATTTGGATGTTTGCTTTATCAAGTATGCAGTTTCTTTTTCAGTGGTTTTAGAATCATTGTAAATAATTTATCTAACACAGAATTATGTAATGAAGTTTTTTTAAATTAAGCACCCTTTAATATTTAATTTAAGCCATTAAAAAATTTGGAATAACAGCCACCCTTTTCCTATAAGGGAAATTATAGGTCTGGTTTTATGATAAGAGTAAATAACATTATGTGCAGAAATTTACCAAAAAGTGATTAATACAGATTTCAGATAAGTCAAAGAAATAATTAATTCAAAACTCTTCTATACTATACATTTTATGTTAAGTAAAAATTCCATTTTAGTTCCATTTAAGTTCCATGTATAACTGAGAGCTTTTGAAAGGAGGAATATCAGATCAGTATATAAAATGCTCAATAAGTATGTATTTCATGAAGTATTTAAAATAATAAGAGTACCATTTATTGAGCATCTACTATGTGGCAAGCATGTTTATACATTTTCACATATTATAAATATTTTTAATGTATGGTCCATGTTTCCTAGCCAAGCAAAATGTTTGGATTTAAGAAAGTCATAATTGAGATTTCTTTTGTTTTTCCACTTTACTTAATCTTTTATTTCATTTTTTTTTTTCTGTTTGCTTGAATTATATGAAGATTTGATTCTAAAATGTGTAAGTTCTGATTGTGATCTGAAAAGAACTGTCACCTGTCTTCCTGTGAGCCAGTTTTTCTTTTAGGGGGAAATCAAATGATGAATACTTTCCCAGGTCTCATCTAGTAAATCAGTGCTCAGTATTTTGCATTTTGTGATGTAAAAATGGTTCATGACAGATGTGGCTGAAAAGACCACATACGTAGACTGTATGATTTTAGTCTGGTGGAACTAATAGGATCACTCATTACATTTTAGACCCTGGGGTTTCTTTTTTCTTTCATTAAAAAAAAAAAAAAAAAAACCTGTTTAAATAGAGTGGTCCTTTTTGTGTGTGAGTACAGCATCTTCCCTTAAATTTACAAAGAGTTGATGGTAACAAATCAACAAATAACTCTCTTCCAAAAAATTCTTTTAATAATATTTATTTAATGTTAACTGTTATTTTTAATTGCATATCATCCCATAAAAATTAAGATTTTGTTCTATTTTTATAAAGGATTTCTTTGAATTTTATATAGCAAAACTAAAAAATTCATTCCTTAGAGAATCCAAGACCTGTGAATTAAACAGTCATATATTAGAAATAAATTTTGCAAATATTGAAATAATTAATGACAACAAAAAGATATTATACGGTAGGAATTCTTGGTGTTCATTTACAACTGGGAGAATCATAGCATAGTCTGCTTTTCTTTTTAGTGTACACAGTAAGTATATTTACTGAAGTAGAAATATATTTGTGATCTATTTTGGAATTCAAAAAATGGTGGCTCCTGAACAATGTAAAGGATCTGATCTTATTTTAAGTTTGACCAAAAGTTCATGTTTACATTGAAAAATACCCTGTGTGATTTATATCAAAATGCTAATAGCGGTTATTGTTTCGGCGTGGTGAGATTTCAGGTTTTTTTAAAAAAAATTTTGGCTTGTCTTCATTTTCCAATTGTTTTGAAGTTATGAAGAGAACCTAAAGAGATATAGAAAAGTTTTAATTTAAACACGATAAAATTCCCCAACAATTAGTATGAAATTTGTTAAGTTGTGACAAATGTATACAGTTGTGTAACTACCACCAAAATTTTTGATAAAGGACATTTATATTTCTCCAAAAAGTTCCTTTTACTCCTTTGAAGTCAATTCTCTCCCCTTGGACCTTAGCAACCACTAATCTGCTTTATGTCACTATGGTTTTGTTGTTTTCGAAATGCCATGTGAATGGAATCATACGGTGTGTAGACTTTTGTGTCAGGAGTCTTTCACTTGGCATAATGCTTTTTAGATTTGCACACATTGTTGTGAGCATCAGTTCTTTTTATTGCTGAGTAGTATTCCACTGTATATCTATACCAGTTTGTTTATTTGTTCAACACTTGGTGGACAGGTGGGTTGTTTCCAGTTTATGGTTTTTGCGAGTAAAACTTATATGAACATTTGAGTATAAGTTTGTGTGAACACATAGTTTCATTTCTCTTGAGTAAATACTTAGGAACGGGATTCCTTGGTTATATAGTAAGTATAGGCTTAACTTTAATCCCAAACGGTTTTCCAAAGTGCTGTACCATTCTGTGTTTCCACAGCAAATTATGGAAGTCTCATTTGTTCCCCATCCTTGGCATCACTTTGATGTTGTTGGTTTTTTTCTAATTTCAGCCATTCTGTTAAATGTGTTGCGTTTCATTCGACTTTAATGTGCATTCCTGTGATGACTAATGAGGTTGGGCATCTTTCATGAAATCATTTGTCACCTGTATACTTTTGTGAAGTATCTGCTCATATCTGTTGCCCATTTTTAAAAGGAATTGTTCGTATTATTGACTTGTAGAGTTATTTATATATTCTGAATACAAGTCAGATGTATAGTTTATAAATATTTTTTCCTTGTCTATGCCTTGGCTATTTTCTAAACAATATTTTTGGTTTTTTTTAAATAAAGATTTACAAATAGTAAAATATACCCTTTTTAGGGACAGTTCTTTGGTTTTTGACAAATGCAAACAGTTGTATAACAGCACCCAGAATCAAGATGTTGAACAATTCTATCATCTCTTAAAATATCCCCATTCCCCTTTGTTGTGAACCCCTCCCCCTGGCTAGCTCCTGGAAGCTGATCTGTTTTTTGTCCCTACAGTCTTGACTTTTCTAATATGTCATATAAATGTAATAGTATAATAAGTAGCTTTTTGAGTTTGGTTTCTTTGACCTAGCATAATGCTTTTAAGATTTATCCATGCTGTGGCATATATCAGTAGTTTATTCCTTTTTTTATTACTGCATAGTATTCCATTGTATGGGTTAATTAATTGAAGGATGTTTAGGTTCTTTCCAGTTTTGGACAATTATGAATTAAACCATTACAACATTTTCAAATAGGATTTTGTGTGAACATAAGTTTTTGTTTCATTTGGGTAAATACTCAAGACTGGGATTGCTGGATAATTTGATAATTTTATGTTTAACTTTATGAGAGACTACAAATTGTTTTCCAAGTGGCTGGACCATTTTGCACTTAGGAAGCAATGTGTGAGAAATCCAGTTGTTCCACATCCTTGTCAGTATTTGGTATTATTAGTTTTGGTGTTTAGAGATGTCTCTTTGTGGTTTTAATCTGAATATCCCTCATGATGAATGTTGTTGAGTGTCTCTTCATGTGCTTATTTGCCATCGTAGGTCCTCTTTTCCCTTTTAAAAAATTGAGTTATTTGTTTTTCAGTTGCTGAGTTTTGAGAATTAGGTAAATTCCTGATAAAATTTCTTTATCAGATATGTCATTTGCACATATTTTTCACATTCTCTTACTAGTGTCTTTTGGAGGGTAGAAGTTCTTAATGTGTTGAAGTCCAATTTATCAGTTTTTTCTTTTATGTATTGTGCTTTTAGTGTCATATCTAAGAAATTTTTGCCTAACCAAAGAACAAAGATTTGCTTTTATGTTTTCTTCTAGAATTTTCATAGTTTAGATTTTACATTTAGATCTATAATACATTTTAGATTAATTTTTGTATTAATAGAAGTATGGGTTGAGGTTCTTTTCTTTGTATATGGATATCTAACGGTACCAGTAACATTTGTTGAAAAGATAGTTTCCCTCCACTGAATTGTCTTTGTACCTTTGTAAAGTATGAATTGACCACATATGACTAGATCTGTTTTGGAGTCTCTATTCTATTCCATTGATCTATATGTCTATCCATCCTTTTGCCATTACCATATTCTCATGATTACTGTAACTCTGTGGTAAGCCTTGAAATGTGGACTTCACATCAGTTTGGAGAGAATTGACATCTTAACAGTATTGAATCTTCCACCCATGAAAATAGTATAGTTCTCTACCTCCAGTTCTTTGATTTCTTTCATCAGAGTTTTGTAGTTTTTGGCGTATAGATCTTGTATGTATTCTGTTAGATTTATTCCTAAAGCATTTTATGTTTTGGGGTGCCATTGTGAACATAAGATTTTTTAAGTTTCAATTTCCAGTTGTTCATGGATAGTATATAAAATACAGTTCCATTTTGAGTATTAAATTTATATCCTATAATTTTGTTGAACTCAGAGGTTTTTTTTAATATTCTTTAAATTTTCTACATGGACAATCATGTCATCTATGAATAGAGCAAGTTATTTTTTCCTTTCATATCTGAGTGCCTTTTCTTTCTTATTCTTGATTTATTATTTTAGCTAGAACCTCCAAGCACAATTTTGAATAGAAGTGGTGAGAGTGGCTATCCTTCATTTGCTCCTGATCTTAGTTTAGGTAGAGAGTATTCAGTCTTTTACCATCAAGCAAGATGTTAACTGTAGAATAGATGCCCTTTTTAGGTTGAGGAATTTTTCTTCTATTCCTAGTTTGCTTTGAGTTTTTATCGGGAATGAGTGTTTAATTTTGTCACATGCCTTTTCTGCATTTATTGAGATGATCATATGTGTTTCCTTTCTTAGTATTGATATGTTGAATTTCATTGGTTGATTTTAAATGTTAAACAGATCTTATTTAGATTCCTGGGAGAAACACCACTTGGACATGATGTGCTTCTTTTTATATACTATATTGTTGTATTAGATTTTCTGAAATTTTATATTGTATATATTATAGCTTGTATTCATAGCAATTATAAATACTTCATTAGAATTATTTACATGCATGATTCCTTCAGTTAAGTGATAAGCCCCTCTAGGTAAGGACTGTCAACTTTGTATTTTCCAGTAACTAACGCAATACCCTGGTGTTAGAAGCCTTTGTTTGTTAATAGTCGGTTGGATGAATGAATGATGTCACTGGTAGCATGAGTAAATGTGCATTTATATGCCATTGAAGTTAAATCTTAAACTGGGAGTTAAAAATAAGCTTGGATTCTTTTTCTTCCAGGAAGTGGTATGTTGTTACATAGTAATTTCTCTAATATTTTCCAGTAAGCAGTGCTCTTTGCTCATTGTTTGCCATTGTTCTGGGAACAATAGTAGAGGATATATCTCTAACACTTTATGGTTACCATTTCCATGTTCTTATAAGAAAACACTGAAGCAACATCATTGTATGCACATAGATAATACTGTTTCATGCCTTGTGAATATAGGGGAAATAGGTTGGTTATCACAGTACTCAAGTGGATTGGGTATTTTACTCTTTGGTTGTGAATGAGTGGGGATACATATTATCTGTACAGCTCATCTCAATTGCTCCTATTTGTATGTGATGCAATTCACAAAATATCCCGAACCATTGAGGTTGACTTTTCATATGGCGCTATCATTTAACTTAGAATTTGTAGCTGAGTAGATTTACACAAGAAGAGAGATAGTGTGACAAAAGAAAATGGGAGGAGAGGAGAGAAAATCTGGGATATCCTGCTGTGTTTTTTCTCCCTATCCCTCATCCATAAATCAGAAAGGAAAACTCATCTCCAGATAGCTGAACCTGTGGTTTTTAACCAAGTAAAATATACAAATTTTCCTCTATAGCAAATCCTGATATAGAAAGGATTAATCAGACTTTGATGGGAAATTTATACCATGCAAAATCTTCCAGGCTAGTGTTGGAGAGAAAGAAAACTTTCCTTTACCCTCTTAGGTTCTTCTGTCTGGTCTAAGAATTAAATTGAAATGAGGCACATTTTAAAATTTCGTTTGTACGAGAAGGTCAGAGACCCCACATACACGAGAGGTTCAAAGACAGAAAGGTAAAAGGCATATGTGCCGTACTGAGTTAAGGAATGGGTTAGGGGCCTGAAGCGTCCAAGCATAGGAGGGTCATTCACAGGACAATAAGAAGATGAGCAGATATTTGGTAATGAAATGTTTGCCCTGCCATATAGATGGCACCACTTAGATAAAATTTATCTCCTATAGCAACTCTTTTCTGGGAAAAATCCCCAATTTATATTCTTCTAGGTATTTAAGGGAGGGGCAGTAGTTTCTCCTGAACTCACAGGGCCTTGACTGCCTTTAGCTCAAAGTAATCCTCATGTAAAAGGGGAGGCTAATTCTGAACCACTACACTAGCTTTCCCTACTTCTATGTAATACATCATCTAAACAAAATTTAATCAAATATTATCTAAATGAAAAACCATACATGTCTAATGTTTTCAGAAAATTTTTTGGTTAGTATGCCAATATTATATATATATATTACATATGCTCATAAAGGATAATTTTCAGTTTTGAATTAAAATTAGGGAACTTGAATGTAATTAATACTTTTAAAATTAAATACTTTGTATGTAGTGGTTCCTAAGGCACTTCCTGGAAGGAATATGAATCCCTTATAATTCTTGATGTGACAGTAGTAGCTCCATTTAAGTGTACTTTTCATTGGTTCAGAGTTATTCCACATGGGGTGGTTAATTTCTTCTGTTAGGACTCTCTTAAGTAATACTTGAAATGGTCATAATTTCTCAGTTTTGCATAGTGATCTTGAAAGATTGCTAAGGCAGTCTTGTGATTTTTAGAATTGTTTTAAAAGATGACTTGTTTATTATTGTCATGCTAAAGATTTCTGAAAATGTTAATCAAAGACCTTGAAAAGTAAATAGGGCTTAGCAAATCACTATTGATTAGATGAAAGAATTTTTGTATATATGGAAACAATTGTTGGATTTTTTTTTTACCTTTTAAAATTGGGTAAGGGACTTCCCTGGTGGCGCAGTGGTTAAGTATCCCCCTGCCAATGCAGGGGACACGGGTTTGAGCCCTGGTCCGGGAAGATCCCACATGCTGGGGAGCAACTAAGCCCATGCGCCACAACTACTGAGCCTGCACTCTAGGGCCCACGAGCCACAACTGTTGAGCCCGCGTGCCACAACTACTGAAGCCCACGCGCCTAGAGCCCGTGCTCCGCAACGAGAGAAGCCACCGCAATGAGAAGCCCGTGCACCACAACGAAGAGTAGCCCCCGCTCGCTGCAACTAGAGAAAGCCCGCGCGCAGCAACAAAAACCCAACACAGCCAATAAATAAATATGTAAATAAAATAAAATTACAAACAAAATAAAATAAAATAAAATTGGGTAAAACTATTGGATAATATTCATTTAGGAAGGCAAGCACATTTATAAATATATCTTGCTATAAATATTTATAAATACATTTTATAAAATATGAATTAAAATTACTTATAGGAAGATATCTAAAAGCATAATGAGGTGTAAATATTTTTCATAATGTGGGTTTGAGCATTGCATATTTTGCCTAAGCCTGTCTTCATTTTCTCAAATTTTATTTTCTATTACCTCCTCACTTTGCAAGAGATTTTTATGGTACTTAAATGTACTGTGTAATTTACTTTTAGAAGAGACACTTATACATTTGAATTCAACAATTTTTTTGTATGCCAGGTATTGTTTTAGCACTAGGGATCAGGTGATCCTTCCCCCAGGTACATAGTTTGTGCCCAATAAATTTTTGTTGGTCAAATGTATGAATAAATAATTGGCTTTAGTTCAGTGTTTCTCATTGCACTGTAGCTACTAAAAAGCTAGTCTTTTCAAATATACATATTATTGATTCAGAACTGATTGAACCCTCTTTAGCTTATGGAAGGTATAATTATCTACATTATATTTTTAAAATATGATTTCACTTCTTTTTAAGTTGAATATCATAAATTTCAAACATGTGAAATATCATGCCCTTGAAATGATAGCACAGACATTTGTGCTGCTTTGTAATTGACTTTTCTGATTTTATGATGTGATAACTGTTCCCAGAATACAAAGCATTTTTGCATGTTATTCCATGTTATTTTATTAACCTCTTCTGACCTGAGCTGCAAGTTGCATTTTTATCTTTAGATATATTGTTGTGTATATAATCTATATCATTTTAGAGATTTTTAAAAAGTCAACTTGATGGGTATTTTACTAGAAAAGTTGATGGGTATTTTACTAGAAAAGTTGTAGAAAAGTTGTGGGAAAAGTTGTAGGAAAATATCACCTTAAAGCCTTAAAATTTCAGACACCTGTAGAATATGTAATGCTTGTATTTGGTAAAAGAATATAAAGGTTGCTTATTTTAGAATTACTGCCGTCAAACTTAGTAGCATTTATATTCTAAAATTGTTTTTTTCCCTCCTCTTAATATAGTATCATTTCACTCTTAATTGGAGATTAAATTTTACTCTGTATATAGGAAACCTTTAATAACCAATTCAGATAAGAAATGCTTGAGATGGATGTCGTGAAAATGGTGAAGTGTTTTCAGGTTAAATATGTCTATGGAATTAGAAAATGTAACGAGCTGTTTGGATCACCCCTTGCCCCCAGCTTTATTTGCTGTAACTGACATATAACATTCTGTAAGTTTAAGGTGTACAACATGCTGATTTGATACACATATATTATGAAATGATTACCACAATTGAGGTAATTTATACCTTCAGCACCTCATATAATTAGCCATTTTCTGTGTGTGTGTGCAGTGAGAACATTTAAGATCTATTTTTTAGCAAATTTCAAGTCCATAATACAGTATTGTTAACTATAGTTACTATGCTGTATATTTCCCAGAACTTACTCATCTTATTAACTAGAAATTTGTACCCTTTGATCAACATCTCCCATTTATCACACTCCCCAGCCCCTGGAAACCACTATTCCACTCTCTGTGTCTATGAGTTCAGCCTTTTTAGTTTCCATATACAAGTGACATCATACAGTATTTGCCTTTCTCTGTCTGACATATTTCACGCAGCATAATGGCCTCAAGATCGATCCATGTTGTCACAAATGGCAAGAATTACTTCTTTCTCGACAGATAGGATTAACAAAAACAAACAAACAAAACAGCTAATACTAAACTTTCATTGGGTTATTTGTATGGAAATATGTTAATATAAATGTTTCAGACATTACATGAAATTTCTAAAAATCTTATATTTGTATTTGTATGGAAATATGTATGGAAATATGTTAATATAAATGTTTCAGACATTACATGAAATTTGTAAAAATATTTGTATTTGTATGGAAATATATATGGAAATATGTTAATATAAATGTTTCAGACATTACATGAAATTTCTAAAAATCTTAAAAAAAAAAAAAGAATTACTTCTTTCTCGTGGCTGAATAATATTCCATTGCATACATTTATCACATCATCTTTATCCATTTATCCATAGATGGACACTTAGGTTGTTTCCGTATCTTGGCTATTATGAATAATGCTGTGATGAACTTGGAAGAGCAGATATCTCTTTGAGATTCTGATTTCATGTCCTTTGGGCATATACCCAGAAGTGGGATTGTTGGATCATATGGTGGTCCTGTTTTTAATTTTTTGAGGAACCTCCATACTGTTTTCCATAGTGGTTGTACCAGTTTACATTCCTACAAATAGTGTACAAGATTTCCCTTTTCTCTATATCCTCACCAACATTTATTATATTTTTGTCTTTTTTGATGATAGCCATTCTAACAAGTGTGAGGTGATAACTCATTGTAGTTTTGTTTTACATTTGGCTGATGATTAGTGATCTTACACATCGTTTCATGTACCTTTTGTATGTCTTTGGACAGTTGTATGTCTTTGGAAAAATGTCTGTTCAGTTCCTCAGTTCATTTTTTAATTGGGAGCTATTCGGATCTATTAGTTGGTCAGTAATAGGTTGTCTGAACTATTTTTTTACTTGAGTCAAGATGCTAGTTAATTTTACTTGAAAGTTACATATTATAGGCTTAATAAAAATTTCTCCTTTCACTATATAGGGAATGCAGTAAGAATGGTTGAAAAATAAAAAATTATGAGAATTACCCTTCTGTCATATTTTTACAGTGTAGAATAGATACTCTTAACTTTTATTTATTACATTGTACACTGTTAGCTGGTGAAGATGCTGCTGCCCTTCAATACAGACCTCTTTTTCTAATCAGTAATCTCAAGGTAGATTTGCTCCTGCACCATTCAACAGAGAGAGATCTGGAACCCCATAAGGAAAAGAAAACCTTACCATCTACAAAATGACCTACACCCATTATTACTTATTTGTGGTAAGGTTAGTCTGCAGATAGGACATCAGAAGCTATTTCTGCTTTATAAATAGTTCATGTGAATTTTTTTTGGTGATCAAGGTATGTAAAACAGATTACACTATTTTTGTCCACTGAACTTTAATATCAGTTTAGCTCCATAAAAATTCTTGTTGGCATTCTTATTGGGATTGTGTGAAATTTAAAAATGAATTTAGACAGAACTGACATCTTGATGATGTTGAGATATCCTATCCAAGTATGAGGAATGTCTTTCCACTGAATCAAGTCAACTTTTATGGCTTCCAAGAATGGTTTTCCACTTTTAGGTTTTACATGTTTTGTTATGTTTATACCTTTGATGCTATTGTAAATGGGATTTTCTCTACCATTATGTCATCTGATTATTATGTGTATGTATATATGAGGGTTTTAATTTTGGTTTATTTATTTAGAAATTCTACCGTACTAATTTATTGTTGGAGATTTTAACATTGATTCTCTTTTGTGTTCCAAGTATATTAACATGTTATTACAAATAGAAAGTGTTTTACTTATCCTTTTCCAGTATTTTTGTCTGTAATTTTTTTCCTTTGAAAACTTTTTTTTAATTGAAATATAGTTTATTTACAGTATTATATTAGTTTCAGGTGTACAACATAGTGATTCAATTTTTTTGTCACTAATTTAGTACATTGTTAAATAGTAGTGAAGATAGTGGTATATTTACCTTAGCCTTGACCTTAGTGGAAACGCCTCTGTTTTTACCCCATTAAGGAAAAATGCCAGCTTTATGACTAAGGGGGGTGTGTGTGTGTGTGTGTGTGTGTGTGTGTGTGTGTGTGTGTGTGTGAGAGAGAGAGAGAGGGATTTTAATTCTCTATTAATTCCTATTTTTCTTGAGTGTTTTTCTTTTTTCATATTAGTATTGGGTGTTGAATTTTGCCAAAGTCTTTTTCAGTGTCTATGGTAATAACTATATGATTTTTTATTAGATTTTTTAAAATAATCTTTAATTTTTTAACATTTATTTTATTTTTTTAGAGAAGTTTTAAGGTTCACAGCAAAATTAAGGGGAAGGTCCAGAGATGTCTCATATAACCTCTTCCTCACACATACTGTCCTCCATTATCAACATCCCCTACCAGAGTGATACATTTGTTACAATTCATGAACCTACATTAATAATCATAATCACTGGAAGACCAGAGTTTATATTACATTACAGTTCACTCTTGGTGTTATACATTCTATGAGTTTGGGCAAATGGATAATGACACATATCCACCATTACAGAGTATTTTCACTGCCCTTGAAATCCTCTGTGCACCACCTATTCATCCCTTCCTCTCACCCCCAGCCACTGGCAGTCAATGATCTTTTTATTGTCTCCATAGTTTTGCCTTTTCCAGACTGACCTGTAGTTGAAATCATATAGTATGTAGCCTTTTCAGATTGGTTTCTTTCATTTATTAATATGCATTTAAGATTCCTCTGGTCTCTTCAGGGCTTGATAGCTCATTTCTTTTTAGCCCTGAATTTAACACTGAATAATATCCCACTGTCTGGTACCACAGTTTATTTATCCATTCACCTACTGAAGTACATCTTGGTTGCTTCCTAGTTTTGGCAATTATGAATAAAGTTGCTATAGACACTGGTGAGCAGGTTTTTGTATGGGCATAAGTTTTCAGCTCCTTTGGGTAAATACTAAGGACTGTAGTGGCCAGATTATATGGTAAGAGTATGCTTATTTTTGTAAGAAACTGCCAGACTGTCTTCCAAAGTGGCTGTGCCGTTTTGCATTCCCACCAACAATAAATGAGATTTCTTGTTGCTGCACATCCTCATCAGCATTTAGTGTTGTCAGTGTTCTGGATTTTGGCCATGCTATAAAGTGTGTAGTGGTATCTCATTGCAATTTCCTCATGACATATGATGTTGAACATCTTTTCAAGTGTTTGTTTGCCATCTGTGTATCTTCTTTGGTGAGTTGTCTCTTAAGGTCTTTGGCCCATATTTTAATTGGGTTGTTCATTTTCCTTTTGTTGAGTTTTAAGAGTTCTTTGTGTAGTCTGGGAAACAGTCCATTATCAGATGTGTCTTTTGCAAATATTTTCTCCTAGTTTGTGGCTTGTATTCCCATTCTCTTGACATTGTCTTTCACAGACCACAAATTTTAAATTTTAATGAAGTCCAGCTTACCAATTATTTCTTTCATGAACCATGCCTTTGGTCTTATTATCTAAAAACTCATTGCTGTAATGAAGGTCATCTAGGTTTTCTCCTATGTTATTTTCTAGGAGTTTCATCATTTTGTGTTTTACATTTAGGTCTGTTATTCACTGGGGGTTAATTTTTGTGAAGGGTGTGAGGTCTTGTTGTAAGGGTGTATGTTGACTGATTTTTTTTTTTTTGCATGTGAATGTCCAGCTGTTCCAGCACCGTTTATTGAAAATGTTATCTTTTCTCCATTTGGTCCTTTGTCAAAGATCAGTTGACTGTATTTATGTGGGTCTATTTCTGGACTTTCTGTTCTGTTTCATTTGTTTATTTGATCTATTTGTTTATTCTTTCGCCAATACCACACTGTCTTGATTACTGTTGCTTTATAGTCAGTCTCAAAGTCCAGTAGTGTCAGTCCTCCAACTTTATTCTTCTCCTACAATATTGTATTGGGTATTCTGGGTCTTTTGCCTCTTTGTATAAACTTCAGAATCATTTTGTTGATATCCACAAAATAACTAGTTGAAATTTTTATTAGGATTGCATTGAATCTATAGATCAAGTTGGGAAGAACTGACATCTTGACAATATTGAGTCTTCCTGTCATAAACTTGAAATATCTCTTTATTTAGATCTTCTTTGATTTTGTTCATCATAATGTTTTCGTTTTTCTTATATAGATCTTATACATATTTTGTTAGATTTATACATAAGTATTTCATTTTTCTGGGTGTTAATGTAAATGGTATTGTTTTTAATTTTAAATTCTACCTGTTCATTGCTGGCATATAGTAAAGTGATTGGCTTCTGTTTGTTAATCTTGTATCCTGCAACCTTGCTATAATTACTTATTAATTCCAGGTGTATTTCTGTTGATTCTTTTAGAGTTCCTTCATAGATGAGCATGTTGTCAGCAAAGAAAGAGTTTTATTTCTTTTTTCTCAATATACATACTGTGTATTTCCTTTTGTGTCTTACTGCATTTGCTGGCACTTCTAGTATGATGTTAAAAGGAGTGGTGAGAGGGTACTTGGTTACCTTGTACCTGACTTTGGTGGGAAAGCTTCAAGTTCTCACCATTAAGTATGATGTTAGCTATAATTTTTTTGTAGATATTCTTTACGAAATTGAGGAAGTTCCCCTCTTTTCTTAGTTTACTGAGAGTTTTTATCATGAATGGATATTAGATTTTTGTCAATTTTTTTCTGCATCTGTTGATATGAACATTAGATCTTTTAATATATTTAAGGATTTCTTAATATTGAACCATCCTTACATAACCTATAATGAATCCTATTTGTTAATGGTGTATAATTTTTTAATGTAATGTTGCATTCTGTACCCTATTTCATTTAGTTTTTGCATTAATATTCATATGTGGTATTGGTCAGTAATTTTCTTTTTTCATCTGCTTCCTTTATCTGGTTTATATATCACTGTTATATTTGCTTCATAAAAACAGTTTTTTTCATTTTCTTTGCTCAGGACTAATTTTTATAATATTAGAACTATCTTTGATATAATAGCTTAGTGGATTTCCCCTGTGAAACAGCATGGACCTGGTGCCTTTTTGGTAGTTGATAACATTCTCTATTTCTTATATGAAATGATCTGTTTGAGCTTGGTAATCTCTAAATAGTTTAATTTTGGCGAAGTGGATTTTCATAGTAAATTATCCATTTAATCTGTGTTTTCAAATTTGTCAATATTTATATAGAGGTCTGCAAAATAGTCTCTTATGAGTTTGGTGGTTTTTTCTGTTTCAATGATTAGTTACTCCTGTTCAATTCTTATTTTGTTTTTCTGTTAGGTATTTAAATAACTTTGATGATTTATTAATTTGATCTTTCATTTTTCTGTTTTCCAACCTGCTTTTATGTTTATCATTTCTTTCCTTATGCTTTCTTTCAGTTTGCTTCTTGTTTTTTCCCCAAGGTTTTTGATTTAGTAATTTAACTTATGCATTTTTATTTTTGTTAAGGTTTCCAGTTTTTCTCTGATTACTGCTGTAAATATATACCATAAATTCTGTATAGTGTTTTGTTATTAGTTTTTAGAAATTCTATGATTTGGCCTTCTATTTCCCCTTTGAACTAGGAGTTATTTAATTTCCAGGTTAAAGGGCCTTTTTACAGTTTGATTTTGTTATTAATTTCTAGTTTTATTATGTTTTGACCAGAGAGTGGCTTTTGTAATATTTCTGGTTTATGGAATTTACTGATGTTTATTTTCATGAATATTCCATGAACACTGGAGAAGAAAATGTATTTCCTATTTGCAAAGTATAAAGTTTGATACATATATTTATAAAGATTTACCTTATTGGTTATGTTTCTTTTTAGCTGTCCTATACCTTCCCTTTGTTACTATTTTTTTGGTCTAGTTTACCAGTCTAAAACTGAAAATGCTATATAGCCTGTTTATTTCTATACCTTGTTGCATGTTCTGTCATTTCTACTTTACAAATGTAATATTATGGTATTTAATGCATAGATACTATTAATAATAATATCTTCATCTTGAGTTGTTGCCTTTACCATTAAAAATTGTCCTTCTGTGTCACATTTAATGTTTTTTGGCTTGAAATCTACTTTGATATCAGGATTCCAAGTCCTGCTGTATTGTTCCCATTTGCCTTGTATACTTTTGCTCATCTCTTATTTTTAGACTTTCTGAAACATTTTGTTGTAGGTGTGCCTTGTGTATACAGCATATCGTTAGGTCTTGCTTTTGTAAGTTATATGAAAATCTGTTTAATAGGTGAGTTGAGCCTGTTCACACTTATTGATATGAATAATATGTATGGTGTACACTCTATCATATCATTTGATAATTAGTCCATTGTATTTTCCCTTTAATTATTTTGTAAACTTATGTGTTTTCTTTGTTAACTCTTATGAGTATTTCACATTTTTCATATTGACTTTTCTTTGTTCTTAATATCTTATCAATCCTGTATCTGTTATCTTGGTTTTATGTGTTATTTTTAGGGTGTTGTTTCTTTTTAACCTTATTTGCTAATTTTTGGCATACAGAATTTTTAGATTTGTATTTAATTAACTTTATTAATCTTTTACTTAACCATATCCTTTTTGTGCATCTTTCATTGTGTTTAAGCTTAGAAAAGAACCTGGAATTAGCCAAACTGTGAGGTCAAGGGCACAGTCCTCCAGACTGCCAAGTCTGTTCAAGAATTCTGATCCCAACGGAAGGTCCAGGGCTTTCCCAAAATCACCCTCTAATTTGATGATGTTTCACCAGAAAGACTCAGAGAAGTCATTGAAAGCTGTTGTTCTCATGGTCACATTGATTAACAGGAAATGATACAAATTAGAACCAGCCAATGGAAGAGACACATAGGGCAAAGTCTAGGAGGGTTCCAAAGGAAGTTCCTGTCTTCCTCAGGATATGTCATCCTCCTGGCATCAATGTGTGACAATAATCATGGGGTATTGCCAGCCCAGGAAGCTCACCTAAGCTTCAATATCTAGAGATTTTATCCAGTCATTGTTACATATGCATGACTGATTAATTCATTGCTTATTTGTTTGAACTCAACCTACCTGAAAGGAGGTAGGGCTGACATCATATGGCCCAGAGCCCAAACCCTCTAATTAAGTAGTTGGCCTTTTGGCGTGGCCAGCCCCCTTGCTAATACTATTGGCCGTGGCTGTCTCCACCCTTAGTTACCTTATGAGCATAAATATCAGAATTGGTCTGACAGGCCCACCATGAATAATCAAGATATTCTAATCACTCTGGCTTTCCAGAAGCTAAAGACAAAGACCAGACCTCTCTTTAGGTTAGGCCAAATTCTTTCATCCATAAAAGCCTTCAGCTATTAAATATTCAGTATTTTCTTTTGGTTATTGTTTTTATATTTTTATGAATATTCTATCATTAACTCTTGAATTTTTCTGGAATTTAGTGTTGATGCTAAAGACAGGTTTGTTTGTTTGGTTTGGTTGTTTGGTTTTTTTTTCCTCTGCAAAGAGCTAATCAGTTTCAGCACCATTTGTTAAATAATTCTTCCTTTTCTTCACTGATTTTGATGCCTTATATTTTCTGGATACCTAACTTTTAAACCTATCAGGTTAATGAGAGTAAATTAGAAAATAATGGTAGAAAATACTCAAGAAAGGCATATAATTCCTGACAAGGAAGACAAGGAAATTATAAATATCAGACAAAATATCTCAAAAACTATTAGACTATGAGCCTGCTGACTGGCAGTATCTGTTTTTTTTTTTTTTTCTTTTTGTGTCGAGGGCTGACTTTCAATAGATCGCAGCGAGGGAGCTGCTCTGCTACGTACGAAACCCCAACCCAGAAGCAGGTCGTCTACGAATGGTTTAGCACCAGGTTCCCCACGAACGTGCGGTGCGTGACGGGCGAGGGGGCGGCCGCCTTTCCGGCCGCACCCCATGTCCCAGGACGAAGGGCTCTCCGCACCCGACCCCGGTCCCGACGCGCGGCGGGGCGCTGACTGGCGGTATCTTTATACATGCTCCTTTAAGGACATTGTTTTTTTATATCTCAAATTTTACATAATGTTTCAGTATTCATTATGATGCTCCAAGTCATCAAGGAAAGGTTGAAGGGAGTTCAGCAATACTCTGTTTAAGAAGATGTGGTGATCAAGCAAAATACTGTATATGTTCTTTTTTTTAACATAGAGAAAATTATGATTTATAAATACACAAAATGGGAGTGGGAGCAGGAACGGATGTCCACTTCACCACTCTTATTCAGCATAGTACTGGAAAGTTATAGCTAGGGCAATGAGAAAAAGAAAAAAAAAACCCACCAAGGACTCTAACAAACAAAATACCCTTTAGAATTAATAAGCAATTTCATAAAGGTCACAAAAAACAAGAAAAACACACAAAAATCAATTGTTAAATACTGTATATGTTGACTAACAAAGAAAGATGTCTATGAAGTTATTAAGGGGAAAAAAGCACCATGCAAAAGCAAAAGTACAGGATGATGACGTGTATATATTTTTTGCAACTCGCGCGTGCGCATGTGTGTTTAAAATGCATGGAAAAAGCCCTGGAAAAATATCCACCAAACTGTAATGAGGAAGAGAGTAATGGTAGTGGTGATGTGCATTTATTTTCTACTTTTCTATAGTCCTTTGATTTTTTTTTTTTAAAGTTGGTATTTCTTTTATAATTGAAAACTTTAAAGATAGTGTACAAGTTTATAATGTGTTATAGAAAGATATCACTCAGAAGCAAGTAATTTACATGTTGGAAGTTTAATAGGTTAGTTCTAGAGAGTTAAATTATGAAACTTCATTCCCCAGAGGTGTAGGAACATGGGATATGTCTTTCTTACAGTATATTTAATATTAAAAAAAATTTTTTGATCGTGTTTTATAACTGAGAAGCATTGATTGTATTTAAATAAAAGAGCTCATAAATTATATCATACATTTTATTTATAAAAGATTTATTAATGTATTAGTTCTTTATGAAGTAGCCTACTCATTAAAGGCTTCTACTTGTTAGGAATTTTGTTTTATATTAGTGAAAATAATTTTTTATTTTCCCTAATTTGGAAACTTGAGACTCAACAGGTCAGGACTGAGAGCTGAAATGAAGGAATCAGATAAGGAATAAGGAATAGATAAGACATCCAGAAACTTTCATCATCAACCCATCAGTAGGGCATGATTAATGGTCCAAGTCAGGAATAGAAACAGTTACCATTTAGAGTTTAAAGCAAACTCTAAATTTCCTAAAACATAGTGGTAGAGACCAGCATCCCCTGACAAAAAAGATGGGCCAGGACTAAGTTAACTTGATACTATAATACTGACTGTAATAGAGTATAGATTGCACCTCAAACCTCCGGGGGCTTGGGAGGGAGTGTGGTAGCCAAAGATAAGCAAGTGTACCGTTAGGGTGGCTGCAGGAAATAAATGGCACACTCAAAGGCATACGCAAATAGTTTAATGTAGGGACTGTTAAAGGGTTGGGCAGGTTTAAGAAGAATCAGCAAGATTCCTGGCCTAGCAAGAGCTGTGAGTCTTTGCCATCTGTAGGCCTTAGGCCTAAGAAGGGAAAGGGAAGAAAGCAGCTGTAGAATATTTGAGAGCTTGTTATAAGAGAGAGCCATCCCAACAGAAACTGTATCTTTAGAAGAGAAAGGCAGCCACTGTCAAACTCCCTAGGCCAGCAAGAAATAAACCTTAACCTCATTCCTCTTGCCTCTAATTGGCCTACCTTCAGTGCCTTCTATTGGCTAAACCCAAACAGTAGCTGAAAGGCAAGGCAACCTATTTGATGTAGTCCGTAAAGTTCATAGCCAGGTCAGGGTGGAGGTGGCCACAGAGTCGATCAGAAGGAGCAAATCAAGTTTATCCAGCACAGCACCTAATGGCTGCTGGAACAGTCAGCAGTCCTGGATAGGCCAATGAGAAGCCTCATTACCCTCAGTGCCATTTAGTGACAGTAGAAAAAGAAGGGAGAAGGCAAAGGGAGAACAGATGTCTTTTAGTAATTTAAAAACATTTCCTTCTTCCTTAGTTGGCTGTTCTTGAGTACTTTCAAAATAATGCAGAACCTCCAAATTTTACTGTCACTAAATTTACTTAATCAGAATTTTATATGATAGAGTATTTTTCTTTAGAGTTTATTTAAACAAAAATAAATTGTGCCAGGGCTTATACTAGGCAATGGAAATACAAAGATCCCTAAGACACTATTTCTGCCCCTTTGGAACTCACAGTTTAGTGTAGGACAGAACCATGTAAACAAATACTTAATAATAGCACATAGTACTACAAACCATTCACCTGTTTTACAAATATTGAGACCCTACAATATGTCAGGCAAAGTTACAAAGTGCAGTGGAAACACAGTAGTGACTACCTGCCTGGGGAGTCAAGAGAGAAGTCTTATAAAATGAGTATAACTTTAGTAGCATTGAGGAGTGTACGATCTTGTTTTTTGTGTTTTGTTTTTTCTTACCTGGTCTCCTTATAAATCATAGGTATTAACAACTCAGTTGAAAAAGGAATGGTATCAACCTGAGTAATAAAGTCCTTTTGATATAGTTATTGAAAGAGTATTTATCATTGCCTTATTAAATATGGAGAAATAAGTGTGCCATTTTTTTCCAAATGGTTTCATTTGCTCATGTTTTCTTTGTTGACCCAAATGAATGAAATTAGAATAAACAATCTCTAAGTCATTTGTAATCATGAGCTGATTAATGGAGTTTGGTTTCATAACCATTATTCATTCATGAACACCTGATATCTTTCCCATAAACAAATTGTGTTTGTCCAAATTAAGAAATTAAATGAAGCATTTGATGAGTTTATGATTGACCCTTCTAACTCAGAGCCCATTAGTCAATGTCGTTATCATAGAAAACTGTTTGACTAATGGGCTGTCTAAAGAAGCATGTGGATTTATTATGACTTCTGATTAATGCTTGCTGCAAGCCAAACTACTAGATTATAATAATTTTTTGATTCTCATTTTAGCAGTCATTGAAGAATTTCATCTCTGATGAAATACACGTATGTCCCATTAGATGTAGAGATGAGTACAAGGTATTGAGTGGATAATATTTTAAGGAACTTTAGAAAGCATATACAGTATATGCTATAGAAGGCTTTAAAAAATTTTTTTTGAAACAGTTTAGTGTCTTTTAACTTTGTGGATGCCATCCTTCTCTTTCAAGGTATTGAACCTTTATTCAAAATTTTAAAACTAAAACTTATTAAGAAAGAAAATAGGAAAAGTATAATATATGAATTTTTAACATTTTACTTAAAATAAGTTTCAGTGATTCTAAATATTTATTTTAAAATTGTATGTAATCCTTACTTATTTAATACTACACTTTAGTTTTGCCAGTAAAGCAAATCCCTGTTTAACCAACATCTTATAAAGTTAGAATAAGAGTTTCATGATAAAAAAGCTCTTTAATAAAAGACCAGTACAACTAAACCACTGTTAACATGGGCCTTGTAGTGAGATAGCTGCTTGAGGCTACATTGTATGACCAATACACTATTATAAAGAAACTAAGGACCTCAAATATGGCCAAGTTTTTGTTGTTTAATTTGGGAGTAAAGTAGGGAGTGGGTTTTAAAAGTTTAAAACATCGGCTTTATCAGAATCCATCTGATTAGCAGAGTTTACAAGCCGGATATGTAGGGTTTATAGTCTTTGTTGTGAAGTAAATTGACTTCTATGCCTCTTAAAGTAAGGAAGACAGAAGCAGCATGCTCACAAGAATGGAAAAAAAAAAAAAGATTCTGGAAAAATCTCTCTGATTTTCTTTTTACCATGCAAACTGTGGTGATCTATCAATTTTTCTCTTATGTACATCCTGATTTATTAGCAAAATAAGGAAACTAGCCCCCATATAATGCTATCCACATCATCTACGTTGTTTCATTTAACTTAGAACAGAATATAATCGTAATAACTAGAATACAGCAAGAAGAGAGCAATTTTTTTTTTTTCATTTTCCTAAAGGTCTTAAGATTCGCCAAAATTAGGAATTCCTCTCAAGCCAGGCCTTACTGTGATTGCTTTACTCTTAATTGAGGCTAAAGTTTTAGGACATCAGAGAAAAAAGGTCAGTTAGCAGATTTTTACTGTTCCTTACTCCCTACATAAAACAGTACTAAGATACTGCTTCCAGCCTTCTGCCAAAAATATGAATGTTTGCTGACCATGCAGTCAAGGACCTTTGAGTTGATAATATCATTTGAACAAAAGGGAAGACACAGAGGGGTTTGTTTGCAACCCATAGCCAAGATCTGAGAGTGTACCTGGGTTACACTGAGTTGAAATTTTCTTCATTTGTTAGAGGTTCTGTGGTGAAGTAAAACACAGCCTTCTTACCTCATTTTGGAAAGTAAGATGCTAGATTCTATTCTCTAATAGAGGTATATAAGTCATTGTAACTTCTAAACAAGGAGACTTTGAGCAAGAGATTCTGAAAGAGTTACATTTTCCCCCTCTTAGGATATTTTTTGGGGGGTGGGGGGATATACACTTTATTAATCCCATTTATTCTCATCAGTACAAAAAAAATCATTACTTTGGATTACCTTAAAGGGCTTTCATAAAACTAGCAGGTATTGAGTGTTCACTATGTGAAAAGCATTGTATTAAATGCTTTCCATGTATTACAACACTTAGTCCCAATGACAGCCCTCTAAGAGAGGCACTATTATATCTTAATTTTAAAGTTAAAAACATCTGAGCTCAGAGAGGTGCTGTAACTTCCCCGAAGTCACACAGACTGCCTTATGTCAGACTTAGGCAGTCTGATTCCAAAGCCTGTATTCTTACCAAGTTTTTAAACCTACATCTTGGGAGGTCTAGATATATATTTTTTCAGTACATGCATGAAAATTGACTTCTGTTTAGTTTGGAATGCATTGCAGAGCCAATACAGTTTTCTAAATATAGAGGAATTAGTAACAACAGGTGAGTATTTAATACTACCAGGTTTAGCTCCACAGAAGGGACTTCCAAAGAGCCACTTTGGCAAAGTAGTCTGAAGGAATGAAGCAGAATATAATGGAGGGGAAGAGAGAGGAGAGTCAACTAACATCTTTTTAATGCCCCCTATGTGTCTATAATTAAATTAATAATGTAGCACAAAGATAGTAGTTGAGTAGTAGAGCAAAATGGCATTAACAGTATGTACAGTACTATTTTGTATAATTCTGAAATACCAGTTTTAATAATGATATTTCTTTTTTTTTTTTAAAGGATATGGGACTGGTGCTTTAAAGCAGATGGTTCTGAGTTTACCTTTTTTTTTTTTGTTTTTTAAGGTATTTATTATTTTATTTATTTTATGGCTGTGTTGGGTCTTCGTTTCTGTGCGAGGGCTCCCTCTACCTGTGGCAAGTGGGGGCCACTCTTCATCGCGGTGCGCGGACCTCTCACTATCGCGGCCTCTCCTGTTGCGGAGCACAGGCTCCAGACGCGCAGGCTCAGCAATTGTGGCGCACGGGCCCAGTTGCTCTGCGGCATGTGGGATCCTCCCAGACCAGGGCTCGAACCCGTGTCCCCTGCACCGGCAGGCGGACTCTCAACCACTGCACCACCAGGGAAGCCCCAGTGATATTTCTTTTTAAAATGAGATATTGTCAGTTGTAATTGGTCCTCAGATGCATTTCACCTGAGAAAAGACCGGGGCTGGTTGAAGGACATTTCTTGGTTTTTCTAGTTTGTCTCTTTCCTGTGGGATGATTGACAGAGGAAGTCCTCATTAAAATAAATTATCTTAAAGAAGGAGGGGTCAGGCCCTAAGAAAGTGGATTTGACCCTGGAAGAGAAAAAAAAAGGGAGGGGAGTAGTGGAGTGGAAATCTAGCTCTGGAGGAAGGAAAGTGGTCAGGATCCAGGGAATGACTGGAACTAGGCTTGAAGCCTGTGCTTGTCTCTCTTCATCCCCTTGCTCTGGACTGAATTTGTCTCCCTCCCACCCCCCAATTCATATATTGAAGTCCTAACCCCCAAAGCAATGGTATTTGGAGGTGGGTCCTTTGAGAGATAATTAGGTTTAGATGAGGTAATAAGGGTGGGACCCTCATGATGGGATTAGTGCCCTTACAAGAAGAGACACCAGAGAACTTGCTCTCCTCTGATCCCCACCCCCACCCTGCCATGTAAGGACAAAGTGAGAAGGTGGCTGTCTACAAGACAGGAAGAGAGCTCTCATCAGAAACCAAACATGCTGTCACCTTGATCTTGGACTTGTAACCTCTATAACTGTGAGAAAATAACTTCCTGTTGTTTAAGCTACCCAGCCTGTGGTATTTTGTTATGACACCCCCAACACACCTCTTATTACCATTTTTCGCAATCTCTCCTTCAATTCTAAGATAACTTTTTCAGAGACCTCTGGAAATAAATAGGACCCCACTGGCTCTGGAGGAAATTCAAACTAGTAACACAATAACTACCTCACTAGTAACACAATAACCTAATAACTGGAAATTGAGACTTAAAATAGTAATACCTTAAAAGAGTTTTAAGATGAGAGAGAGGAGTTTTGTTTGTGGCCAAACTACTTTTTGTTGTTTGATTTCAATGCAAAATATAACTTTCTGGAAACATCTCAAAACATGAATCACATTTCAGATTTGTTAAAATAATGGAAAAATAGTGTAACACCAAGAAAAACAGTAATGTTTTAATACTTAGAAATATTACAGAAAAATTAAATTACTGAAAACTGGGATCGTAGTTACCATAAAAACATTTATACATACATAGGTCATTTATATAGATTACACAGTGCTTGTTACTACATTTTATCAGGTATTGACATTATCTTCTAAAGAAAAAAGTGAACATTTAGGCTGAGTGTGATTTTAGAAATTAATAAGACAGAAGAGATAGGTTTATGTTGAGTATGTTATTGAGTTACGTTGGTGGTAATAGTGGTGGGGTGAATCCTTTGTATGTCCTTTCCATTTATTTTATGGGGCAGGGGTAGGGATTGTGTGCTTAATTCATAGGACATTAAGTTTACATTGTTTTAAATATTTACCTATTGAAATGGTCTTGAGACTTCTTGTCTGAAAATAGATGTTTATCTACATATAGACATTTTAAGACCATTTATTAGAAAAATATTGCTGTATTTGAGTGCCTTTCTTGTTTTGCTGTCATTTACTTCTCGTTGGTGGTCTAGTCTTAAAAGAAGTAACGAAGCAATTAAATTTTATATTCAGTGAATGGAATATCACCACAGCATTTTTATAACTGTGGAGTTATCCATCACCAACTTTTTCTTTTTTCTTGAGTTTAGAAATATTATAGGAATTGGGATTTGAATTCCAAATCTTCTGTACTTTTTTTCCAAAATGGAAATAGCCCAGTTTTTCTGCGTATTCATTGTTGTTATAGCCTAGTCATTTAATTTCCCCGAACCTTTCTTTCTTTAGCTATAGAATGTAGGGTTAAAAAAGAGGACCGAGAGATATTTCCTCTTCCCACTGAGTGGGCGCCCCCATCCTGCTGTGAAACTGTTCTTCCTTTTGTCTGAGTATTTGCAATAGGTATATATTTATGATATAAAAAATCTGAGCTAGTCACTTATTTTGGAAATTACTTATGCTTACGTTTCCTAATTGATTGTTTTTATGTAGCTATCCAAAGACCATAGTTTCATTAATGTTCACTGGACCCCCCCCAAAACAAAGATAATTTCATTACCTATCATAGTGAAGTCACAAAAAAGAATGACTTCATTGCCCATGGTAGTACATGAAAATAAAAATGAATATTTTGAACAGATGGTAGTGAACTAGGAAGTATTTCATCTGTGGGAAAAAACACATGAAGTCCATGTATTTCTTGGTTTATGTGACGATATATAATTAACCCAAACTCACATATGAAATTACATTTGTCTGTGACGTTTTCATTAAAAAAAACACAGTGTTTGGTTTAGTTTCACACCAACATTGAGGAAGTATGCAGAAATGATAATAGTCCTGGCTGCAAGGTAGACTGAAAGAATTTATCACCATACTTACACCACTGAAATAAGATAAAATCATACATTACAATGCTCTCTCTAAAAATGGTGTCAGAAAAAGAAATAATGTAGGAATTTCATATCCCAGATTATACTGAGAGTAAATTGGTGAATAACAAGAGGTCTTTGAAAAAGAAAATTGGGGCTCTTTTTGTTTTTTTTTTAAACTTTCTGTATTTCACCTCAGTTCAGTATTTCTTTTGAAGCACATAAAGTGAACTCCCAGTGTCTGTATGTCTATCTATCTATCTATCTATCTATCTATTTAAAGATTTTTAGAATTAACCAAAATTTCCTTGTATATTATTTCTGTAATTTCTAAGATTAACTGTTAAGGATAATTTACAATGTATCAACTGAATTATAATCCAAAACCAAATAGGGAAATATCTACTTCTGTATATGTCTCAAATAAAAATATCAGGATTATCTCTGATATACCGTCTTATTCTCTGAGTACTACAGATAATTAACACTATTTAATCACATTCAGTTATAAGACTTTCTAGTCAGAGAAGATTCCCACCTCCATTTGGGTCTTTTCTATGACATTGAGTTCTGGACCACTCAGCTTTTGACTTGGAGTGCAGATCAAGCAATTTAGGAACTTTAAAAAGACTTGTATAATCAAGTTAATACTGTTTGCTTGATAGGAAACAGAAACAGCCTACAAGCCAAATAATAGTGATAACAGTCTTAAGGTAGCTCCTTTGGCTTATCAGAAATACACATGTATTTTAAGCCAACTACAGTGTATAAGGATGAATCATCTATACCATTTGTCTGTAGTGTTTGCATTTAAAATTCCATAGTTTGTCAATGGGCAGGATGCCTTAATATCTTTGTTAATCATTTAAACTGCTGCGAAATGAGGGAAAAAACTGTATGTTTTCAATTACAGAACATACTTATAAATATAGGTATTGCATATGTTCTAAATCCAGACGAAATGTCAAGAAAACCTTTTAACATGTGACCAAGGTTAAGGAAAAGGATTTAATTGGAGGGGAAAGGAGCATTTTTTCCTTTTGCACCTTAAAGACATATGTTTAAAAATATATATATTTTTAAAAGTCTTGATTTTGATACATTGGATATTTCATGAAATGAGCCTTATCAAAATTAGATGGCTGTATGTCATCACTAGAGGTTCTTAAGACATCTCAAAGATATTAATACACACAGGTATATACACATACACATGCACACTCGCTCTCTCTCACACTCACACACACACACTCACACGCTGAAAATAGCCATGATGATAAAAAAGAATGCACAGCAGTATAATCTATCATTTTGGCAGGCTAAGAAACTGTGTTTAATGTGCTTGAAGTGCCAAGTAAGTATGAAGTCATCAGTGAAATAAATAACTAGCATAATATTCCACTTTGTTAATCTTTGTCAGGCATTAGCTGACTGCCAAGGAGGTTCCTTTACTTATTCGAATATATATATTTCATCGAACATTAATATAATGTAAAATTTTTTTATGTAGATTCATTTTCTCTTTGGTTTTCATTAAAATTAGAAATAAATTGTTTTATTTAAAAAAATTATTTCTGGACATGATGAAATTACTCTAAACAATGTAATAAATGAAACATATGTGTAGAGAAATAATCATTGATATATTAGCAGTAATATCACTCTAAAGTTATGAATTCTGTTACATTTTCAAAATATCATTCCTTATGTTATTTCATGTTTCTCCTGAACTGTTAAGAAATAAGGAGTGCAGAGGGGGTTCCCTGGTGGCCTAGTGGTTAGGATTCCAGGCTTTCACTGCTGGGGCCCGGGTTCAATCCCTGGTCAGGGAACTGAGATCCCACAAGCCGTGCTGTGCAGCAAAAAAAAAAAAGAAAGAAGAAGTGCAGATATTAATACTCTCATTTTTAAACATGAAGAAATGAGGCTTAGAGAAGTTAGAGGACTTGTCAAAGGCCTCATTGATTAAAAACGAGTATACATAAGACCCAGTAATAAATGTAGATATATTTTGACAATTTACCAGGCATTAATGGGAGACAAAATTAGTCTTCAGTATGATTCTTACCTGTTTCTTACCTGTTGAAGTTTATTGCCAGGTTGGAGGAACAGATACAGATGAAATTATTTTATAAGCCAGAGTTATTGTACAAATTATGGGTAAGGACAAAGGGTCATAGAAAGAATGGTAAGTTCTAACTGGGGAAATCAGGGAAGAATAAGTCAAAGTACTGATAGTAGTTAAACTTGGCATTAAAGGATAATGTCGTGCCCCTCCCCCCATAATTTCCTAAACATTTCATCCAGTACAGATTTTCCTACTGATCAGAAATGTATATCACTCTCAGCAATTGTATGTTCTTCTAAAGTTCTCACCTCTCCAGAAAAAGAAGCTATGTCTGCACTTCCTACATCTTTTTCCACTGATGAGTATTTTCATTCAGATGAGTGGTATTTTTTGTAGTAAGAAAGCAAAGAAAAAACATTCTAGGCCTAGAATATAACAACAAAAATAATAGCTAATGCTTATTGAACAATTATTATGTGCCAAGCACTGTTGCAGATATTATATATATAGATTAATTCATTTAATCTTGAAATCGACCCTATGAATGGATATTATTATCCCCACTTTACAGATGAGGAAACAATGGCCCAGAGAAATAAAGTAACTTTGCCAATATTACACAGCTAGAAACCCAGACTTTTAATTATTTCCTACAATTAACAAAGACTTAAAGTGCTGAGTGATTTTTAACTTGAGAATGGGAAAGGAGGCTAGTATAACTCTTTTCCAGGTCTGTGGTTCTCAACTCTGTAAGACATACTGGTATCTTTTTATGACAAATATTCTGTAGCACCCCCTTTTCTTTACTGAAATAAAATTTGTAGAGAATATAACTTACCTACACACACAATTTTTAAAAATCAATACAGTTTTCTCACTAATATAAGGGAGACATAAAAGGAAACTAATTTGTAATGAAGTATTTTGATTTGTTTACAACTTGGGTACAACTATGATAGAAAACATAATGAAGCAGTTATAACAAGTGCTTATAATAGATAAGTTTGTATTTAATAATTTTAATAAGATCAGAAATTAAAAACATGGGGAAATGGAAGAGCAGAGCGTTCAGGTGAACGTTAGTGTAAAAAATTACTATATCTTTGTAATGCTTAATTTAACAGTGTGATTGCTTCATTAGAAAAGAATGAGGCATAGTAGGTACATTGGTAGCTATTCGATTTTGGACAAAGCTGTTAAGACCCCATTTCAAATATTCAACTAAATATTGAAAACTTTTTCTTTGTATTTGACATTTTAACATAGGTTGTACATGTACATACATATACATATAGACGTACATAATCTATATATACACACACATATGTACACACACACTCACACATGAAGGAATGGCATACCTATAAATGCAGATTAATATACGTGTTATATCATGGCAACTCATCCCATACTGTATATGACAATGCCCTTGGCAAGTAATCTGAAATGGTGAACAATGGTATTCAGTAATGCTTTGAACAAAGAAAAGTATAACATTCTTTCGATCTACTCAGTAGTTACATGATGGAAAATTCAGCATGAGTTGAGCCATGTCAAAAAAATACTTTGTGTTTATATATGATTAGACTCCAAACTCAAATAATTAAAAAAAGAATTTAGTCTACATGTATGTCTGGTAGGACATTCAGAAGTCATGTGGGACAAGGGATAATTTTTTTAGAGTAGTGTAGGAACTCTAGAATCCTTAACCTGTGCCTACTTAATGCCATTTGACTGTCCCAGTCACTCTAACTAAAAACATCATCACAGGCCACACCAAGAAGGCAGAGAAGGTGCTATAAAACTGAAATCGAAGGAGATGGCCTAAGGAGGTCTCGGCTTTGTCTTTCATTTGACCTCATAACTCCATTTTGAAGATGTGGAAAATGAGCATACAGAGGATGGTGATCAGGATGAAGCCCGACCACAGCCTCACTGAGCAGGATGATAGGACTCCTGGCGGACTCCAGGCAGTCTGACCACCCTCAAAACAAGACACAGAAGAAAAACTGGGACTGAAGTACACTAAGCAGAATCTGAAGCTGCTATTTTACACTTGAAGGGGGAGTACAAAGAAGAAATTGAAAATCTGCTGCACATCCCTGCAGAGTAATATCATATAGATTAAGGCACTTAAGGAAGTGGCCCTAGAAGGAGGAAGAATTCTGCTGGGCCATCATTCTGTATCCCCAGGGATGTTTGGAAATGGCTGACTTGATACTTCTTTGTGAAGCCCAGAAACACTGAGGGATCATTTCCTTCGTCCCACCATCTAATTGTCATCTCCTTCTGTCTGGTGTTTGTTTGCAGTGCCTGTAACAGGAAGTTTCAGAGTCTTAATTTCAAATAACTAAAGACTGAAGCAGGCACTGATTCTAGTTTACTGATGGCTGGGGTTGATCCCACACTTCAGGAGAAAATAATAGTGAAATGTAAATAAAACTTGGTGCTCGTTTGGTGCTAAAAAAAAAAAATTAAAAATAAAAACGTCATCACAAATTTCCAAAGTGCCCTTGTTCCCAGTGAATTTAAGATTCTTTCTTTGTCACGAAAGAATTTGGAGACGAAGTGCTAGGTAAGAATCAGATTTATTTAGAGAGAAACACATTCCACAGACAGAGTGTGGGCCATCTCAGAAGGCAAGAGGCCTCGAAATATGGTGTGGTTAGTTTTGTTTTTTTTAATGTAAATTTATTTATTTGTTTATTTATTTTTGGCTCCATTGGGTCTTCGTTGCTGCACATGGGCTTTCTCAGTTGCAGTGAGCGGGGGCTACTCTTCCTGTGGTGCGCTAGCTTCTCATTGCAGAGGCTTCTCTTGTCGCGGAGCACAGGCTGTAGGCGCGCAGGCTTCAGTAGTTGTTGCTCGTGGGCTCTAGAGCACAGGCTCATTAGCTGTGGCGCACAGGCTTAGTTGCTCCGCGGCATGGGGGATCTTCCCGGGCCAGGGCTCGAACCCGTGTCCCCTGCATTGGCAGGCAGATTCTTAACCACTGCACCACCAGGGAAGTCTGGTATGGTTAGTTTTTATGGGCTGGATAATTTCATAGGCTAATGAGTGGGAGGATTATTCCAGTTATTTTGGGGAACGGGCAGAGATTTCCAGGAATTTGGCCACTGCCCACTTTTTAGCCTTTTACAGTTAGTCTCAGAACTGTCCTGGGCTCTGGTGGGTGTGTCATTTCGCATATGCTAATGTATTACAGTGAGCATATAATGGAGGCTCTGGGTCCACTGGGAGTCGAATCTTCCTCCATCTTGGACCCAGTTGGTTCTAACCAGTCTTGCCATGTCCCATGGCTCTTTCATTCTTTTAAAGGTTGTGCCCTGCCCCCTTCCCTCCTGTTTCACCCTAGAGAGAGTAACTGTGCCCATTGGGAACCACACAGTTCTGGACCTTCATTTGTTTCCTTATGGAAAAATACCTTGATCTGATTTGACTAAATATGCTTAGGCAAAATTTCTTCAGATAACAGATTTGAGTAGTAGTCTTGCTGTGCCTTAACTCAAAGAAATGATTATGGGATGATAATTTCAGGGCCCATGCCAGAAGCAGAGAGATTTCCCTGTCTTTGAAACCTTCCATGTTGTGACAGTTGAGAGAGTGTTGGGCAGGCCAGATTAAGTGCCTCAGGGCCCAGCGCCAGGTGATTAACAGGGCCAAAAGGGAAATACTATACCAAAGACCCTTCATGAAAGAATAGTGAATGCAAAGCTATAAAAACTGAGTCCAGTAAAGTGGAGCCTGGCCAGAGCCAGGTTTACACTGCACAGTTTAGTCCAAGCTGGTTGTCTTGGACAAGGCCTGAGCCTGGTCCGAATGGGGGAAGTAAGACAACCAAGAAGGTTGGAGTGAAGGGTAGCCAGTGTCCATGTTGTGGCAGTGTATATGTAGCATTTTATGTAACAATAAAAATTATCTTAATAAACCAAAACAATGTCAAATTTATATAACCTAAGTGTAATGATAGTATTAACAAGCATGTATTTTTTGTAGTAGCTATTTTATTGAGCACTTACAATTTATTATGCATTGTAGTGACCTCTTGACATATAATTTATCTTGCAATAATCGTATGAAGTGAATAGAACAATATTATTGTGCCCAGAGTACAGGTAAGGAAACTGAGAGGTGGAGAGGTCCATTAAAAGTCAGTTGCGAGTAGTATTCATCAAAGAACATGATTATGTTTAATTTTAATTTATTAAAATATTTTTCCTGTGTGCAAGTGAAATTTATTGATGCGTGAGTTTGTGTGCACTGTAATTTTGATACCTACACAGTGATGCTATCTTAAAGAATAAATGCAGGCCACTGAATATTCAAGAATACTTAATGTAAATTACCCATTTTTCTTTTGTTTGCAATATTAAATATATTCCAGTAATTTCTTCAAAATTGGTAAATATTTTTTGTGTAATAGAAGAGATCTATCTTTGAAGTGCAAATTACACTTGATACCTCCTCTATATAGCTACATGAAAGTTAAATGTAAAGGGTTGTTATTATTACATGAGACAAAATAATAAATTAGTAATGTTATTAGTTTATAATACACTCTGTGATAATACCAGTGCTGTATTTATTTTTTAGAATTGTTCTTTATTCTCCCCTCTCCCTACTCCTAACAGGGGCTACTATATCTTTAATAATTTTTTTTCCTTTGCATTTTTTAAGCAATTATTCCTTTAATTCTGTTCCACCTATCTTTTAGTAGTTGGGCATTATGAGTCATAATTGGTATTCATAAAATTGACATAGAAGAAACATGTCTTATCAGCTTCTGGCCTTGGGTTTTTTCTCACCTCAGAGCTTGCAACAGGGGAGCATTCTTCTTGAGAGCTTGAATGTATCATGCTGAAAATATCTACAAATTGCCAGGAGAAAGAAAAGATATCCTAGGCTCCCTATACTCCGACAACTTGTACTAAAAGTGAAAACTTCAAGAGGTAGAATTAAGAACTTTTCTCTTCAAGTGCTTGGCTCCCTTTTGTTTATTTTTTGCTAGCTGGAATTAAGTATTCCTTTGCCAAGAGCTGACTCTAGGATCTCAGGGATTTTATAGTTGACAAAAACTTAAAGTTGGATTACTCCGGGAACAGTAAGGGAGTGGGTGTCAGGGAACGGAATCTACATGTGCCCAGGCATAATCCAAAGCCAGACAGAGGTAAGAAAAATAATAGAGTGGTACTTTGGCTTAATAAAAAGGTATTTTGTGGGTAAAATCAGAGTAAAAATGAAGCTTTGGCGTTCCAAAAATACCTAGTTTTAGATAGTTTTAACAGGTCACTGAAGGCAAATCCATGGAATTATAAATATAATGTAAAGTAGGAATCTTTTATAATGTAAAGCACACTCAGAGAGATAAAACCTATTAAGCCAGAATTCTGAAAGAGGTGCTGCTTTCCTATTTTGCTCATCTAAGGAACCTTGATGTTTCCCTAGTAAGATAATATATACTAATTGTTTTAACTGACGCAAAGAATACTGTGAAAGAGTGTTCTTTAGGATGAAGATGGCAAAAAGCTGCGTGGGAAGTGACTAAGCTCACCTTCAAGAATAAAAGCTAATTATAATGAACTCTGAATACCTACATACCATATTCTACACATTTATATATAATGGGTCTAATACCAGTCACTGCTTCTCTTCACTAATTAACAAGTGGAAAAGCCCTTTACTGCTGTGGTTAAAAGGATAATTTGGTCCAGCTGGACCTTCTTTTGTGTACGCTGAGCAGTTATTTCTTTAGTGGAGTTAACCATTGTGTGTGTTTTTGTTTTTGTTTAACATCTTTATTGGAGTATAATTGCTTTACATTGTTGTGTTAGTTGCTGCTGTATAACAAAGTGAATCAGCTATACATATATCCCCATATCCCTTCCCTCTTGAGTCTCCCTCCCACCCTCCCTATCCCACCCCTCTAGCTGGTCATAAAGCATGAGCTGATCTCCCTGTGCTATGCCTCTGCTCCCACTAGCTCTCTATTTTACATTTGGTAGTGTATATATGTCCATGCCACTCTCTCACTTCGTCTCAGCTTACCCTTCCACCTCCCCATGTCCTCAAGTCCATTCTCTATGTCTGCGTCTTTATTCCTGTCCTGCCCCTAGGTTCTTCAGAACCCTTTTTTTTTTTTTTCCTTAGATTCCGTATATATGTGTTAGCATACTGTATTTGTTTTTCTCTTTCTGACTTGCTTCACTCTGTATGACAGACTCTAGGTCCATCCACCTCACTACAAATAACTCAATTTCATTTCTTTTTATGGCTGAGTAATATTCCATTGTATATATGTGCCACATCTTCTTTATCCATTCATCTGTCGATGGACACTTAGGTTGCTCCATGTCCTGGCTATTGTAAATAGAGCTGCAATGAACATTGTGGTACATGACTCTTTTGGAATTATGGTTTTCTCAGGATATATGCCCAGTAGTGGGATTGCTGGATCATATGGTAATTCTATTTTTAGTTTTTTAAGGAACCTCCATACTGTTCTCCATAGTGGCTGTATCAATTTACATTCCCACCAACAGTGCAAGAGGGTTCCCTATTCTCCACACCCTCTCCAGCATTTATTGTTTGTAGATTTTTGATGATGGCCATTCTGACCAGTGTGAGGTGATACCTCATTGTGGTTTTGGTTTGCATTTCTCTAATGATTAGTGATGTTGAGCATCCTTTCATGTGTTTGTTGGCAATCTGTACATCTTCTTAGGAGAAATGTCTATTTAGGTCTTCTGCCCATTTTTTGGATTGGGTTGTTTGTTTTTTTGATATTGAGCTGCATGAGCTGCTTGTATACTTTGGAGATTAATCCTTTGTCAGTTGCTTCGTATGCAAATGTTTTCTCCCATTCTCAGGGTTGTCTTTTTGTCTTGTTTATGGATTCCTTTGCTGTGCAAAAGGTTTTAAGCTTCATTAGCTCCCGTTTGTTTATTTTTGTTTTTATTTCCATTTCTCTAGGCAGTGGGTCAAAAAGGATCTTGCTGTGATTTATGTCATAGAGTGTTCTGCCTATGTTTTCCTCTAAGAGTTTTATAGTGTCTGGCCTTTCATTTAGGTCTTTAATCCATTTTGAGTTTATTTTTGTGTATGCTGTTAGGAAGTGTTCTAATTTCATTCTTTTACATGTAGCTGTCCAGTTTTCCCAGCACCACTTACTGAAGAGGCTGTCTTTTCTCCATTGTATATTCTTGCCTCCTTTATCAAAGATAAGGTGACCATATGTGCATAGGTTTATCTCTGGGCTTTCTATCCTGTTCCATTGATCTATATTTCTGTTTTTGTGCCAGTACCATACTTTCTTGATTACTGTAGGTTTGTAATATAGTCTGAGATCAGGGAGCCTGATTCCTCCAGTTCCGTTTTTCTTTCTCAAGATTGCTTTGGCTATTCTGGGTCTTTTGTGTTTCCATACAAATTGTGAAATTTTTTGTTCTAGTTCTGTGAAAAATGCCATTGGTTTTTTGATAGGGATTACACTGAATCTGTAGGTTGCTTTGGGTATTATAGTCATTTTCACAATGTTGATTCTTCCAATCCAAGAATATGTTATATCTCTCCATCTGTTTGTATCCTCTTTAATTTCTTTCATCAGTGTCTTATAGTTTTCTGCATATAGGTCTTTTGTTTCCTTAGGTAGGCTTATTCCTAGGTATTTTATTCTTTTTGTTTCAATGGTAAATGGGAGTGTTTCCTTAATTTCTCTTTCAGATTTTTCATCATTAATGTGTAAGGATGCAAGAGATTTCTGTGCATTAACCTTGTATCCTGCTACTTTACCAAATTCATTGATTAGCTCTAGTAGTTTTCTGGTAGCATCTTTAGGATTCTCTGGGTATAGTATCATGTGATCTGCAAACAGTGACAGTATTAGTTCATTGTTTCTGATTTGGATTCCTTTTATTTCTCTTTCATCTCTGATTGCTGTGGCTAAAACTTCCAAAACAATGTTGAATAATAGTGGTGAGAGTGGGCAACCTTGTCTTGTTCCTGATCTTAGTGGAAATGGTTTCAGTTTTCACCATTGAGAACGATGTTGGCTGTGGGTTTGTCATATATGGCCTTTATTATGTTGAGGTAAGTTCCCTCTATGCCTACTTTCTGGAGAGTTTTTATCGTAAATGGGTGTTGAATTTTGTCAAAAGCTTTTTCTGCATCTATTGAGATGCTCATATGGTTTTTATCCTTCAATTTGTTAATATGATGTATTAACAAATTGTATTATGGTGTATCACATTGATTGATTTGCGTATATTGAAGAATCCTTGCATTCCTGGGATAAACCCCACTTGATCATGGTGTATGATCCTTCTAATGTGCTCTGGATTCTGTTTGCTAGTATTTTGTCGAGGATTTTTGCATCTATGTTCATCAGTGATGTTGGCCTGTAGTTTTCTTTTTTTGTAGTATCTTTGTCTGGTTTTGGTATCAGGGTGATGGTGGCCTCATAAAATGAGTTTGGGAGTGTTCCTCCCTCTGCTATATTTTGGAAGAGTTTGAGAAGATAGGTGTTAGCTCTTCTCTAAATTGTTTGATAGAATTCGCCTGTGAAGCCATCTGGTCCTGGGCTTTTGTTTGTTGGAAGATTTTTAATCACAGTTTCAATTTTAGTGCCTGTGATTGGTCTGTTTGTATTTTCTGTTTCTTCCTGGTTCAGTCTCAGAAGGTTGTGCTTTTCTAAGAAATTGTCCATTTCTTCCAGGTTGTCCATTTTTTTGGCATATGCTTGCTTGTAGTAATCTCTCATTATCCTTTGTATTTCTGCAGTGTCGGTTGTTACGTCTCCTTCTGCATTTCTAATTCTATTGATTTGAGTCTTCTCCCTTTTTTTCTTGATGAGTCTGGCTAATGGTTTATCAATTTTGTTTATCTTCTCAAAGAACCAGTTTTTAGTTTTATTAGCATACTCCTTTTTTTTTTTTAAAGACACCATTTGTACTTGAACATTTATTATTATTATTATTTTTAATTTTTATTTATTTATTTTTGGCTATGTCAGGTCTTCGTTTCTGTGCGAGGGCTTTCTCTAGTTGTGGCAAGTGGGGGCCACTCTTCATCGCGGTGTGCGGGCCTCTCACTATCGCAGCCTCTCTGGTTGCGGAGCACAGGCTCCAGACGCGCAGGCTCAGTAGTTGTGGCTCACGGGCCTAGTTGCTCCACGGCATGTGGGATCCTCCCAGACCAGGGCTCAAACCCGTGTCCCCTGCATTAGCAGGCAGATTCTCAAGCACTGCGCCACCAGGGAAGCCCAGTTTTTAGTTTTATTGATGTTTGCTGTCACTTCCTTCATTTCTTTTTCATTTATTTCTGATCTGATCTTTATGATTTCTTTCCTTCTGCTAACTTTGGGGTTTTTTTGTTCTCTCTCTAATTGCTTTAGGTGTAAGTTTAGGTTGTTTGAGATTTTTCTTGTTTCTTGAGGTAGGATTGTATTGCTCTAAACGTCCCTGTTAGAACTGCTTTTGCTGCATCCCATAGTTTTTGGGTCGTCGTGTTTTCATTGTCATTTGTTGCTAGGTATTTTTTGATTTCCTCTTTGATTTCTTCAGTGATCTCCTGGTTATTTAGTAGTGTACTGTTTAGCCTCCATGTGTTTGTATTATTTACAGTTTTTTTCCTGTAATTGATATCTAGTCTCATAGCGTTGTGGTTGGAAAAGATACATGATACGATTTCAATTTTCTTAAATTTACCAAGGCTTGATTTGTGACCCAAGATACTATCCTGGGTGATACAAGATCTATCCTGGCGAATGTTCCATGAGCACTTGAGAAGAAAGTGTATTCTGTTGTTTTTGGATGGAATGTCCTATAAATATCAATTAAGTCCATCTTGTTTAATGTGTCATTTAAAGCTTGTGTTTCCATATTTATTTTCATTTTGCTTGATCTGTCCATTGGTGAAAGTGTGGAGTTAAAGTCCCCTACTATTATGGTGTTACTGTGGATTTTCCCTTTTTTGGCTGTTAGCACTTGCCTGATGTATTGAGGTACTCCTATGTTGGGTGCATAAATATTTACAATTGTTATATCTTCTTGGATCGATCCCTTGATCATTATGTAGTGTCCTTCTTTGTCTCTTTTAATAGTCTTTATTTTAAAGTCTATTTTGTCTGATATGAGAATTGCTACTCCAGCTTTCTTTTGATGTCCATTTGCATGGAATATCTTTTTCCATCCCCTCACTTTCAGTCTGTATGTGTCCCTTGGTCTGTGTACCTTAGCTTACTAGGGTCTCTTGTAGACAGCATATATACAGGTCTTGTTTTCGTATCCATTCAGCCAGTCTGTGTCTTTTTTGGGGGCATTTAATCCATTCACATTTAAGGTAATTATCGATATGTATGTTCCTTTCACCATTTTCTTAATTGTTTTGGGTTTGTTATTGTAGGTGTTTTCCTTCTCTTGTGTTTCCTGCCTAGAGAAGTTCCTTTAGCATTTGTTGTAAAGCTGGTTTGGTGGTGCTGAATTCTCTTAGCCTTTGCTCGTCTGTAAAGGTTTTAATTTCTCTGTTGAATCTGAATGAGATCCTTTCTGGGTAAAGTAACCTTGGTTGTAGGTTTTTCCCTTTCATCACTTTAAGTATGTCCTGCCACTTCCTTCTGACTTGCAGAGTTTCTGCTGAAAGATCAGCTGTTAACCTTATGGGGATTCCATTGTATGTTATTTGTTGCTTTACCCTTGCTGCTTTTAATATTTTTTCTTTGTGTTTAATTTTTGATAGTTTGATTAATATGTGTTTTGGTGTGTTTCTTCTTGGATTTATCCTGTATGGACTCTCTGTGCTTCCTGGACTTGATTGACTATTTCCTTTTATATATTAGGGAAATTTTCAACTATAATCTCTTCAAATATTTTCTCAGTCCCTTTCTTTTTCTCTTCTTCTTCTGAGACCCCTACAATTCGAATGTTGGTACGTTTAATGTTGTCCCAGGGGTCTCTGAGACTGTCCTCAATTCCTTTCATTCTTTTTTCTTTTTTCTACTCTGGAGTATTTATTTCCACTATTTTATATTCCAGTCACTTATCTGTTCTTCTGCCTCAGTTATTCTGCTATTGATTCCTTCTAGAGAATTTTAAATTTCATTTATTGTGTTATTCATCATTGTTTGTTTGCTGTTTAGTTCTTCTAGGTCCTTGTTAAACCTTTCTTGTATTTTCTCCATTCTGTTTCCAAGAATTTGGATGATCTTTACAATCATTACTCTGAATTCTTTTTCAGGTACACTGCCTATTTCCTCTTCATTTGTTTGGTCTGGTGGGTTTTTATCTTGCTCCTTCATCTTATGCTTATTTCTCTCTCTTCTCATTTTGCTTAACTTACTGTGTTTGGGGTCTCCTTTTCGCAGGCTGCATGTTCGTAGTTCCCGTTGTTTTTGGTGTCTGCCCCCAGTGGCTGAGGTTGGTTCAGTGGCTTGTGTAGACTTCCTGGTGGAGGGGACTGGTGCCTGTGTTCTGGTGGATGAGGCTGTATCTTGTCTTTCTGGTGGACAGGACTGCGTCTGGTGGTGTGTTTTGGGGTGTCTGTGAACTTAGTATGATTTTAGGCAGCCTCTCTGCTAATGGGTGGGGTTGTGTTTCTGTCTTGCTAGTTCTTTGGCATGGGGCGTCCAGCACTGGAGCTTGCTGGTCATTGAGCGGAGCTGGGTCTTAGCATTGAGACGGAGATCTCTGGGAGCACTCTCACCAATTGGTATTATGTGACGCCAGGAGGTCTCTGGTGGTCCAGTGTCCTCTCCCACCTTAGAGGCTCAGGCCTGACACCCGGCCGGAGCACCAAGACCCTGTCAGGCACACTGCTGGAGTGCCTTCAGAGTTGGAGAAGCTGGCCTGCAGTGGCTGTCCGTCTGCACGGCACATTAGAATCACCTGCTTCTAACTTGTTTTGCCCCAAAGGCAGTGTTCCACAGAGAAAAACAGTAGCCTTGAAAATTGTCACAGTTCTGAGATGGCAGGGGTAGGGTCCTGGGGAACCAACTTAGAGTTTGTCCGCTACACTGAGATACCTTAGCTTACTAGGAATATGTGAGTCCTGTCCTCCAACAGCAACATTAATGAGAGATCCCTTTTTTTTTCCCTTTGTGCTTTGTCAGGTTTCACTTGCTCACAGGGGGCCACGTGCAGAGGCCTCACCCCCGGCTCTTCTGACCGAAGTTCCCATTTTGTTTTAACATGGGTACCATAACACTTTTTGTGAAGCACTATTAAACTTATCAACAGAAGTAGGAATTAGAAACACTACTTCTTAATTACTTTATACCTAATACATGAGTTCCATGTCCATATAAAATACTTAATTTTAAGCTTTGATAATAGTTTAAAATATTTAATATTTTGCCCACATCTGACACAGAAATGCCAACTGTACATTATAAACAATTAATAGAAATGCTAACTGTAAACTGCATTTTGGGAGAGAGACAGTGTTTTGTTTTTGTTTTTAAGTGACAGTAGATCTTCTCAAGTTTTTTGATTTCTGTCAGTCAGGGGAACAAGCATCTGATATTTTTTCATACTAAAGGGAGAGTACGTTCCTCTCAATGCATGGACCCCATTGAGCTACTGGAATTGCTAGCAGTCTGAGACAAGTTCACATTGTAATATTTTCAGGCCTGTGTCTTAAGTAGTAAGCACTGCTTTGCTGTGATGTTGACCCTAACTAATGTTATGGTGCTATAGAACAAGTTCATGGAATATGTACTTCCAACAAAGAATTGACAATTCTGTTTGCTGCACACATGCAATAATAGCAAACATGAAGCCAAGAATTCCCTCTGGCGAACCCACAGTGCAGGGTTATGACTAGGATAGGAAAATTGAGTTTAGAATATCTGAAGGGCACAAGAACATGACAGTAGGAATCTGTACTTTCACCTGTAGTTTACATGCACATTACTGCTGCAAACTTATTTCAAAGCTCAAAGAAAATAATAGCAACAATAGCAAAGATTTAGTGAGTACTTTCTATGCACTAGGCATCATACTAAACACTTTACTTGGTTTAATGCATATAATTTGCACACTCACCTCATAGAAGAGATACTGTTTTTAACTCCAGCTTACATATGAGAAAACAGTGGTTTAGAAAGGTTGAACTTTTAGCCAGTGGTAGTGGTGGATCAGTAATACTCATGCTTTTACCCACAACAGTATACCAGCTGTGTACTCATCATATTATTTTGTCTATCCCCAAAATCTACTCTTTAGAGTTCTAATATGCCTGAATTCTCTCAGAATTGATTTGCTAGTTTACATAAAATAGCAAGATATCCACAACTGAATCCATTCTTTTCATTTGGTAAAAATCACACTAGAACTTGATTATACTTTGTTTCAGAATGTTTAGACTAACCAGTATAAGTAACCCAATCTAGAAAATAATAGAATTTGAAAAGAGACAAATAATGGAATTTATATCTTGGCTTCTAGCTGTAATGTAGAATATATACTATCTGTGTGAAATAGGGACATGATTAGCTTGATTCTTAATTTCATTTTCAAATTATACTGTTTTGTATATAGTTTGTATACATACATACATACAGAGATGAAAAAATTATTTTACCTAAGATTCGGTGAGTCATCTTGCCAGTGTGTTGGCAATGCCTACGTCAATTTAAATGACCTAGCATTCCATTTCTAGAAAACATTCTATAGAAATTAATACATGTCTCAAAGATGTGTATAGAAGGATGTTTATCAGAGCATTGTATGTTATAGTGAAAAATCGGAGGTACCTTTAATGTCCAGTAATAATGGAAAGAGTAATTTATTTACTAGTAATTTATTAGTATGATCTAGTCACATAGTCTTTCTTTCAACGCCTCAAATGCAGTACTTTCCCACTTCAAAGCCTTTGAACTTGGCTCTTCTCTCTTCCCTCTCCCTATCATACTTCTCTCTCTCTGGTCCTTCAATGTCTGACTTATATAAAGGACCTCATCTTAAATGTCACTACCTGTGACACAGAATTGGTCTGAAAGGGACAGAAAAATTGGGTTAAGTTGATATTTAGAAATTGGTGAAGAACTTTAGAGAAGGTGGGAAGTTTAAGAATGATCAGAGGTTCAGCGATGGGATGAGGCTCATGATACAGTGTGGTTGGGGTGGGATGGATACTGAAAATGGGTGAAGCTCATGAATGGGGTTTATCAGAAGGGTTGGTGGCTGTGAACTGGAGATGGGGGGCAGGGAATATTAGTCATTCATTGAGGCTCTATAGTGGGAATGAGAGAAACAGGAGTGGAGTTGTTAAGAGATGGGCAGTGTCAGGGAGTATTCATCTCTCAGAGCAGCAAGTGTCCGTAGGATGCGTTAAAGCTCAAGGACAATGTGAGACTCTTCAGTGGGGAGTGAACCATGGATTATATGATGATGAAATAAAGGTCTCACTTCCTCAGAGAAGCCTTCCCTCTGCTATAGTCTACAGTAGCTCTCCCTTCCACCATTGCTTATATGACCTAATCATTTTATTGTTGTAAAGGTTGGAATCATGTCTAATTTGTCATAGGAGGAGTCTGTGGTACCTTCTTCATTGAAAATATTAGTTTTCAGGATAGTGTCAGAAGTATGATTCTATTTCTAAAAATAAAATGCTACATATATTTACCTATGTGTGTACATATTAAGTATATTTGAATTATATATATATCTTAATGAACTTAGAAAAGGGTCAGAGGGTTTACCATGTTTCAGGCACTTCTAAAATCTTTACATGGATTGTATAATTTAATCCTCACTACCATCTTACAAGATAAATATTAGTTTTATTCCCATTTTAAAGAAGGGAGAACTGAGGCATGGAGCTATTAGGTTAATTGCCTGAGGTCACATTAGCTGGTAAGGGCTAGAGCTGGGATGAGCAACATGTGGCTAGTTACATTTAAATATTAATTAATGAAAGGTATATGAAATTAAAACTTCAGTTCCTCATTCACACTAGCCATATTTCAAGTGCTTGATAACCACATGTGGCTAGAAGCTATCTTATTTGGGCAACACAGATATGGCACATTTTCATCAGTGTAGAGAATTGTAGTAAACATCTGACTCTAGAGTCTTTTCTTACCCATTGTGTAACATTGCCTCCTCTCAAGCCAGGCTGTGGACCAGCTACCCGTACTGTGAGATGGTGGAAACTTTCAGATTTTACTTTATATAATTCTATGCTATTTGATTATTTTCTACTATTTAACAAGTACTATTTTTGGAATTTAAAAAAATTAGTCAAACAGTCTTCCTTCAGAAATAGAATAATAAGGTACAGAGAAAACATTGATAAAGGATATCTTAATCTAACTGATGGAACCTCAAAGAGATACTCCATCAGACTTGCCAGCAAATACTAGAATTTACCTTCATAAAGGTGTACTATGGAGTCATATAATTAGCAAAGATATCTCATGATTCCTCTCAGTGTATTTTCAGAGAAAGACAATATCATCAGATAAAGAACCCTTTGCCTGTTTCTACCAGCATTCTCTCAGTCCCACTGGTAGTGAAATCTGTTTTTCCAAGCTGGCACCATAAATCAGCTCCCCTCACCATTTCTGTATGCCTTTGTTTCTTCTTCCTTCATTTATTTACTTATGGTTTGCTATGAGAACGACAAAACTCTGGGTGAAAATTAGATTGCATGAGAACTAAGAGAAAGTGGCTAAGTATTTGCATGTTCTGAGTATTCTCTTTTACTTCCTAAATGTAAGGATTGATAATTTGTGCTACTTTAAGATCAGTATCAGTAACTGCTTTTCCTATTAGCAAATAAGTCATTTTATAAACTTAGCTAAGTGTATAGATTCCAGAAGCATTTCTGAACCAATTTAGATTTTCCTTCAAGTAAAGTAACATACTTTATGTGTAACATGTGATATGGAAGATCTTTATGTTTAATTATTATATATAATAAAAAGAGGGACATAGAGAATGGACTTGAGGACATGGCGACCGGGAAGGGTAAGCTGGGACGAAGTGAGAGTAGCATTGACATATATACACTACCAAATGTAAAATAGATAGCTAGTGGGAAGCAGGTACATAGCACAGGGAGATCAGCTTGGTCCTTTGTGACCACCTAGAGGGATGGGATAGGGAGGGTGGGAGGGAGATGCAAGAGGGAGGGGATATGGGGATATATGTATACATATAGCTGATTCACTTTGTTATACAGCAGAAACTAACACAACATTGTAAAGCAATTATACTCCAATAAAGATGTTCAAAATAAATAAATAAAATATATGTAACATAAAAAAAGATGTGATAACCATTCTCAGTTCACAGGCAGTACAAAAAGAGGCCAAATGCTGGATCTTGTCCAAGAGTTGTAGCTTGCTAACCCCTATGTTACCGTATACCTGTTAAAATTCTAAGGATCTATAAATATTAAATCATTCTAGCGATCCTATGAAGTTGGTGCTATTATTACCATCATTTCCATTTTAAAGCTGGGGAAACTGAGATACAGAACTTGCCCAAGGTCACAGAACCAAGTAAATCATGGAGCTGAGATTCAATCTGGGCAGTTTGGCTCCAGAAACTGTGTTCTCAGCCACTGCTCTATGTTCTCTCTCTGTTACGAAGGACTTAAGAGTGTAAAATGTAAAGGAATTGATGTCAATTCAGAAACCTTCTGGTCAAAACAAAGAAAGGAATTGTCGTACTCCCCATGCCCTCTACTTGCAGAGAAAAAAAATGTCACCTATCAAGAATCAGACTGGAATTCAACTTCCAGCAATATTGGATGAGAGAAGACAACAGAACCTTCCTATTTCTGAAGAAAAGCAATGTTAAACAACTTAAAAACTACACATATATTATGTAATCAAGTCTGGAGGTTAATAAAATCATGTTCAAGCATGCACGAATTCAGAAAGCATACCTTCCAAAAAAAAAAAAAAAAAAAGGAGGTATGGAGATCCACTGAAAACCGTTTGACAAGGTCTTTGGCCAGACCATAGAAACAAATCATCTTGAATTTCAATTCAAATATGATCATGACTTTATTGGCAATTTAACGAACATTTTTGAACCCTTACTATATGTGTAGATAACATGACATGTGCTAAGTATATGTAAATGAACAATTCACACTCCCTGTCTGTACTAAGTGTAACAGTGGAATTTTATACAAGGTCTAGAGGAAAAGGAATAGTGAGAGTAGTCTAGGAAGAGTGAATGGAGGAGTTGATGCCAGAGCTGGCCTTTGAAGGCTGAAAAGAATTCCCCAGCAGGCATGTTTGGGTTAGTGGAACCTACCTTAAGGAACTATGGGTAGAATTTAATTATTGCTAAGCCTCCATCATTTGCTTGACATGTGCTGCCCTTAAAGGTTGACCATCCAGTTTCCTCCCCAGTCAGAAAATATGTACTGAGAGCTTTTTCTCTTTCTACTACTCTGCTGATATTTGATTTATTGAAAGCAAATATTGATATTTATTGAAACACTAGTCCTTCATCAGGCCACTTTTTATAAACTTTGTATATCCATGTTTATAACTGACAATAATCTGAAAAGAAGGAAGTATAGGCATAGTGTAAGTGATATTCAAAATTTTAAAACAAGTAAATCTTTAAAGGTTTTCTTTAAATGTTCATTGTTTACATAATTGTTAGAGCTGACAGGTGAATAACTTTAAAAATTATATTATGTACTTCCTAAATTTGAAAAGTTTCAGTAGAATATTTTCTAATTATTCCAATAGCTCTAAAAATCAGAAAATTCCAAGGATGATCATTTTATTTCTGTAAATCATCAATGGATTAACAAGTTATATGATAGAAATAGAAACATTTATGCTTCTTATTGTCTATTGTTTCAATGTAATCATTCATTACTTTCTATATTAATGAACATTGATATAAGCTACATTGTAGCAGTTTCTTTTAAGATTAAAATATATAAATTAAATAAAGAACATTTGCCCTTTGCTTACCCTCATACTTCTATCAAAGGCTCATGCTGTCAGGACCAATTAGTTATCATTTATACTTTTTTCTGTTGTTCTCATTGGTTGGATCTAGATTTGCCTTTAAGCTGTATGTATGTTATTGACATTTTCTTCAAAGACTCAAGCTAGAACCAGATGATAAAATGAGTTGTGCTTTCCTGCAGATACATTTACATTATTCAGCTGTTTGTAGGTGATTTTGCTGTGCTGTAACAAAATAAAGCCTAAAGCATCATATTAACTGTGCTGTTTGTATGGGTGCTAATACACTTTGAATAAAACCCTCAATTACTAAGCATTTTTGAGTCCTGACAAGACAGTCCCATGACATTAATGGTATCTTTATAACCTTTTTAACTTCTTGTTTCTCTGACAGAGCTCTACAATAACAGCAGTGGGTTTGCCCTTGGCAAGCAAAAACTCATTTTGAGAGGATAATAGGTATTTACTATTTAGATAGCTGGCAATAAAATTTCTCTGAATGAGATTTTCCTTAGAAACTATAAACTGATTAAATTACTTCTTTTTAATGGACTAGAAAAGTGTGTAATAATAGTTTGTTGAAGCTTTGCATCCAGTGTCTTGCTTCCTTTTTTAGAGGCATAGAAGCAGTCTGGTTTTGGTGAATTATAGAGGTTGGCAGAAATTATTCTCCATGGTATACTTTATTCTCAGTTTTTTCTCTAAGTAAAAAAAAAGTGGGTACTTCCGTGAAGATAGGAAGGATACACTCAGTAATGTATCTGTTTACTTCAAACTTTATTTTAATCAAAAGTAAAATGTAGCAGTTGTTTTATGCTTTAAAAATTCTGTTTTTAGGAAATATACCCCAACAAGGATGTAAATTTGAAAACCACCCTGTTTTTCTGGTTGATATTTTTGCTTAACTTATTTAAAATAAATGAAAATCAATAAACTATTTCATCTATTGCTTAAAGGCTAAAATTGAACTTATTACTTTTTCTAGTACTGATTATTAATATATATGCATTTATATTTCTATGAGCAATTTAATAAGAGATTTTCGTTTAATGATTATTAATTTGGATCCTATAAAATTCAGCATACCAGCCCATGATACAAACTATAAGAAAGAAATTAACATTAGTTCTGGTAGAAAAGGAATACTAAAATATATTTTATTATTATAAAACTTGATTAAGGAATGTCTCAAAATTTCACTTAATGTGAATTTTGTCAATAAATATCAACTAAGAAAAATAATTTACATTTCTTGATTTAAAATGTGAAATCTTACATAAAATATATTTGGTAACTCATACTCTAAACATTTTTCTTTAAAGACAAATCCATTATGGTCCTTGGGGGTGACAGCTTGCAGAATATCTTTCCAGGCCATGAATTTTGCACAGAAGTGCATCAAATTCAGTATTTTTATTGGCAGTCAGAATTTCATATTTGTCACTATAATAAAATTGTGATTGAAATGGGACCTTGAATGTTCTGTCCTTATGTGAAGTACTTTGAATTTGAATATCACACAGATCCTAACTTAGAGTACATTCATTTTCTCTTGAGCCTTTGGCACTGACACATCCATCCCTGGCATTGTTTTTCATTCCAGCAAATCTGTGCTGTTGGCACCAATAGGTACAAGGAACACTAGTTATGATAGTAAAGAAATGAAGAGAGAAACAATAATATTTGTCTTCCCCTTTGAATGATCTAATCCAGGTCACTACTATAAGCTATAAACTACTTCATAATTTAGATTTTATCGGGTCAGCTGTTTTGTCATTGTGCTTTTTTCTCCCTCACTTCTCAGGATTATAATAAACATTAGTGAAATATTGTGAAATAATGGCTCATGTAGTAAATTTACTGAAATTTGTTTTCAACTGACCTGGGAAAAGTTTTTTAGAGAAAATTGAGATTACTTTAAAATGGAAACTTATCCTCTTTAATATACAGTTCTACTTTAATTCCGATAACGCTGAAGTTATTGGTAAAACTGATTTACTGAAGTATAGCAAGGATGTAATGAATATGTATTTGCATTTCAGTTGTTTATTCTTCAGTAAGACATAAGTATAGGTTCACTACATTTTCTCAGTTTATTCAACTAGTTGTCACTGAAGTTAGGTAATGAAGCAACTATACTCCAATAAAAATTAATTTTAAAAAAGTTGGGTAATGAATACAACTTAAAAATATAAAGTTTTTTTTCAATATTTTTATGGCAACATAGCACAGATTTGGGGCTGTTGTAATAGTTTTCATGGAGTAAAGAAGTCATTAAAGGAAGATATCTCTGTGATTATTACTGTTCTATAAATGATTAAACTTTATCCAAACAGGAAAAAAATGTAAAAGTTTTCTGCATAAAATGTATCAACTTAAAGCTTATCTAATTAAAAAAAATAGAGCTAGCAGATTTTTTATAGAGAAAAATTAATTGCTATATGTGCCTATCAAGTTTTATAAGAACAGTGAATCTTTAGGTCTTTATTATTATAAGATCAGGAACTCGGAGAGTTGCTTGTTTTGGGGAACCTCCATTTTCTAGTGTGAATCAGCGCAGTTACCATAATGTTTTGTCATTCAACAGAATGCTCACAAATATGAATTTTAATTAAATGTTATGCTGCAATGATAAACTATATCTACATACAGCTTTACATTAATCCTTGTGGCCTCCCAAACCCTCCATCCCCATGCCACTGTTGGTGCCTGTGTTAATTTGCTTAATTTTATGAAATGGTAAACAATACCTGAAATTCTTTTTAATATATAACTCAGGACTTGACCAACAGAATGCAATTTCATAGCACTGTTTACGGGTGCAGAATATTATTTTTGGTAATTTCTTTCTTAAACAGTTCTTATGTTGAGTTCTTTCTTTTGAAGAGATTTTCAATTTTAACATGAGGGAACTGGTGTGATGGGTAAGGCTTTTACATGGAAACAAAGTAGCAGATTGAAGTGGTTTCAGGGCTTTAATCCCTTGGTAAATTAGCCAGCAGGCTAGCCTTTTCATAGACATGCTAAACAACAGGTTGATGCCATTTGGGCATTAGCAAAGAGAACCACCTGAGGGAATAGTGAGTGAATAAGAAGAAATGTAGAATGGGAAGAAGGCATGGGTATTAGCTTCTCCTGGGTGGAGTGGCTAAAGTAATACCCATAAATGAGTCATTGTATCTGATATTTTAGGTTTCCCCTTGTATGTTCTTAAACTTACATTATTCTCAAAATTCTCAAATTTACTTTGAAGATGACATTACATTTTATTATTATACAGTGCTAAAGTTGTACGTGAAAAACTTAAGTGCCGGTAAGTTTATAAATACTTACATGTTATAAATTTATACTTTCTCCTTTTTGAAAAGAGATTTGAGGCTTTCAGATTTGTTTGCATATTGTTATTCTTAATCAAGTAGAAGACAACATTTTGAAATGTGAATATGTAGAATTTTAAAAGCATATTTAAATAATCTTGCCTATTTGTAAACTACAAACAAATATTTATAGGCTATTATAAAATTATTTTCTTAAAATGTTTTCATAGTTTTCCAAACTAATTACCTGAGAGAAATGAACTATTTGCCATATTGCATTATCTGTATTAGGCAATGTATTTAAATCATACCATAAATAAATAGTGACCAGCACAGTTAGCAACAGTTAATAGGAAAAATTATTTATTTAGACTTTAACCAAGGAATGTAACTTCATGTAAACATAAAAGAATTTATCTAATCTCAGGAAGAGCCAATTATAAAAATTATTCATTTTGCATATTATTTAAAATTCCTAAACTAGTTGGTACTTTGGTATTGATAAATATTAGAATAATGCACCATGAAGAAAATTGATAAAGGAGTACAATCATTAAAATAATCTGGTACCCTATGAGGCCCTTTCTCTAGGCTTTTAATTTTTCATTTAGAAGGGGGGATTTAAGGATCAATATGAAGATCTGTTGATAATATTATATTTAATTAGAGTAATCAAAAACCATGCTCAGAGCGTGACACCTGCCAGGGAGAACTTCAAAAAGATAGTAAGCAGCATGCGTTAGAATTGTCTCTTTTGCTTGTCCATGAGCACTAATCTAGCAGAAGTCCCAAATGGGGCAGCTAGTCAGCTATTTTATTGACTTTGATCTGGTTTGGGGGGCAGTTTATTTTCCCATAATGCCATTGATCAATGATTTCCTTTCAGCAGTGATGTAATTAAAGGGCTTTAGTCGACTTCTGCTGTGTTGCCTTGAAATTTATTATTCTGGAGATTTAAAGAAGATCGATAGGGTGCAGTGGCCTGATGTTTGGACCCGAGTAGGAGGACCCTACTGAGAGTATAAGGCATGCAGAAAACAAGGCTTCAGGACACAAACAAGATGTTTACCTGGGACCCTGAGCTGACCTATTCACAACAGATCCTGTATAACCAGTAGCATTTTAGTACCTATTTTTATCACAGCCTCAAAACTACTTTGTCCTCTTTGTTATTGATTTTTAGAGTTTGTTTTAAAGCAGTTGAAATCAAATATTCTTATTGTCAAAGGAAAAATTAAAATTTAAACATATTTGCAGGAAATGCAGATTTCAAATGCCTTCATCATGAAATGGGAATAAAACATGATTAATTCCAGGAATTAATGGATGTCTTTAAAAACTCACTAAGATCTATTAAAAGTACGCCATTAATTTGCTTTATTTTATAACTAATTTAAACACAAATAGTTTATTTTTGTATGTGTGGAAATGTACATACAATGAACAATGTTCCTAAGTGATCAAAATATCACATTTAGGTCGAACTCATGGGACATGATCTACCACTAACTAGAAATTAATAATTGCCTTACAACTTACATTATTTGGTAGATAAGTAAAATAAATTCAGAGAGTCTTTATAGTATGTAAACTGTACATCCTGGTTTGCTTCTAATTGTGTTTTAATAAAGTCAAAATAAGTTGAAAATTAAAGGGGCAGGTTTAAGTTCCCCAAACGATTTTCTGTGTTGCTTTGTTAATAAGATTTCTGTTAACAGTTTTTTTTCACCAGGTACATTGAAAACTCTACACACTTCTTTTAAGAAATCTCAATGTACATTAGCCTGTTTTAGATTTTAAGAAATCCGGAAGTAATCCTCTTTAACTTTGCTTAGCATGACATCTTTCAGTCTTACTTGCCCTATGTCATAGATTTCATGGAGGCCCAGTTTCAAAAATTCGAGAGATGGTGAAAACAGCCCTGACAGGAGAAGAGACAGATGTCCTGAATTCTAATCCTGACTTTGCCTTTCATTGTCCATATGATTTTCACCAGTTAATAATCACTCTTTGTCTCGGCTTTCTTATCTGTGAAATGCGATTGTGTCTGAGAGGTTGGGGTCGGTCAGGGGAGGATACACAACGTCCCGAAGAGCTCTTTCAAAACTGGCATTCCATCAGACCCTCTCTCCCCATGATGAGATTGCCTATAGATGCTCTTGATCTACTAGTTAATTATTGCAGTATTAAAACTTATTTTCTCAACCTTACGATACATTTATTGAACTGTCGCTTTTTGGGACTTTGAGTCATCAAAGCCATGTTGAAAATATAGCAGTTATAGTTAGAAATCGAAGAGTAAACACAAGCACAATTTATTACTTTGCTAAATTTAGCCAGCACCAGCAGACTGAGCCTCTTGATGAAGGTGACACACCATCTAGCCAGAAAACAGGCGTGGTAATGCAGACACAGTATCATTTGCTATCTTGATAAACATTAACTAATTTATAAACATTATTAAGACCATATGACATAGTTAAGTAATAAGCTGAGGCAAATAACCATAGCAGAAAACAATGAGCAAATTAGAGATTTTGTGTATATTTTAATAATCGCCACTAGTCATTTACAGTGAATTAAGATTTCTTGGCATCTTTTCGGACCACCAATGACTTAGTGAAAAATGGTGCACTTGAATACAGTATATGCAAAGTGAGAGAAACTAGAGGGCTACAGAGAATCATAGTCCCCGCCTCTTGGAGCTTAGAGGCCAGAAGTACTATCATAAAAGGCAGAAGAAGTGACGTGACAAACATAGGTATACATAACACTTCCTAGAGGCACAGTTGAAGATGGAGGAACAGAATGTTTTGTTATGTTTTATTTATTTTCTTTCATAATTTATTTGCTTTATTTTCCTTCATAGCTCTCATTACTCTCTAACATTATATTTTGTGCTTGATTAGTGGCTTAGCATCAAGCTTCCCTACTAGAAAATAAGCTCTGGTAAGGGCAGGAATTTTGCCTATTTGTTCAAGAACATATCCCCCATCCTGTAAGAGTGACTAGCACGTGGTACGTGCTCATTAAAGTTTGCAGGCTTTGGGAGCTGTTGCCTGTATCCACAGAGTAATGTCACCTGAACTGAGCTTTAGGTAGCAAAAATTAGAACTACAGGAATAACACAAATAAAAGAGGGTAACTGAAAGATATTGTTTATGGATTTACTAATATATAGTTTATAAAAATTAATGAGTTTGGGAAAGGTAAAGTCATTTAGCTCATATAATTAAACAAGGTAGAGGAAGCATAGGATAATGCACAGGGTTGAGGGAGGATAAATTTTGATATTGTTTGACTATTGCATAAAATTATGAATTTTACATAGTCAATATTTAGAAAATAGGTTGTCAGTATTTTCTATATGTGACTATTATACTAAGAAATACTATCTTTAACACTTGCACTGTACTGAGAAGCCAGGGTTGTTGACCACATAATTGTCCTTTATGCCACTCATTGCTATTATTGTTCAGTCTTAATCCATGAATAAGCTCCTTCTCACTCTAAGTCCTAAGTGTTCCTCATGGAATGTGCTTACTTTTTTTCCCATGTATATTTTCATCTTAAGTGATCTCATCCATTCCCAGGACTTCAGATATCACCCATGTGCAACAATTTCTAAATTCCAACCCTCTCTTCAAAACTGCAGACTTACATAGCTAACTGCCGGTCTTCTCTACTTACATGTCAAACGGGCAAGATTGTCCTGAATTCTTTTATCTTCCTGCTCCCATCCTCATCCTGCTCCTCTTTCATTGTCCCTCCATTACATCTTTCCAGTTGCTCAAAAGAGCAATTTGGCAAGGTCCCCGCCTGCCACATCCATTCTGTTAGCATGGTCTGTAGCCACCTAAAATACATTTTAATCTTTCTACTAATCCCATTTTTACTGCCTTTACTCTAGGCGAGTCATCATCATTCCTTTGCCTTGACCACTGCAGTAGCTTTCTAACTCATGTGTTCACAGTCTTGCCCCCTATGATCCATCCCATAGCACCCAGAATGATCTTAACCTGTAAACTGGAACCTGTCATTCCCCTGCCAAAGAAAACACCCTTTGGTGGCTTTCATTTACCTTTAGGATAAAATTTCAGAATTCTTAACATGGCTACAAATTCTTCCAGGTTTGCCTGTGTCTACTTCTCCAGCCTCATCTTGGACTGCTCTTTACTAAACTGTAACTATACTGGCCTGCTTCTTGTTTTTTGGTTTGCATGTTATTCCATCTGCCTGAAATACTTAGCTCCTTCCTCCCTCGCAGATTAATTTAGGCTTGTTATTAAAGTTTCAGCTTAAATTTCATATCTCAGTGAAGCCTTCCTGACGCCTATCACTAGATAGTGTCAGCATCTCTTGAAACATTGTGAACTTTTCCTTCATAGCAGTCGATCAGTTTTTAATTAAATACGATGTTCATAATTATTTGTTTGACCTTTTTCAGACTTTTAGAGAGTCAGACCGTGGGTCTCTTTTGTATACTATGTCCTCAACACCTAACATAGTTCCTAGCATATAGAAGGTACTCAGTAAGATTCTCTATCTGTTTTTTAAACATAATTTATCTCTTTTGGATGTTTAGGTATTCAGCATTTCACAGTTCTCTTTGACCTATTGTAGTATGAAATATAGAGAAAAGTATGTAAGTGTACAGATCACCAAATTATGAAGCATATGTCTGTGTTATACCACCCAGATCAAGAAGCAGCACTTCGCTAGTACCTCAGGAGCCCCCATTTTCTCCTTCCTGTCATAACTACCATCTTACCCTCTATTGTGGTAATCACTCCCCTGCTTTTATGAATAGTTTTACCACCTAAATATATAATGCTAAGCACTATAGTTAAATTTTCCCAGTTTTCAACTGGAATCATATACTATATATTCTTTTGGGTCTTTGTTTTCTCAACATTGTTCTCAAGACTCATCTGTTTGCGTGTAGCTGTACTGTGTTGTTTTTGTGCTGTATAATATTTCATTGTATGAACATACTGCAGTTTTTTTTACCCTTTTTGCCGTTGATGTACTTTTGTTGTCTTCATTTTGCAACTAATATGAACAAGGCTGCTCTGAGAATTCTTGTAAAAGTTTATATCCTGGTTCACTTGTACAAGATCTTCTCTAAACTCCACACCTAAGAGTGGAATTGCTGTCTCATACGGTATATATAATTTCAAATTTACTAGGATGTGAAACTTTTCCAAAGTTGTTATATCAATTTCTTTTCTCAACAGTAGTATATAAGAGTTACCATTGCTCTACCTTCTCACCAATACTTGGTATGGTCAGACTTTTCTATTTTAGCCAAACTTAAATCATTTTACTTTTAATTGCCATTTCGCCGATTACCAGAAAGCTTTAGTAGTTTTTCATTGGTTTGTTAGCCACATGAATTTCTTATTTTATGGAGTGTCTACTTAAGTGTTTAGCCCATTTTCCTACCATTGTATGTTTTTTTCTTATTGACTTGATGGAATTCTTCATAGATTCTGGATATGAGTTTTTTGTTTACAGTTAATAAATATTTATGAATGACTGAATGTAGCTCTTCCCAACCCACTTACCTATTCCTCCTCATACACTGGAGATATAAGATATATATTTAAGATACCGAACAATATCAGTGTTCATTCTGCTTTCAGTTGTGAGGAATTTTTTGATATCTTTATTATCTGCCGTTTTTTTCTAAAGATAATTCGAGACAGAAGTTAAACTTTAAAAGAAGATCTCTTTCATGGTTTATAGGAAAAAAAATGACTTGATTTCCAACTTGTCTAAAGAGTTACATAGAGTTTTTCTTTCTGAAATGAGAAAAATAGGGAGGGAGGAAGGGATGAGAATCATAATACACATTAATTCAAATGCTTTTGAATTTATCTGAAAATTTTTGGTCTTATTCATGTAACTGTGATGAGCTCTACTAGAACCATAAAATGTAAGTGGTTCAAATTATCATTTCAGAGCCATTGATTTTGGGTCTCTTCTTGGCTAAATTTTACTGATTCTTTAAGAATCACTTCGTGTCACTTTCTCTTGGAAGTCTTAGTTATCGTCCACCAGACTGAGTTAGTTCTGCATTCCCTTTGCATATCTGTATTATAGAACTTAACTACTACACAGTTATAAAAATGGATTTTCTCGTCTGCCTCCCCTACTGGACTTGTTTCTTTAGAACTTCCATAGGTAGTCTCTCAATTGTCACCACCTAGAATAGTCATAAAGTCAGTCTTCTTTAAAAAGAAAAAGCTAATGGGTATAGGGAGGCCTTATCCCCCTCTGCACTCTTCTCTCCAATAAATCATTCCCTTAAAGGGTTAAGTTAAAAATTTAGTGATCTCCATTACTGAACTAGAAGATTAATTATATAGGAACATTCTTACAGTTGACAGCTTTTACAGTTAATTTCTCTCTGATTTTCATTTTAAAACTATCCTTAAAATCTAAACAAACAAAAAAAAAGGTCGTGAAGAACTTAGGGGCAGGACGGGAATGAAGACACAGACCTACTAGAGGATGGACTTGAGGACACGGGGAGGGGGAAGGGTAAGATGGGACAAAGTGAGAGAGTGGCATGGACATATATACACTACCAAACATAAAATAGATAGCTAGTGGGAAGCAGCCGCATAGCACAGGGAGATCAGCTCGGTGCTTTGTGACCACCTAGAGGGGTGGGATAGGGAGGGTGGGAGGGAGGGAGATGCAAGAGGGAAGAGATATGGGGATATATGTATACGTATAGCTGAATCACTTTGTTATAAAGCAGAAACTAACACACCATTATAAAGCAATTATACTCCAATAAAGATGTTAAAAAAAGAAACTATCCTTAAAATTTTTGTTCTTTAGGCTTTCTGGTGTTTGATCATGTTAAACAAAAAAGCAGATTGAGAATTTTATGTTTATCATTCTCTTGCAAGCAAATTCCTTCTCTAAGAGGTATTAACTTAGATCTTCATTAGATGGGATAAAATGAAATTTTGTTCATGTTTAACCCTTGAGTGGCCCTTGAGGAATACAAATGAATCTTCTGTAAATACATTCATTAGACGTTCTGTTGGGTGTCATTAATGATTTCATTGTTAGTTAAAAGTATCCTCTTTAGTCCCTGTATTTGCTCCTAGACAAATAATGAGTCTTTTTCATTGCTTTTACTTGAAGACAGTGTGAGGCAAGAAAGCAGAGAATATATTTCGGCTGTCTCTCTTATTATCACCTCTTTTCTTTTGATTTATACCTCTATGACCTGCTTCCTGTTTCCAAAGAGGTAGGGTTTGAGAAATAGTCAAGTTTAGTTTTATTCTATTAATTAACTCATTCTTTTTTTTTTTCCTTTGATGAAATGATCCAGCTTGAGTCTACTGAATAGTTGAAAATAATTGTCTTCATAGAATATGAAGAATGCTTTTTCAATCATGTGCACTGCTACTTTTTGCCTTTTACAGACTATACTGGGTTTGATATGGGGCTCTGGCATCAGACTGCCTCTATCAGTTTTGGCTCTATCATTTACTAGCTGGGTGACTTTAGATAATTACTGAAATTTTCATGCCTCAGTTTCCTCACTGGTAAAAATAGGATATTAATGTTGAGTATTAAGTAAGTTAATATATGTAAAACACTTAGAATAATTGGTAATACATGGTAACTCAGTAAATACAGGCTTTTGTTTATTATTATTTTTGTTATTAACAGTGTTATGTGAGTTGATTGAACCAGAACTCACTATAGAAAGAGAACAAAAACTATTGGTTATTTGTTATCTCAGACAGATAGAACGATTTTATATCTTTGCTTCTTCAACAAGATGAAGAGCCTGACAAGACTAATATTTTGAGTTATATTACAACAGATTATTATAATTGGTTCATGGAAGGCTTCATTAATAATATTTGACTTCAAAATACATAATTTGCATAGATTTATACTGATTAACTATTCCTAAGTTGCTTTTGCTTTATTAATTAGATTTTTTATTACCCCTTGATTTTAAAGTTTCATGGAATTTCAGATGTGATATATCTAGACTTTTCCTTTATTATGTCGCAGACTATCCTAAGTGTTAGAACATATGGCCATATCTTTTATCCTGAAAATCACTGGGTATATTATCACACATGCTCAATACCTATTTTATTTGTGCTCTCAATATTATGCTTGCTTTATTTAGTCATTTCACACTTTGAATTACCATCCTATTGATATTTTATATAGAATAATTGCCTTTATCTACTTTCTAGTTACATTTTTTCTTTTTCTTTTGCTATCATTTTTGTATTTCTCAATCATTTTGATAGTTTCAATTTGTATCAATTTTAAAATTTATTTTCTTTTTTTAAATTAACTTGTTTATTTATTTTTGGCTGCGTTGGGTCTTTGTTGCTGCGCACAGGCTTTCTCTAGTTGCAGTGAGCGGGTTCTACTCTTCATTGCAGTGCACGGGCTTCTTATTGTGGTGGCTTCTCTTGTTGCGGAGCACGGGCTCTAGGTGCGTGGGCTTCAGTAGTGTGGCACGCAGGCTCAGTAGTTGTGGCTCGTGGGCTTAGTTGTTCTGCGGCCTGTGGCATCTTCCCGGACCAGGGCTCGAACCCATGTCCCCTGCATTGGCCAGCGGATTCTTAACCGCTGCACCACCAGGGAAGCCCTAATTTATCTTCTTGAAGTAGACTTGATTTACAATATTGTGTTAGTTTCAGGTGTACAGCAAAGTGATTCAATATCTTTTCAGATTATTTTCCATCATAGTTTATTACAAGATATTGAATATAGTTCCCCGTGCTAAACAGTAAATCCTTGATTCTTATCTATTTTATGTACAGTAGCTAGTATCTGTTAATTCCATAATCCTAATTCATCCTTCCCCCTGTCCCTTTCCCCTTTGGTTACCATATGTTTGTTTTCCATGTCTGAGTCTATTTCTGTTTTGTATATAGATTCATTTGTATTATTTTTTAGAGTCCACATATAAGAGATATCATATAATATTTGTGTTTCTCTGTCTGATTTACTTCAGTTAGTATGATAATCTCTCTTTTTTTTGGCTGTGCTGCACGCCATGTGGGATATTAGTTCTCCGACCAGGGATTGAACCCACACCCCCTGCATTGGAAGTGCAGAGTCTTAACCACTGGACCGCCGGGGAAGTCCCAGTATGATAATCTCTAGGTTCATCCATGTTGCTGCAGATGGCAGCATTTCATTCTTTTTTATGGCTGAGTAATATTCCATTGTGTGTTTGTGAGTGTGTGAAGGTAAGGTAAGAAGGTTCCCTTTTCTCCACACCCTCTCCAGCATTTATTATTTGTAGACTTTTTGATGATAGCCATTCTGACCAATGTGAGGTGATACCTCATTGTGGTTTTAATTTACATTTCTCTTAATTAGTGATGTTGAGCATCTTTTCATGTGCCTATTGGCCATCTATCTCTATGTCTTCTTTGGAGAGATGTCTATTTAGGTCTTCTGCCCATTTTTGATTGGGTCTTTTTTCTTTTTTTGATACTGAGTTGTATGACCTCTTTGTATATTTTGAATGATAACCCCTTGTTGGTCACATCATTTGTAAATATTTTCTCCCATTCTCTAGGTTGTCTTTTCATTTTGCTGATGGTTTCCTTTGCTGTGCAAAAGCTTTTAAGTTTGATTAGGTCCCATTTGTTTATTTTTACTTAAAACATGGCCCCCAAATTCTTTGACACTTTTCCCTTCGAGGAGCTGAGTCTGTGTCCTCTCCCTTTAAATCTGGGCTTTCTGACTACTTGACAATTAGAAAACAGTTAAGTTATACTCTACCAGTTTCCAGGTCCACACCTTCAGAAACTGGCAGCTTCCACTTCCTGTCTCATGGGACATTTGCTCATGGAGACCAGCCTCCATGCTATGAGGAAGCCAAACAGCCTCATGGAGGAACCGCATATGAGTGTTCTGAGTGCCAAATCCAACTGAATTCCTAGTTGATAGCCAGCAACAACCATCAGGTACATGAGTGAGCAAGCCTTCAGGGAAATTCAGCCCCCAGCCATCAAGTCAGTCACAACCTTTGTGTTGCCCCATTTGATGCTGCATGGAGCAGAGCTACTCTGCCTGAACCCTGCTCAAGTGCAGTTTGTAAGCAAAGTTAATGATTGTGGTTGTTTGAAACACAAGTTTGGGTTGGTGTATTTTGTAATAAAGATAACTGACATGTAAGGGTGAGCTCTTTTCCTTTCTTCATAGTAACATTTTTAAGGAAGTAAATCTTATTGGAACTAGTTCCCAGAAAATTTGACTATGGAGGTCATTTGGTATTTTCTGCATAGGAATAAGCTCTTTAGAAGGTCCGTTAAAAAAAATTTTAAGCTCTTGATAATATATATAAGTAAAGCAGAAAAATAATCTCATCACTTTTCTCTTCTCTTTGAATATGTATATTTCTTATACTTTCACTGACTATAATAACTGCCAGTTTTCTTAATATCGTCATCATTATTATTGTCTTATATTGTATAGAACAGAGATGGCAAATATGAAACATCGATCAGCATTCATTTAGACTAAATGTATAGCTTAGTAGTACTTGATCAGTGTACATTTTTATGCTGAGTCCAGGTATAACTTCCGAATTCTCAACACAGCACTTCATGTTGTTGCTACTAGTGGCATTGGAATGGACATCTGAGATGAGACCTATAGTTTATAAAATATCTTATAAACATTTTTAAATTTTACGTATAACATCATCTTCACGTATAGTTCTCTCCCCTTCCCAACTTGACCCCCAAACTCTCAAAGCTACCTTGATGCCACCATCATGCTGCTTGCAATTTGAAGGCATTTCTTTTATTTTTGAGAGGTCTCTGCTTCACATACATTTTTTTTTTCCTTTTCTCTTTTTTTAACCTCTCCTGTAGCTTTTTTCTGTGTTAGGTCAAAAGTTACCTACCCTTGTGGGAAAAAAATCACTCCAAAATTTCCCTACGGGGACAGTATGGTGAGTGGGAAGAACTATTACAATTTCCTATAAAACAGTTTCACTATGGAAAAAAAATGAGAAGTAAGTACATGAGTGATGAGGTTACTTGCAAAATTTTATAGTACATCTGAAGAGAATGATTATGTAAGGAAACTTAAATTGGTTGAGGCCATGCTGTGTCCCAGGTGCTGGACCACTTATACACTTTAACTCATTTGATTATCAGAACACACCTACAGGGAGAATATTACTATCCAAATTGTTCCATTTATACAGATTTATTAATCCTTTGTTCTTATTCATCTGTTAATCTTTTTCTTCTATAAATTATTTGAAGGATTCTATAGCAAGGTAATAAAATGGTGATGCGTGAATTTTTTTTAAATCAGAAAAAGGAAAAATATTCATTAAAGTAATCAGTCAAGAGCAGGAGAAAAATAGAACAAATTTCACACATCAAAAAGCCTGTAGAGCACAAGACACAGATTTTTCAACAGGTGTTGCTGTGAAGGGCAGACTATAAATGGGATAATGATTAAAGGGGATGTTGAGGTCAAAAGAGGAATTTTTTAAGATTTGAGATATAAGAGCATATTACAAGCTAATGTGAGAAATTCAATTGAGAGGAAGAAATGGATGATTCAGGAGAAAAGACCTTGAGAAGGTGAGAGGGGATAGGATCCAGAACTAACAGGCTCCTCTCTGGCCTTGACAGGTACAGGGAGTCTCTTCTATTGAGAAAAGTACGAGGCCCACACACAAAAATATACACTCTAATTAGAACTGCTACCTTGTATATGTATTAGCCAGGCTGGAAGGAAAGAGGAGTGTTTGAAGAGTTAAATGAGGATACTAAGGGGAATCTTCTTCCTTCTTGTGTCCTTTAATATCTGTTTTTATAATAAATAGAAATTTTTAAAGTAACAAATTCTCAAAAAAGCTCCTAAGTCAAGGTGCTCTCACGAGTTACACAGCAAGAAAAGAGCTGACAAATATACAGTTGTTTTGCTATATTAAAACACCTGGACTATTAGATTTTGACAATGTGATGATTTTGATGGTAAATACTACATACTATCCCTATATTAATTCTTCACAGAGTTAATAAATGCCCATATAGTCTTACTATGTGCCATACTGTTATAAGAATTTAATAAATATCAACACATTTGATATTCAAAACAAACAAACAAAAAAAAGCCTGTAGAGTTGCTGTCGCTTGTTCTAGGTTTCCTGACAACCAAAGCCAAAAGCAGATTATCACAGAGAACCAAAAGTCTCACCCTTAAAGCCTCAAAGCTTTCCCTAAAAGGGAATTCTCACATGGGGCTTCATGTAGGGCATTTTTATTAAATGAAATACTGTAAACATTCAAGTGCTGTATCATGTGTTTATTACTGTCTTCTTATCATCACCATTATCATTATGTGATATAGTATATAATATCCTCAACATCATAATTGCAAGAAAAGAAATAATAGGTTTCATGTACCTCTTACTTTTAATGTCTATCAATAAAAGCCATAGAAAAAGTACCAGAGTGAAATTTAGTGTGCGAGGAAAATATGATCCAAGAATATAGTATTCTGATGAATCTGCTTGAATTTAATTAAAACCCAGTATATATGGAGAAACAGAGTGAATGCATGTTTTTATAATAATTCTTCCTATGTGAACTTTCGTCTAGCCAGGCTCTTATACTAGCTGAATAGGAGTCGTTTCAGTCCTCTCTGCTCTTAGAAGCGTCTGAAGTGTAAATACTTTATGTGGTTGATTCAGGGGTGGATTCTTAAACTTTAGAGACCAAATAAACAGGTGATGGGGTGACATTCTTTTATGGAAACCCAGGAACCTAAAGAGTACTCCCTCCTAGATAGCTAGCCTATTACCTCTGCAGGAAGGTAGGCCAAGAAGGGGATACTTCCGGGAAAGCCCAGAGTTTTTCTCAAGTATCAATGCTGCATCCATCTCAGGACAAGAACATATAAACAAAACAGTTCCCAAATTTTTACAGCCTTGAGCAGAGCAGAAATTTCCATTTCATTTCATACTTCATCTTACTTAATTTCTCATTATGGTCCTAGAAAATTCTCAGAAGTGTTGCCATCAAACATCAAATTTGATAAAGCTTCCCAGAAAAGTGACTAAGATTAATTTGTTCATTTGATTAAAATTTTCAGATTAAATAAAGCACCAAGTGATACATTTCTGCCATCAAAACTGTTCAAAGTCTCCATTTCTGCCATCAAAAACTGTTCAAAGCCTCTTTTTACTTGGAAGTAATTTTAAGCAAGTGAGCTCACCTAGAGAGATGCAAAATATGGTTTACTCTACCTTCAAAACATACAATCCAAGTTTTTAATCAAATGAACTTTATAAGGAGACATTACTGTGACCCAATGAGAAAGGGATTTAGGATTTTTGTCATTCAAGAGCACTAAAGAGCTGAAAGAAAAGTAAGCATTGTGGGTATCAACTAGAGTCTATGCCATAATTTCTTTAAATGGCAAATAAAAATAAGTTTTACCTTGAGAATATTCAACATGAAATTTTTAAATTTTGCTAATTACCTGATTGGTGAAAGCCCGATTAAGTATCCATTTGAATTTGCTTCGGTCGCATTTTAATGAGTATCGTTACAAATATATTTGAATTGTGTCAATTACGTTTCTATCAAATTTTAGCAAGTATTAAAATGCAATTATAATCAATATAAACATAGGAGTAAGCGAAATATTTAATATGTAGACCTTTACAAAGACTTCTCATGAAGTTATTATGAGATGCAAGGGCCCCACTGAATAGTACTTATTTCTATGACCTGTGCATCTTCTTACCATTTTTTTCTCCATCAGATGGAAAAACTGATGTTCTGGCTCTGTTATGGTCCTAGGATCACAACACAATGCACAAGTGGACAATGGCCAGTTATGGAGATAATTCAAGCAATTAATTCTTTACTATCCTAGGTGACAGTTTATTTGTAACTAACTAAAAGTTTGAGTTCTGTTTTTGTTTATGATTTTTATTCTTCTAAAAGAAGTGAAGAAGAGAAAGCCCTGAGTTATAGTACTGATCCACTTTAAGTAGTCTAAGCGGGTCACTTAACCTGATGACCATAAGGTCCACAGAAGTTATTTTCCAACTCTAAAATCTTATGATTTATGCTTTTTATTTCATAAAAAAATTGAAACGTTGACAGTTGTATTTTGGATCTGCACCTACTTCATATTTAGGCTGAGCAGGTAATGATGCCCCCTCCTTTTGTGCCGCCTTTGTAGATTTGGAGATATAACACTTTGTTATAGTGCATAGGTCCTCATGAAATAGACTTATGTCTTCTAAAAACCCAAAGATAGAATAGAATCATATAATAGACACTTTAGCACAAAAGAGACTAATGCAACACACTCAAAGTTTAGCCCTTTATATTAGCAGCAAGTTTTACTGTAACTTTTCTTTTCGTTAACAATCCTTTGAAATAGGTCGAGGTTGTTCTCTAATGCAAACACACACACACACACACACACACACACACGAATTCATTCTTTCTCATTCTCTCTTCTACCCTCCTCTACCTCTCCCTCCCTCCCTCCTTTCTTTCTCATAGGCAAGACCCAGAAAGCTTCATCTTAAAACAGATTTGAAGAATTTACCTGTTTACTTTTATAACCTGTGTCATAAAGTGTTTTGAGATGTGTGCTCACACATGCGGCACATTCAGTCACTTGTTACCTCAACAAATGTCATTATCTCATGTATGCCAGCCATTGTGCTAGGCACTGGGCATAAGGCAAGCGAAATAAACCTGAACTCTGCCCTACATTTAGAGGGTTAAGTGGTGGCACACTCTTACGAATAAGGAAGCAGATTTGGCTGAGAGTACTGAAGCTCATGAAACGATTTAAAATGATTTGTTTGAGACTCAGTAAGTTAACCAAACAGACAAGAATCTAAGTCAGAATTCCACAACTCTGTGGTAGCCTAAGGAACTGTGATCATCTCTAATTAGCAGTGTGGAAAGATTACTGTTCTGAGAGTAATAAGGTCTTGGTTCTTGGACTGGCTCTGCTGCTAATTAGCTGTGTCACTTTGAACAAGTCATTTGACATACCTGGGCCTCAAATTTTCTCACCTATAAAAATGAGAGGGACTTCCCCGGTGGCGCAGTGGTTAAGAATCCGCCTGCCAATGCAGGAGACACAGATTTGAGCCTTGATCCAGGAAGATCCCACATGCTGTGGAGCAACTAAGCCCATGTGCCACAACTACTGAGCCTGCACTCTAGAGCCCGTGCTCCGCAGCAAGAGAAGCCAGTTTAGTGAGAAGCCCGCACACCGCAACAGAGTAGCCCCCGCTCGCCACAACTGGAGAAAGCCTGCACGCAGCAACAAAGACCCAACGCAGCCAAAAATAAATAAATTAATTAATTAATTTTAAAAAAAGAGAGAGAAGTGAACTTGGGGGTCTCTAAGATGCTTTTCAAATCTCAAGAGTTTATGATTATCCAAATGTACAAAGCCAACATAAATGAAATTCCTAGTTTTCTTAAAGATACAAAGTAACATATAAAGTAATAGCTTTTCTATATACTTGCAGTTGTCTATAAGGTGTAAATAAAAATATAATTCGTGTAGCAACAAAAGAGTAAAATAACTAAAAGAAACTTGACTGGTAATTAAAAATATTTTACTGAGCACTTACGGTGTGCAAACAAGACTATTAAATGCTAGGTAAGGAGTCAAGGAGCCTGCCTCCATGGAACTATGTTCTGGTGGGGAAAGCAAACAGAAGGTAGTTATTTGTACAATTAATAATGCAATAATAATTTTTATAAATGCAGTGAAGGAAAAGAGTGGACTAATAAGAGAGCATGTAACAGCCAAGGCTAAAAAATTATCTTATCTTTCCTCCATTCAACAGCAATTTAAGTATGGTTTGCCTGGGACTGAGGAGAGTTTTCCCAAGACTTGATATTTTCAGTGTTAAAACTAGGGAAGTCCCAGGCAAACTAGACATTGATCACACTAGGACCATGGTACATTTTGAAAACAAAGACCAGTGTGGATGGACCCATAAGGAATAAGATGATTGAGAATAGCTTGAATGAAGCTGGTAAGGTAGGCAAGGAATAGATGACTTATAACCTTATAAACCATGCGAATTTTAGGGCTTTGCTTTTTTCCCCAAGTGCAAAGCCATCGTAGGGCATGGCATGATTAGAATTCATTCTTAGAAAATCCATCTGCCTGTAGTAAGGATAGTGGATTTAGTGGTGATGGTAAATGTCGTGGTGGTAGTGATAAGGTTATCACAGAGCTAGATTTAGAAAGATTAGTAAAGTTATTGCAGTAATTTCTGTAAAAGATGATGGACTTAGGATAATGGCAATGAAGATGAGAAGAAGTTGACAGATTAAAATATATGATATGTTAGATGTAAAATTGATAAAATCTAGAATTAATGATTGTGGGAAGGTCAGGTAATGAGAGAGTAATTGGCACCTAGAGAATTTGAGATAATAGAATATTCTTAAAGAAGTGTTGAGTGGAGGAAGTGGCTGCAGGCTAATGAAAAGACTACTGAAAACATGTCATGGGAGCATTGCCTTAAAAATATAGTAGAAAGTTGACTTTTGAAAGATTGTACCACAAAAGAGTAAGAAAATACTAAACTGCATTTACCATGTGCTATCACTAAAACATATGAAAAACATATGCTATTTAAAATAAGAGGGAAAGAAAAAAAAAAAGAGAAATAAAATGGAGACAGACCAGCATGATGATAACTATACGTCATTTAGAGCTTGAAAGCTTGCCTTCAAATCCAGGTTCCACCACACCACTTATCAACTCTAGGATTTTAGTTTGTTATTTGGTTTTATTGAATCATAAGGTCCTCATAGATAACAAAGAAAAACTAAAATGATGCTAAAATTTACAAAGATAGTACAAAAATGCAGAAAGAAAAGTATAGGTTAATATTTATAATACAGGTTTAAGAGTCCTAATAAAAACTACCAAGGATAAATCAATGCATGACACAGCTACAAATTTTTAGCGATTTGAAATAAAGTTATATCCTAACACCACACCATAAAAAGTAAATAAATAAATAAGGGTGGAGCCCTAAACAAATAGGACTTGGTGTCCTTACAAGAGTGTCCTTACAAGAAGAGAGACATCAGGGATGTGTGTGCACAGAGGAAAGGCCATGCGACGACCTAGCGAGAAGGTGGCCCTCTGCAAGCCAAGGGGAGAGGCCTCAGGAAGAGACTAACCCTGCTGGCACCTTGAACTTCCAACCTCCAGAACTGTTGAGAAAATAAATATGCGTTGTTTAAGCACACCCACCCACCCCCCAAAAAAGAAACTATGAAATAAATATGTTAAAATGATTCAAGAGAGAAAATAAGGTACAGAAACCACAGTGTAAGAACAGAATAGGATGAAAAATGTATAGGCAGATTATTGATTCCAGATTTGAAAACTTTTCTTGCCCAACAGACCTTAGCATCAGGAGCCACAGATGGCAGAGTCAATAGGTCATTTCACAAAATTTTCTTAAACAGAAAAATTCAAAAGGTAAATGACTAACAAACTAACAAAAAACCCAACTGGGTTTTCGCTGTGTGGTTCAGACATTGTTAAACATTTTTCACCACCTATCCATCCCTGATCCCAGAATAGAAGAAGCGTTTCTGATAAGGGGTGTGTGTGTGTGTGTGTGTGTGTGTGTGTGTGTGTTAGGTTTTCATCAGAAATTGTTTTTATTTAACGTATATAATCTAAATCTGGAGATGTTCTGTTTTTTTAATATAGAATTTAAAAGCTCCATTCAAATAAAAACTGATATTGAAGAGCAGATTGCCAAGAGTAGCTGAGACAACTTTGACTTTGAAGGACAAAGAGGAAGGGTGAGGATTTATCCTACCAGATAATAAGGTTCTGTATAAAAGCTAAAATGGTGCATCAGTGGAAAGGAATAGAGCGCCCAGAAACATCCCCACACACATATGAAAACTTGCTGTTACATATAAATAAGTGGAGGGTTTTTTTTAAATATATGTAATAGTATTGAAAGAATTGATTATTCATGTGGAAATTTCAGAAAGCTTAAACATAAAAAGTGAAATGTTAATACTTTTAGAGGAAAATGGAGATTAGATTTGCAATCGAAGTATAGGGAAGGATTTCTTAAATAAAACAGAGTGTTTAAAAATATAAATTTTAAAATACAGTAAAATTGGACACCTGATAAAAGGTACAATACAGTCAAAAGATGTGCCACATACTAGGAGAACAAATGCAATGTTTGTAACTGACAAATTGTTAACATATAGAATATATAAAGTAGCCTTTAAAATCCTACAAATCAATAAGAAAAAGAAAATCTTACGGTAAAATAGGCTAAGCATAGAAACAATTCTGAGGGAGTAAACCCTAGTGGCCAGTTTTTGAAGAGATGCTCAATGTCTCTAGAAGAGAACTGCATATATTAAAAAAAAAGAAAATGTCATTTCAGACCAATGGATTGTCAGAAATTAAGAAATCCAACAAGACTAGATGATAGCAAGAATATAAGGAAATAGGCATGATGAAATATTAACATCTATTAATTTGAATATTATAGTATTCTCTGTATTTTAATAGGTTTGACATATTACATTACTTATTTTATTTTAAATTAAAATATCCAGGGCGTTTTAGTGACGTAGAAGTCAATGAAGAGCAGTTTGGTTGAGTGGTAAAGTTAGAAGCCATATTGGAATGGACTAGAGAATGAATGGGTGTTGGAGAAGTGAGACAGAGTTTCAAAAAAAGTTTGTGTTTAAAGAGGGGAGTTGAAAGGACAGGGGGCTAAAATGAAAGGTCACAACCTAGATAAGTTGGGGGGGGATTTAACAAAAATGATACTGAAGTTTATCTAGAAGAAGAATTTCATGAGTGTAGCCAAAAAAATTTAAGGTCAAAATAATGGGGTTGATATGGCTTGACCAAATATTAAAATATATGTGTTACTGGTGTAGGAATCACCAAATCAGTGAAACATAGTAGAGAGTTCAGAAAGAGATCAAATTGCATATGGAAATTTGTAATATATAGCAAATGATTTTTATATTTCTTCCTTTTTTCCTTATCCGTATGTTTATATCACATAAATGTATTTTTATTCTGCTTTTTTGTATCTACTTTTCTATGAGAATAATTTTCCCAACATAGCTTTATTTAGCATAATTTTATTGACTGTATAATATCTGTCCAGAAAGTATAACATTAGCCACTTGCCTAGATGAATATTTATTCATTTAATTGCTTTTTTATTAAAACAATGCTTGATGAATATCTTCATGCATTTTTTTCATTTTAAACTTCTTTGATTTACATTTTCAGAAGTGAAATTATTGTATCAAAGAGTGTAAGTAATTTTTGGTTCTTGAAATATACTGCTGTATTTCCCTCTATGAAACCATAGCTAGGGAAGCAATGAACATCATCTCCCATTTGAAAAATTATATTTCAGGTCTTTTTTTCACCCTAACCAGAATGATAGTATTGTTTATTCAGCTTTCCTCTAGGAAAGGAGTCCAGCTTCCACTCTCAGTGTTGCATGTATGTAAGTCTAATAAACCTTCAGCCAGATTGTTTTAGCTGTCTTTAGCCTACTGATTTCTTTGAAATATCACCTATATAAATTTTAAGTGATAATGCATACCTGTTTGATCAATACAATAAGCAAAAAAAAAAACTGAGTAGAAAATAAAATAATTTCATCCTCATCATTAATCTATTAAAGAGACAAAATTACCACTCCTAGGAAACAGTACTAGTGAAGAGCAGAGACTTTTCTGGGGTCAGACAACCTGGACTTGAATCCTGGCTCTATCACTTAGAAACTGTGTGACATCGAGCAATGTGTTACACCTCTCTGCACCTCAGTTTCCTTAACTATGAGTATAAACACTATATAGGATTCTTGTGAGCGCTGAATGAATTAGTACTACATGTAAAACATTTAGAAAGATTCCTGACACGTATTAAGGGTTCAATAAATGTTGAGTTGGCACCTAACATTAATTGTAATATTTTTGTAGTCTTTGCTTTCTTGTATAGCAAAGACTAGAAAGCAGAAACCTACGTATTCTAGAATTCTTTGCATCTAAGATTCTGAATATGGGTTAGGTTCCACCAATTAAATCTATTCATGTGGAATTTTGAAGTGGAAGTGGTATGGAGGCAGTCTTCCTGCAGCTACAGCTGTGGAGATCTGGAGTACCTCTTCAGCTGTGTTCCAGTGTCTAGTCACTAGCTTCGTGCAGGTGGAGAGGCCGGTGCAGTGGTAGCTTTCTGATTTGCAGCTCTAGTCGGGTATTCTTGAACTTTTGAGCTCAAGTGGAAACCTCCTGATTTCTCACCATCCTGCCTGTGGTAGAGGGAGCAGCTCCCTGGCAGGCTAGTTCTAGGGAGTTGATTTGGGCATCATCCTTAGAAGCCTAACCCAGAGCCCATGCCTTCAGCTCTTCCAGCAAAGTATTCAGTTTCCCATGTAAAACTGACTTTGCTTCAAGTCTAGAAAAGTTTCTATTTCATGCAACTGATGGTAATGGTGGTAATAGCAGCAGCAGTAGTAGCAGTAGCAATGTAGTAGTAGTAATTGTTATTGAAACTTTTGCATTATGAATCTTTCCAAAATGGAAAAACTTTAAAAGCAGAGATGCCAGTCCTTTGTGATTGATCATGACACCTTTCCACCCTGAACCCAGACAAGCAACAGAGTCCTCAGCTCAGAACGCAAGTCAGCCACTACCATTAAACTGGAGCTAGTTCGCCAGTCTTGGTTTATGTTAGTATTTTTCCTTAGAATTTAGCTTCTCTACAGCTTCATATTATGTATTATACCTCATATGTATTACTGGTTAGGGTGTATAATAACATTAGAGAGAGGAAAGGCACAGGGTGGCTAGGGGACTGATGTTCAGATCAGTGTGAAATCATTGGGACCATCCAGGAAAAAGGAAATTCTACTTCAGTTTAACAAGTATTTCCTGAGCTTCTGTTGTTATCAGTTACTAGACACTGGGGAGATACAGATATGAATAAGATACATTCCACATTCTCAAACTGCTCGCAGAGGGAAGACAGACCTACACATAAATAAATTGTATTCTGCACTAGACTATGAGCAACTTGAGATCAGTGTCTTGTTCACTGTTGTAACTTTATCACCTACCTCAGTGCCTGGTGTATAGTATGTGCTCAATAGACATTTTTTAAATAAATAAGACATTTAAAAAATAATTTCAGATCCAGTGTGGACGGAATAGAAACAGTTAACCTGAGAAAGTTAGGTAAATCTTTTGTTGATGGTAATATCAAAAATGGTTCCATGATCAAATAAACTTGGGACTCACCACATTGTATCTCCCTCATAGAGAGACACAACACTCGTTAGCATATTACAGATTCTGATGAGTTCTGCAGTAAAGAAACAGTTTAATTTTGCCCAACCAAGTATTTTCCGGATATATTTAACTACAGAACATTTTTAGTACCTCGTGTGGAACAGAGTTTGGGAAATGCTCCTCCAGTTATTTCCTAAAGCTAATCTCTAATAAAAATCCTTTTATGCTAGAACATTGTGACTTTGATAATAGCATTTAAAATCTTGGTGTCATGAGCTTGGTATTGTGAATAAATGTTTAAATAAATTACAGATAAATCTCCACAGAAAACGTATGTCTAGCAGAGCATTTCTTTAGTCTCTATGTTAGCAACATAATTATTCTAGATTATAAAAGGTGGGATACTCTGAAGAACAAAGCATTTTAAACAGTCCAGTTTTTCTTTTTATTGAAAAAAATTTATTTATAGCTTTTAAAATGCAAATGTGTTGTTTAAAAAGTTTTCTTTTTACTTAGTTATTTAGCCTATTTCTTTATTACACTAAATTTCTCTATCAACTTTCTACTTCTTATAACTAAGAGGTCTAATACACCTCTTATAACTAAGACATTTGTAGTATTTTTTAAATGGTGGCTGTTAAAGTTTCATATGGAATATTTTTTATCTAAATTGGCCCTATATTAAATCCTTTTATTTTTGTGGTATGTTGCTAAACAAGATCTTCACATTAAATAAGATTTTGAATTTTATTGTGAATTTTAAGTCCACTTTCAGGGAAGAAAATCGGTCAATTCTAATGTAGATAAAATAGGCTTTAAAAATATTGCTTAATACTGAGAATTTTTATGTTATGTATTAATTTTCCCTTATATATTCATGTGTTATTAGCTTTAGTAAATTGTTTTGCTTCTGAAACATACCTAAGATGACTAAAAATAACATCACAAAACATGTTTGTTATATTCTTAATTGTTTTGACCATAGAATTAATTTTAAAGTCAAAAGGGGCATTGCTTTTTCATCATTTCCAGTTCAGAATATTCAGCATGTCACAGATGTTCATGAATAATGTCCATTTAAAACTGTTGGCAAAGAGTGCTGGTGAGTTGGCTAGATGAATTAAATGTTGGGGGGATCTGACAGGCAGCACGCTGCTTTGTGATCATTCCAAAGTTCTAATAATCTCCCTCACCTTCTCTGCCTGCCACTAATGAAAGAGAATAGGTGATTGCACCTCCGGCTATGTTCTGCGCCTAATGACTCCTCCAAAGGCAGATTTATGAAGAAAAAATTAACTTTGAATGAGGATTGAATTGGTCCTGACAGTCTGATAGACTGTGACACAGATTCTGTGGCAAAACAGACGTAGCCCTAATTGATTATCAATATTTTAAGCAAAGTGATGAAAATAAGCATTAAGTGATGAGAAAGGCAGTCTTAATACAGTAGGCAGTAACCAGGACATAAGAGAGTCTTTGGGGAGGTTTACCCTGATTGCTATTACTGAATTTTATCTGTCAATTTTTACCTTTGCTTCCCAGCAGCCATTGTCCCTCCTTGGTGTACTTTTTTTTCCCTTAAAGATCTATGACTAGAATGTTAATCTTTCTGATAACACTGACAAAGCTATCTGCAGTCTCTTCCTCTAGAGAAGTTTGTTTAATATTTAACTCATTTTGAATTGAGATTAGCTTTCATAGTTTTGCAGAACTGAGGCTTTTTGTGATGATTTTAGATTAACACAGTTTTTTCACATACTGTTTCTAGATTTGTTGTTATTATCCATAAAATATATACTAGCCTAAAATATTGCATATCACATATTACATAATATCAGGCATTATATCCTTTACATTGTTTGTAGCAGTGACTTCAGCCTTAACCTTAAGAACAAGATAAAAACATTTTCCTAGAAATAATACACAAACACACACACAGAGTGAGAGAGTCTGGATATATACACTATGGTTACTTACAAAATATATTTTCAAACTAACAACAAAAGATCCAACCTGGATAATTATGTGTCCATATAGTGTTTCACAAATTAATAACCTTTGAAATTATTATATACTCATTCTTATAGGTTATATTTAGTCCTCTATATTAGAAGCAAAGAAAAAAAGATCACATAATAAAATCTGTGCCAGTTTAATTCAGTATTAAAATCGATGAGCCAAGAAATAGCATATGATATACATAATGATATGTTTGTTTACTATTAAATAGACTTTAGATAAATTAGCATATTTAACACAGAAACTATACATATTTTTCCCTGTGTTAAAATACCCTCTTAATTATTAGTCATCAGTATTCATATTGTTTTGTGAAATTAATTTCAACTGGAAATTGTGTAATTTTTGAAAACTTTATACAAGAGTCTCCAAGTTAACTCTGGGCAAAGTTTAAAGGGGATATTTTAATGTTTTCCAGAGTCTCTCAAGTAACTTATTTTAGACAAAATGAAGGTAAAACAGAGATGCTACAGTGCAGTGCTTCACAGTCTTTCTCTCATGCCATGACATGCAAAAGAATTATATTTGGTTGACACACTAGGTTGAACACTTTTGTCCAGAGGCTATTGGCTCTGGAACTCCAGCCACCTCAGACCCTGCCCTGAGGGCTAAGAGGATCAGTATTTTAGCACACCTATAACTTATTTGTGGCTCAATAATTGAGAAGCTCTGAATGTATCACAGTTATAGCACTACAATTATGAAACCTAGATTAAATAGTAACAGTTTGAAATTTAAATTTATCTAAAATCCATTGAAATAATTAAAAGATACTCTAAAAATTACTCTGTCCTAAAAGAGAACAAATATATCTCTAGATATAGTTTTTGCTAGATGGATTAATGATCTTAATCATATTTTTTGCTTATTGTTGGCTCTAATATCTGTTAAGATTAACTATTCAGAATTTGATTTTTGGTTTGATCCCATTAAAGCAAAATATACATTTAACTTTATTCTTAGAAAAATGTTAAATAATGTTATCTCTTAGCTGAATATATTGTCACTCATTTTTAGAGTGTCTAGAATGATTTTTTTGAAACTCCATAGGACCTTAAAACTAGTCAAATCTAACTCTGTCAGCTGACTGGTAAACTGCAGCCCAGGTCACAAATTAGATCATTGCTAACCTAGAACTAGGATCCAGTTCTCCTGATTCCTAGACTGTTCCCTTTTAACTCTACTCTAGAATGCTTAAAAATCTCAATATGAGAACTTCTAAAATGTTGTATATTATAAAATTATGTATTATGCTTTCACAACTATAATTTGCTAGCAGTTTTCACTTCTAAGCTAGATAATAGTTTCAGCTAGGGTTTTAATAAAGTAGTGCCACTTTATTTCCCTGAAAGCCTGACACTGTTTCAGTGTTCAAAATAGCCAGTAGAAAAATAAAACCGTATTCACCGTGCTAAAGTTTCCTTTATGATAAAAATTATTTTATTATTATAAAGGAATTCAATTCTAGTACAGATAAGAAATATAATATAGTTTAGGTAAGAATTCTACAAACACTGATGTTGAATACTTTGTCCCCCTGTCATTCCGTTTGTTAACATTCCAACAGACTGTAGGAGAAGCAGAAAGATAAATTATTCTTGTTGCGCCACCTAGCGACATTTAGGTGCTGTATGTTTACTACAGTATATTTAATCTGTGGTAGGCTGTAACCTCAGCTCTAGTTTGTTATGCATATATTTTGCCGATAAGAAATTCACTAAGGAGAAAAATCCAATAATATAAGTCCACACAGGTTCATTTATTCATCATATTTTGTTTTACAAATTTTCAAGACAAATATTATTAGTAAAACATAAATACTTCTGTTCACTTAATCTCTGAAAGCACTGCCTTCAACAAAATACAATAAATGGGTAAAGTTTTTAAAATTATGCTCTTCTAGGTGTAAACTTAGTAAAAGGTGATAGTATGTTCTACAGAAAAGTTCAAGGTATTGAAAATAGTATGAAATCAGAATGAAGATTTTGTATAAAACACTTTAAATGTCTCAAACTTTTTAGCCTTTTATGATAAAATATACTGATGTTTGTCTTTAATGAGGGTATACTTTATCATAACTCAAAAATATTTGGAAAATAATTTGTGCCAGTCATATGTACTTGAAACGAAAATGGTATTGTTATATATAAAAATGCTGGGTCTACTGATTTGTAATGTGAAATAATACCATGTTAAACTATCTGTTTTTAAATTTGTGTTTCAAGTATATGAAGTGAAGATGTATATATATATATATATAAAAACATATTCTCTTTCTCAGTTTAAATAGACCCATTTTATATTCTATACAATTTCTCTGAAATATCAAAGAAACCACATTACATATACTTAAAGCATATTTCTTTAAATGATATTTTGTGACAAAGAGGATTTACTTACTGAAAACTTGTAAATATATTAAAATGTATAAATTACATCATAAACATTTTCAGGTGAATTAACTGAGGCACGGAGAAGTTAAGATGCTTGTCTTGGTCTCCTAGCTACTAACTGGTTAGAGCCAGGATTCGAACTCAGACAGTCTTGCTTTAGAATCCATTCCTTTACCCCTCTGCTACATTACCTCTCAGTAATTCATTATGTCCTGATTTTAGCCATTTCATTAACAGATAATGGTGTAGAAGATATCATATTCTCACAAATGTCTTTCAGCCCTTTTGTTTTATATATCTAAAAGCTTTTGATTGGGGATCCGATGCAGTATATTATTATACCATATTCTTAGGGTAGTGTGTTATATGTAACCAGACATCAGTATAAATAAGTGCTATTTTGCTATTTTGAAGCTAAAAATGCTTTTAGCTATTATAAATAGCTCATTTTCTTACCAGTGTTTTCTTTACTTTTTTGAAAAATTGAAAATGGTCTGATAAAGTTTTGATTTAGTAAACATTCATTGGCACTGAACTGAGTTTTGACGATGCAAAGGTGAATAAGAAACAAATATAGTAAACACATGATTACAGTATAATGTGATTAGTGCCAAAATAGAGGTACTACCAGGGCAACTAACTCTCTCTAGAGTTAGGAAAGGATTCTCATAAAATGTAGCATTTAAAAAGTGAGTAAGACCTTCCAAACCTAGGGTACCAGAAAAAGAAAAAAGAAGAAAAAAAAAAGCACAGAATTGTGAAAGAGTGTGGTATATTTACCAAATTGAATAAGTTCTTAGTGTTTGGAGAATAAAGCATATGGGATGGAGTGGTGGCTGACTGGGAAATAAAGGCTGGGACCACTTAGTGAAGGATTCTGTAGGTCATGCTAAGGAAAATGAGGTTTTCTGACCATTTTTTGAGAGCACTTTCTTGGGAAGATGATGGTTTCCACTGAGCCTACATTGCAAAAGTAATACTTTTCTACTTCAGATCCCCTCAGAAAAGTAGTCTGAATGTCTTTGCTTGGCTCCCAGTCTTCAGGGGCTCTTTAGACAAGGAGAAGGAACTGGTCCAGGAGTGCCTTCACTAAACAAACCAAAATTATTCAAGACAAGTTTTAATCATTACGCTGTTCTCTATAAATCTCTCAATTTCTGTGCTTCTCTAAATCAGGGATATGAGGTAGATTTTCATCTGTTGGCTTCTTGGCAATCTTCATTGAGTCATATGTTTATTGAGCATCTACTAGATAGCAGTATGTTGAGTGCTGTGGTTAAAGTGATGAGCTAGAGAAGCAAAGTCCCTTCAAAATATTTTAGAAGATCTATAATTCTATAAGTGACAGAATAAAAAGAGAAAATTCCCCCAACATCTTGTTCTAAAAAGAAGAGAAAGATTGATAATATTATCTATATCTTGCTATTGGGATTTCTCAGGCAATTCTTCAAATTTACTTAATAGGACAGTAGCTTAATTGGCATAAGAATGTGGCTTCTTGAATCCTGATTCAGCATACCCTTCACTGGGTAAAAATATTTTTTCCTTTTATAGATCATTTTGATTTGTTTGATTCCTATGTTTACTTCATTAAACTGTTAAGCCCCTTCTTCAGAGTACACTGTATTAGTGATTTGCATCAGATGATTGCATCTGGTTTGTGTACATCTGATAACATAGTCTCAAAATATATCAAGCAAATATTGACACAATTGCAAGGATAAACTTTGAATCCTGCCATCATGATAGGAGATATATTTAACAAAACAACAACAAGCTAATAGATTTGATTGCTCTGATAAACACGTATGAGACCCTGAATTCAAGAGTTAGGGAATATATATTCTTTTCAAATGCTGATTAAACATTTACAAAATTGACCATATGTTAGTTAAGAAAATAAACATAAACATATATCAAAAATTATCATATACATTACAGTCTTTCATGAGAATGAAGTTAAATTAGACCTGAGTATAAATAACACCAAATAGCTTGCCATTTTAAAAACATCATTCTAAGTAACTCTTGAGTCCACCAAAAAAAAAAAAAATCACATTGGGATAAAATAAATTTAGAATTCTGTATTTCTTTCTTTTTTTTTTTTTTAATTTATTTATTTTTGGCTGCTTTGGTTCTTTGTTGCAGAGCGCGGGCTTCTCACTGCGGTGGCTTCTCCCGTTGCGGAGCTGGGGCTCCAGGCGCATGGGCTTCAGTAGTTGCAGCACGCGGGCTCAGTAGTTGTGGCTCGCGGGCTCTAGAGCGCAGGCTCAGTAATTGTGGCTCACGGGCCCAGTTGCTCCGCGGCATGTGGGATCTTCCCAGACCAGGGCTCGAACCCGTGTCCCCTGCATTGGCAGGCAGACTCTCAACCACTGCGCCACCAGGGAAGCCCTAAAATTCTGTATTTCTAAATAAAAATTATGTTTTGTTTTGTTTTTTTAATGCAAAAATCTCAGCCCACCTCGGGCCCGGAATCTGTTTTAACAACTTTCCATGTGATGCTGATACATGCTAAAGTTTCCCACTACCTTAAATAAAATTATAATAACTTAATGCCTACTTGAAAATATATAGCAACAAAATAGAGGTTGTTAAATATTGATAATGACTAAAACTGAGACTAGAAAGTCACTAGTAGTGTCTCTTTTTAAATGCAGCATTCCAGTTTTGGAGGACAAATTCTCACCATCATATCCAGATAACATGGCCATAACATGGTTACAAGATCTTCACTATAAAATTTTCTTTGATTCTGCTTTTACATTGTAATATTGTTGAAAGTATTTCTCTTGTTTCAACAGTGCCATATAGAATTGAAATAAGAGAAAATTTTCAAGAGTACTATATTTCCATTTTCCTGAATATATGAATTTCTTCTGTTTGATATATGTATTTTATTTTATTGCCTATAAAAACATATAATGTCTTTTATCCTCAAAACAATGTAAAGAATGCTGAAGACCTTTATGATTTTATATGTAGTATGCTTTATTAATGAAGTACATGGACTTGCTAGTAGAAATTTGCCTACAATAGAAGGAAATGCTTTTGAAGTTTCTTACATAGATCTTAAATTTCTTATATATTTTTTACATTTCTTATTCATTTCTAATCAGGAAAATTCTGGCTTATTATTTCTGTGATCTTTAACTCCTTTATATTCACTTGTTTCTGTTTGGGACTGAATTCAGTTGCCTGAATATTGGTATAGATCATGACTGTGATTTTTAGGGATACTGATTTTCTTTCCTTATTTCTTCTACCTTAAACTGTACTGCTGTTGTTTAATTCACCTATCACATGAGAGAAAAGAACATGCCTCTTCATTAATAGGCAGTAAAGGTCATACATTGGTCCAGTTTACAGTTCACCCTGGAGAGTAAACGCAACAGTTTCATTATGTGCCTAATTTTCACAGATCTGGGGAGTAGTAATCTCAGAGATCATTCCAAAACCATGTCACGCCTCCAGGGTGCTTCAGTTTGTCATCCAACAAAGCCTGCTTTATTAATTTTGAATTGAATTTGTGGTATTCTTTAGCATTATAGGGGCATCCCAATTAGTAGGGCAATCATATAACCCCCTCTATCAGAATGTGGTATATAAAAGTGCATTTAAAACATACTTTTAGCAGGATTAAATCAGGACATGGCATAAAACTCCTTTGGAGAAAATTTGTGGACTCAGCAGTGGAAGTCTGCTTTTTATCAGAGGTGTTAGCATTTTTAGTATAGAGATGTATGTATTAAAGCACTGAAATCCAGCTATTGGCCTCAGACTTAAATGATGAGTCTCTCAAGTTGAGGCAACCAAAATCATGGCATGCACTTAAATACTGAGCGTTTCATATTCCTGAAAGAAAACAGTCAACTTCAAAATATTTACTAATAGCACAGCAATTTCACCCTAAATTATTTGCTTTCATACTTATTTTTCAATGTCATTTCTTTCATGACCTTTCTAACTTAATAATTTGACTAAAAAAGAACAAATTAACTATCCTCATTAAGAAGCATTAGTAGGATTAGATTTGTTTTATACAAGTTGTTTCCATACTGTTTTTACAAAGTCATTATAGTGTAATGTAAAAAAGAGCAGACAGACCTGTTATAATTGTTGACTTACCTATTTACTAGGTATGTAACCTTGAGCAAATTACTAAGCCTCTTTGAAACTTTTTGAGAATTCTATGGAATAGCTCTATCTTAAAATACTTAGCACAATGACTGACATAATAGGCCTGCCTAAGTTTTTGTTTCCCCTCAGGAATTGAAGCCATGAAAACAAATGATATACATTAAAATATATAATTCTATTTTTAAAAAAAGAAACACCCGTTGTAACGTAAGAGAAAAGTAAAAGTTAGGAAAAGACATAATGGCATAATTTTTTTGATATGGAAAACTATTGCGTCTCATCGTTGATTTCTGACATGTATAGTTAAGCATTGCCATTTCTGGACTGTGGTCCTTATTTTTAAAAGGATTGCTTACTTTTAGTTACTCTTTAAAAATATGCATTGATAGTGTATCTGAAGTTACTGAAAAGAATAAGCATTACAAATCACTTAGCGAGTCTTGGATATGATTCCTCTCAAAGGGAATAATTCTGTAGCTCCTAACCCCAGAGTTTTTCTGAAATGCTGAAACATCTTTCGTGGAATGGGGGTTATAATGGTGGCCAACTGACTTCAAACTGACATCCAGTTGATGGATGTGCTGTAAGTCAAAGGAACACAGAATGATGAAGTTATTTTTATTTTCCATATCAGCATTCTGTAAAAAAGAAAAAAAAAATCCAGCACTGCTTTTCTTTGACAGACTAGACATCATAGGAGTTCTGTATTCCCATCTTGTTATTATTGGATTGTTTTCAATTTTTAAAAACTTGTTCTTAGATTTTAGTAAATGACATTCTAACTACTGTGGCTAAGCAGTTTATTCAGGTTACAGAATGGGAAGTTGGGTAAGCATCAGGCATCAACACAACTGGAGAAGAGAAATATAAGCATGGGCAGAAGGCTATAGGATTTTACACATTACAAAACAAAACCCAAAAATACTATTAGCGCTCTTCGTTTTCATCTTAAATTGTAAGTAGATCTATTTGATTCCTTCCTTGCCATTGGAATGCTCATGGATTCCAGCAGGAGTGTTGAGAAGAAAAATGCCTATTCAAGTGAAGATCATTAGGATATTCGCACAGCTGCACTAGACCAGCACATCTGTTGAGCATACTCAGTCTGTCGCTCACCAGTGAAATTGATCATCAAAGCTTTTCTAATAAATGACATAGAAAAATTTCCAACAGAATAAAAAGAAAGGGCACATAAAGTAGACGCTTGCAAGTATGGGTAATCTTTAAGCCCACTTGGGGGTATAAGAATTAAGAGAAAATCCAGAAGATATGACATAGGTTAAAATAGTGAAAGAAAAAGCTTTTACTTTGGGAACTATTACAAAGTATACAAAAGGGAATTTTATATAAAAGTAAACAAACCCAAATCATTCAATATGTTCCAAATATTTATACTCCCACACTGGTGCTAAAAAAGTAGAAAAGGATTAGAAGATGCTGTATCATTTTTTAGTTTTTCATTTGTCATTTTCATTGAATCCATATTTTTTTACCATCACCACCATTTATTACTGTTTTAACAATTTGCAGAAGTAAATGTTAATGATCTTTCGAGTTATATATAACTTAAAGCATGAGATTCTACAGAATCATTTCTAGACTTCAGGATAATTATGCTTTAGAAGTAATAGTCCCTGTCTCCAAATATTCAAATGGGAAGTTTTTTTTAAAAAAAGAAAAAGAAAATAATTTTATATGATGAAATACTTTTATACCTCAAAATCTGAGTTAGGGAAAAATTAAAATAAGTTGGTGGAAGCATTAGACTAGATTAGCATTTCCCAAAGTATATTCTTTGTTTATTTATATTGCAGGAAAAGAATCATTCTTTGGTAAAAAACTAAGTTGGGGAAACACAGGCTAAACTAAGTTGGGGAAACACAGGCTAAACTAAGTTAAACAAGTTTTTCTACCTATAGAATATCTCTTAGCTTTAAATTTGTTGATGAGCATTGTAGCTTTCCAGGAGGGAAGATTCAGTAGTGTGTTACCCAGTCTAATTCCACTGTGGAACCTTGTTTAAATGAAGAATCATGAGAAATTAGTATTCTATGGAACATGCTATGTGTAATCTCAAAGATTCCTTCTAGCTCCAGACATTTATGATTTGCTGAGAATTTGCACTGCATATGATTTTTACTGTAACTTCATTCTTGCCTTGTCATTTTGAATTGATAAGGTCTCCCTGGCAGTAGGCAGCACCCTTTAGGGATATAGCACTGTCCCTGGTTAAATGTCCCTTGGAGCCTGTGACAGCCTACCTCCTGGCTTTCTACTACTGTTTATTCCAAGGCCCTTCTGGACTGGATTGTAACTGTAAAATAAAACATAAAATATAATTGAGCTGATTCATTTAGACTTCATGAACCAAATGATTGTGCTGTCCTCCTAACACTTATCCTACAATGGGCTGCCCAAGTATCACCTCTTCCTAGAAGTCTTCCCTGACCATATTCTCTTTCTTCATTACTTCCAAAGTACCTGTATACAGGTGTATGCTTGGTTTTACGTTTCCCTGTCTTGTCTTTAAACTTCTTCATCTCTCAATCCTTAGCATGTAGCTTGGCGATTAGGGTACAGTATTCTGCTGGAGAATTTTCTCTGTCATCTGTTTTATCTGGTTTGTAAATCTGTTTTGGATGGACACTCGAAGGAACTAATGAAAAAAAACCTGCTTATAAGGTGATCTAGCAAAAATTAATATTTTTAGGGCATTTACTGTTGATGAATGATGGCTTTTTTTTTTTTTTGCAGTAGCTATGCAATCATTTCAGTTTCATGTTTGTGAAATAGTTTTTCAGTTGTAGTTACTGTTGAACCTGATGCTGTTTGAGGCAAATTCAGAATAATCATTTCAAATACAAGACATAACTGAACATTTTTACGTGTACACTTGTTTTTTTTTAATTGTTTTCCTTCACCGGGCAAGACAGTTTATGTCTGTCAATGCACGTATTTGTTTTGTGTGCATTTGTATTGATATGTTCTCCTCTATGCTCTGTGTGCAAAAGAGGCAGAGGCACTGGGGAAGCTAATATTATAACTATAGCTATATAAGCTTTAAATATGCAGAAGGAGCAGCTATGTCCATGAGCAATTTTTTTTTTATAAATTTATTTATTTATTTATTTATTTATTTATTTATGGCTGTGTTAGGTCTTCATTTCTGTGCAAGGGCTTTCTCTAGTTGTGGCAAGCGGGGGCCAGTCTTCATCGCAGTGCGCGGGCCTCTCACTATCGCGGCCTCTCTTGTTGCGGAGCACAGGCTCCAGATGCACAGGCTCAGTAATTGTGGCTCATGGGCCCAGTTGATCCGCGGCATGTGGGATCTTCCCAGACCAGAGCTCGAACCCGTGTCCCCTGCATTGGCAGGCAGATTCTCAACCACTGCGCCACCAGGGAAGCCCCCTCCATGAGCAATTTTATCAATGAATTTGATAGTGTTAGCTAGTGAGTTCTTAGGTTATCTACTGTGTTGAGGTCTAGGTAAGTACAAGAACTATAGGTAAAACCCAGCAAAAACATCTGAGAGAAATCCTTCAAGATCACAGCCTATTAGAATTCTTTTAACATTACATTTTTATATTAATTATAATTTTATTCTTTCTGAAAGTCATTCTTGTTTCTTATCTAATACAAGTCTAGTATTGTCTAAATGTTTTTTTTTTCCTCTGTTGTCATCTTTAAGTTCATATATAGACTTCTAGAAACCTCTGGGGGTTGCTGTTTTCAAATAAGTAAAGAAAAATAAGGCCTTTGCAATTCTGATGTTCCTAGTAATTTCATTTCCTTGGATTCAAAATTTTCGTCCTTTTTTCAACCAAGTTGTTAGATCTATAATGATTTACTTAAAGGCATATATGCCACCGTTGATTCAAAATTAATATAATTTGTCACATATTTTTATAAATTTCTTCCCATAAAACACACCACCACCTTTATTTATTTATTAACATTTTTATTGGAGTATAATTGCTTTATAATGGTGTGTTAGTTTCTGCTTTATAACAAAGTGAATCAGTTATACGTATACATACATCCCCATATCTCTTCCCTCTTGCATCTCCCTCCCTCCCACCCTCCATATCCCACCCTTCTAGTTGGTCACAAAGCACCGAGCTGATCTCCCTGTGCTATGAGGCTGCTTCCCACTAGCTACCTATTTTACATTTGGTAGTGTATCTATGTCCATAGATACACTACCACTATCACACTTTGTCCGAGCTTACCCTTCCCCCTCCCCATGTCCTCAAATCCATTCTCTAGTAGGTCTGCGTCTTTATTCCCATCTTGCCCCTAGGTTCTTCATGACCATTTTTTTTTTTTTTTTTTAGATTCCATATATATGTGTTAGGATACGGTATTTGTTTTTCGCTTTCTGACTTACTTCACTCTGTATGACAGACTCTAGGTCCATCCACCTCACTACAAATAACTCAATTTCGTTTCTTTTTATGGCTGAGTAATATTCCATTGTATATATGTGCCACATCTTCTTTATCCATTCATCTGTCAATGGACACTTAGGTTGCTTCCATGTCCTGGCTATTGTAAATAGAGCTGCAATGAACATTGTGGTACATGACTCTTTTTGAATTATGGTTTTCTCAGGGTATATGCCCAGTAGTGGGATTGCTGGGTTGTATGGTAGTTCTATTTTTAGTTTTTTAAGGAACCTCCTTACTGTTCTCCATAGTGGCTGTATCAATTTACATTCCACCAACAGTGTATGAGGGTTTCCTTTTCTCCACACCCTTTCCAGCATTTATTGTTTGTAAATTTTTTGATGATGGCCATTCTGACTGGTGTGAGGTGATACCTCGTTGTAGTTTTGATTTGCATTTCTCTAATGATTAGTGATGTTGAGCATCCTTCATGTGTTTGTTGGCAATCTGTATATCTTCTTTGGAGAAATGTCTATTTAGGTCTTCTGCCCATTTTTGGATTGGGTTGTTTGTTTTTTTGATATTGAGCTGCATGAGCTGCTTGTAAATTTTGGAGATTAATCCTTTGTCAATTGCTTCATTTGCAAATATTTTCTCCCATTCTGAGGGTTGTCTTTTCATCTTGTTTATGGTTTCCTCTGCTGTACAAAAGCTTTTAAGTTTCATTAGGTCCCATTTGTTTATTTTTGTTTTTATTTCCATTTCTCTAGGAGGTGGGTCAAAAAAGATCTTGCTGTGATTTATGTCATAGAGTGTTCTGCCTATGTTTTCCTCTAAGAGTTTTACAGTGTCCGGTCTTACATTTAGGTCTTTAATCCATTTTGAGTTTATTTCTGTGTATGGTGTTAGGGAGTGTTCTAATTTCATTCTTTTACATGTAGCTGTCCAGTTTTCCCAGCACCACTTATTGAAGAGGCTGTCTTTTCTCCATTGTATATTCTTGCCTCCTTTATCAAAGATAAGGTGACCATATGTGCATGGGTTTATCTCTGGGCTTTCTATCCTGTTCCATTGATCTGTATTTCTGTTTTTGTGCCAGTACCATACTGTCTTGATTACTGTAGCTTTGTAGTAGAGTCTGAAGTCAGGGAACCTGATTCTTCCAGTTCCGTTTTTCTTTCTCAAGATTGCTTTGGCTATTCGGGGTCTTTTGTGTTTCCATACAAATTGTGAAATTTTTTGTTCTAGTTCCGTGAAAAATGCCAGTGGTAGTTTGATAGGGATTGCATTGAATCTGTAGATTGCTTTGGGTAGTAGAGTCATTTTCACAATATTGATTCTTCCAATCCAAGAACATGTTATATCTCGCCATCTGTTTGTATCATCTTTAATTTCTTTTATCAGTGTCTTATAGTTTTCTGCATACAGGTCTTTTGTCTCCTTTGGTAGGTTTGGTTTATTCCTAGGTATTTTATTCTTTTTGTTGCAATGGTAAATAGGAGTGTTTCCTTAATTTCTCTTTCAGATTTTTCATCATTAGTGTATAGGAATGCAAGAGATTTCTGTGCATTAATTTTGTATCCTGCTACTTTACCAAATTCATTGATTAGCTCTAGTAGTTTTCTGGTAGCATCTTTAGGATTCTCTATGCATAGTATCATGTCATCTGCAAACAGTGTTCCCATGTGATTTTGAATAAAGTATATTTAGATAAAAGTTTCTCTATAAATAGTAACTTATGCATAGAAGCTGTTCATTATTCTCTAATTTTGGTTACTGTTTGCTTCCAAGTGAGCGAATAGGTAAGAAATAGGCTTAAAAAAAAGCATTAAACTAGAATTCACAGGCTCTGAATCTTAGTCATTCTGACCTTTTGCTAATTATTTAACTTTCTTGGGCCCTTTATTTCTTCATCAGTAAAATATGCAGAGTAATAACTTACCTAGATAAAATACCCTCACTTAGAGTTTTTTGGGAAATGACTCTTCATTGTTTGTTTATATCATATCTCTTTTACTCACATTTTGTTTTAAAGCCTATGACAACGTTTGAACTGAATAAACATGTGCCATGTAAATGGTAAATGTAGTGGAAATAAAAAAATATTAGAAAAATTTCTCAAATGTATATTTATAACTAATCCAGTAAAGTCCATATACATGTGAAGGATGGGGTGGACAATGCTAGATATAATACTAGTATCCTGATTATAAATCATCCTGTTTTACAATCATTGCTTATGATATTTTGACATGGCAGTGCCTATGAAATACCCTAGTGTCTTGGTCATTTTCTTAGTGTTAGTGTGAAAAACACTAAGAATTATATTAAACTGAAAGAAGCCGAGATATACATTTTTCTAGATGTTTTTATTTGCAGTTCATTAGAACATTTCTCTCTGGGTTCCAAAACTGATATTAGAGCATCACAAAACTTCAATGTCTTGAGAGAATAATTTTCTTAAGTTTGTAGATGGAGTATTAGGGTACATATATATTTTTAAATAAGGGTAATATAATAAAGAGCACACCTGTTGGATTTGGGTAGAAACCCTGCTCTGCCACGTTCTAGCTTAGGCAAGTAAATTAAGTGTTTTCCATGCCTACTTCCTGTCCTCTTTCTATTCATTTACATATATATTCACGTACTTTGTTTTGTTCAGTAAATGGGATCATGCTATATATTGCTATTCAACCTGCTTTTTTATTCTTAATATTTGTGTTGAAGATCTTTCCATATCATCAATACATACAAGTCTATCTCAGTATCTTCTTAGATGGATGTTGGAACATACAGATCTTCTGTGCTTCTACCTCTATGACCTTGAAAAAGTTACTTTACTTCTCTGTGCTTCAGTTTCCTCCTCTGTAAAATGGCGATAGAGCCAATATGAGAATAAGTGGTATACACACATGCATACAAACACAAAGGCACATAGTAAGCCTTCAATAAATGTTAACTTTGATGATGATGATGATGTCATCTCTTCATTTTCTCTTATATGTAAATCTCTTTGTTCTTTTCCACTTCATTCAGGGAAAATTCCTCGTTAGACCTTATAATACGCTCATTTAATCTTCAGCTATATTCATCCTGCTCTTCAGCTCATGTATGGAGTTTTATTTTGATCATCAAAATTTAATTTCCAAGATGCAATTAATATCTTCTCAAATCACTTTAAGGGTATTATATACACTGTTTGCCTTATTAACTCTCATTCCTCTGTTTAGTTGTTCTAAAGTGTAATTGTTGTTTACGTTGTTTTGTTCGTTTTGTCTAAAGGGATTGGTTTTCCTTGAATGTCTGGTAGTTCTAGGTTGGTCATTCATCTTTATATTTGACAATCCCTGTAATCCTGCCATTTCTGCTCATTACACCCAGTCTCCATTGATTGTATCAGGGGACAAGATGTGTTGCTGGTAAGGACACATTAGTAACTTGTCATCCCTTTTGGGGGTTAGTAATTATTAGCCCTTGCTTCACTGGGCCTAACACCTTCTACACTCACTGCTTTAACCTGTGGTCAAACACTGCCTATACCCATTCTTACCGTATACAGGAAGGTGCCATTGTTCAGCTACTCCAGTCATAATTTCCCATTTGACATTTGCCGCAGGCCTACCTTCTTCTTGGTCTCCACTGACTCTAAAATAAAAGCATCCATGGACCTTCTCCAATGTCTGTATAGTCTTCTGAATATGATTGGGCTGTGATTTCCTCTAATCATTTCTCCATAGATCTGATCCCATCTGCTTTCTGTTTTCTAAGAATTCCTCAACATTTCTGGTCTGTTCATCGTGGTGCAGTGTCAGAAAATGGACTACCTATAGAAAAAAACTTCTGAATGAGGGTTGTTAAACCCTTATAAAAATTTTTTCTCTGGGAATATTAATACAGTCCTTTTGAAAGTAGGAGATGAGTTGAATACCTTGTCAGTCTTTTCATATTCTTGATTCAGTTGATTTCCTCTCATAAGATAGGCAAGGTGCACAAACTGCTATAACAAACAACCCCCAAATTTCAATGCCATAAAACAAACTACTGTGTATAAAATAGATAAACAACAAGGATATACTGTATTGCAGAGGGAATTATACTCATTATCTTGTAATAACCTATAATGTAGTATAACCTGCAAAAATACTGAATCATTATGCTGTACACCTGAAACTAACACAATATTGTAAATCAGCCATACTTCAATGAGTAATATATATGCACATATATATTATATATACATATATATTTGTTTTGTGCTTATATCACAGTGTAATGCAAGTCATTAGGAAAGCACTACTCCTTGCAGAAATTTGGTGACCCAGATTTCTTTTATCTTGTGGTTGGCCTTCCATGAGTCCTCTGTTCAGCCAATGGATAGGGCAAGAGAATGAGGATGTATGGGAGTTTTTTATAGGCCAAGTATGGAAACATGATACACTTATATTCACACTTCATTGGTTGAGTACAAGTGTATTCTTCAAGAAAGACTAGAAAATATAGTCTGCCTAAAGACTCATGAAGAAGGGAATGCTTAACAATTTCTGTCACACTTACTATGTGCCCTGCACTCAAGTAGATGCATATTTTCTCTACTGAAGGAATAAAGTATTGTTCATTCCATAAGGAAGGCACTGAAGTGCCTAAGAAGAAAGCAGGGAGCAGTCAGATCCATTTGAAGACAAGGGGTGTTTATCAGGGAAGGTTTCACAGAAGAGGGTGTTGAACTAAAAATTTCTGATAAGGTTTTCTCAGTGAGAAAATGAGGTGAGCACTCCAGCAAGAACAAAGGCATGGCAATACAGACAGAAGGCAGTGTGGCCCCACAAGGCCATGCATCCTTGAAGTGATGAAGGAGAATTGATAAATAACGGACTTCCCTGGTGGTCCAGTGGTTAAGACTCCACACTTCCACTGCAGGGGGTGTGAGTTCAATCCTGGTGGGGAAACTAAGATCCCACATGCGCGGCCAAAAAAAAAAAAAAAAAATTGGTGAATGATGAGGCTAGAAAGTTCATTGAGATCAGACTGTGAAAGGCTTTAGATGGTATGCTAAGGAGATTGGATTTACATATATTTGCACAGCAGGGCGCCTTCAGAGGTAGTGTGATGTGATAGTATTTAGAACGCTAGATTTATTTATTTTGTAATTGTTGAGCATTTCACGTTCTACATACAGTGCTTGCTCTGGTGGTAATATAAAGGGTTCATTAGAGGGATAGTATTAAAAGTACCTAGATCAAATAGGAGCTCCTTTTTTTTAAAAATAAATTTATTTATTTATTTTTGGCTGTGTTGGGTCTTTGTTGCTGTGCACGGGCTTTCTCTAGTTTCTGCAAGCGGGGACTACTCTTCATCGCGGCGCGTGAGCTTCTCATTGCGGTGGCTTCTCTTGTTATGGAGCATGGGCTCTAGGCGCGCGGGTTTCAGTAGTTGTGGCACATGGGCTCAATAGTTGTGGCTCACAGGCTTAGTTGCTCCGCGGTGTGTGGGATCTTCCCAGACAAGGGCTCGAACCCGTGTCTCCTGCATTGGCAGGCGGATTCTTAACCACTGCGCCACCAGGGAGGTCCCAGGAGTTCCTTTCTTAGTCAAAGTGAAAAGAGATGAGGTCCTGAACATGAATATTGGCAATGAAAATGCAAAGGACTGGATGGATTCTGGAGATAATCTGTGGAGTGGAATCTGACGGAACTCCTGGTCAGTCGATGTACTGCATGAGGATATGATTTGGAGGATAGTGTCACAAAGGTTTCTAACCTGAGAGAAAACAGGAAATACCCAGGAAAGAGGATCAAGTTTGAGGGAAAGATTATGAGTTCAATCATGAACACGATTTTGAAATATCTATGTGGAGGTATTCAGGAAGTAATTGGGGAAAAAGTTCTGATCGTCTGGAAAGAGGCCAGAACTGGAGCTATGATAGACACATGGGTTACATTTTAGACCTTCTATTTACAAGGCTGCATAACAACAGAACTCCAAGAAATGAAAGGTGGCTAAAAGAGACAGCAGCCAAAAAAGGCTGATTGTTAGAATTAGGAGAATATTTTGATAAAGATGTGGTTGGTTAGCTGTTTAAAAAAAAATTGGAGAGATTATAGCAGGATAAAACTGAGATAACCATTAGATTTGGCTATTATAGAGTTTTTAGGGACCATTACAAAAGCTGTGGGAGCAAAATCTAACAGGAACAAGAAAAGGCAGTAACTGTTTGAAAGAAGAGTAAATATTGTACAGGATTTGTGAGACTTGAATGTATTTATAGTCTGAGGATAGAGAAGAGTGAGTTTGAACCTTAAGAAGCAGAAAGAACCCTAAAGGGTATGGAAAGGAGTAGGTTCTAAAGCACAAGTGGATGGATTTACTTTCTGAAACAAGGCAAAAAAAGAAATAAGGACGTTGAACATAAATGTTTGGAGGTGAATGGGAGTGAAGCTGAGAAAATATAAGGGAATCGAGGGAGCTGGTGTGAGGTTATTGGCACTTGCAGTGGAGAAAGCTTAGTAAGTTGTAGGAAACTTCCTTAGTAAGGAAGGCAACTGTGGATGCTGATTAAGAAGAAGCAACATGGAAGGATCCAGATTAATTTCTAAATCATTGGTTTCTAGTATAGCCAATAACACGTATATACCACTTCATAGGGAGCTTCTGCAGCAAAAGTAGGAAAAACTGGTCAGATGTGTTGGTAGCAGCTTGGCACAGCAACAAAGGAATCAGGGAGATGAGGATGTTGTTAAGTGTGGAATTGAAATGATGATCTTGGGGTTCAGGTTGGGTAGGGAAGGAAGCAAAGCCAGGAGGGCACTGTTAGCCTGGGGAGTTTGGAAGAGCCAAGGAATTGGAAGTTTTGTACAAGGCTAGTGGAAAATGTAAGTACTTCTGGTAAATGATATGCTTTACCATAGATCTTGCTGTAAAGTCCAAAAGGACTGAT
>NC_138862.1:108608516-108813516 GCF_965194805.1 Balaenoptera borealis | reverse complement strand
AGCATCCTAGTGATAAGCATCTGGGCAGACTGGGAAGATATAAAATTATAAAGTGGAGTTGGTGTTGGTTTCTTTCCTTCTAAAACTTTTATCTTAAATTATCAAAATCAGTCATAAAAATGGATTGAAAATTTTGAAATATTTTAGCAGTGATGAAGAAGAGTCCCCTTGCCAACACGACTTTAAATAAAAAAGCTGTTAAGAGGTAACAATAAAATATGAAATGTCAAATGTCAGTCAATTCAGATTAAGAAATTCATCATAATTTTTGTAGATTATTTCTTTAAATAACATTGAAGCCACCACCCAAGAATATTACACAAAGAAATCTAACACATTTTTATCTCCCCTAACAAATTTGTATTTCCCCTTTAGTTTGCTGTGATTCATGTGAGTGAAAATTTCGCCTTTTTCCTTCTTAGAGGCTTTATATATACTGTTGTAAATTACAGTGCTTAAAGCAAGATCCAGGCAACTCTTTCTCAGTCAGTTAGTGGATGATGCATTTGGACTGACAATCATGTCACTCTGCTGGCTAATTAGCAGAATAACTATTTCCTCTGTGAGCTTTCAAGGAGTTGAAGCCTGATACTGTGTCCCAAAATACTGGTTTTGAGTGCTATTGTCTAAATCTGAAAATTAAGAATTTTTCCTTAGCGCATACCTTCTATTATGACAACCAGAAAAAATTTACACCCCCAACTTACAAATGGAAGCTGAGATGTTATAGAACCTAAAATGTTTTAAGTATGATGGTTTAGAATGCTTAATAGCAGCATTCCATCAGAGCCAAGCCCTCAAAGCAAATCCAAAAAAACAAACAACAACAACAAAAAAACCCTGTAGATTTAGGTGGCAGAACCCTACAAATAAGTAGATTCGAACTAAATGTGAACTAATTTATACATATAAATGTATATATAGAATTCACCTTATTTGACCCCCTTAAATCCTGACTTTATACTCTTGTCCTAGATCAACTAATTTTATGGTGTATTAAGAAAACAAGTGAATTCCACTGGCAAAAATCCTCAGTAGAATTCAGTTCTTTTGGCTTTCTGAAGTGCATATTTTGGTATTGTTAGTGGAAACAATCTATCTGATTTCAGTTACGCTTATGGTCACCCGTAGTACAAATAGATATAATAATAGATGCAAAGTAGTCTAAGCAAATTATAATATTTTAGTACCTCTATGTTATGTGGTATTCTGATCAGTGTAACTAATTAATAACATAATAGCGCTTATAAAACACTGTGGTGCTATAAATTACAAGTGTGGCACTTATTATCAACCAACATAGTGAATATATGTTGCAATAGTTATTAGTCTAATTCCGTTAATTCAGATCTTAATCGGAGTAATAACCAGTTGAAAACGGATGACACTGATGTGATAACCACAGATACTGAAATTGCTAGGTGATTTATTGTTATGAAAAAATATATAATATGAATGCTTGCCCTAGTAACTATTTCCTCTGTAAGCTTTCAAGGAGTTGAAGCCTGATAATGTGTTCCAAAATACTGGCTTTAAGCGCTCAAAGAAACTTTAATACTTCAGAACCCCTCATTTACATGATGTCAATTGATATTTCTAATGGTGTCTCTCTTTTTTTTTTCATTAAATTAGTTCTAAACATCTTTTAAAAGATGTTTAAAATATTTAGGTAACTATAGGTACTGAAGGTTATATTGTAATTCTTTTGAAAATAGTTTTTTCATTTAGACATTCACTAAGTCAAACTGACCTTGCACGTAGCCTGTGATATACAGTAACCGTTTCCATTTCAGTACCTGAGAATTGTTAAAAAAGCACATCCCTCCAATCATAGCTGTTTTAATTAGCGCCTTTTTAAACGTGTCATTCTAACTAGAATATAAACTTTAGGATTGTAGAGGATTTAGTTAGTATCCACAATGCCTAGCATGTAGAAACTGTAGATACACAGTTTTTTATTATTTTACAACTGAATGAATGGACGAATGAATGACCAGTTTACCCTTTCTTCTTTTAAATCCATGCTTAAGTAACTTAACTGGAGCTTGCAGTTGATTCCAAATAACATCATTGGAAGTATAACCCAACCTTGTTAGGTCTTTTCGCTAAGATAAGACCTCACTCATTAGACTGTTTCTCTAAAGTTACAACCATTCAAAAAGAAATCAGTGAATTTCAAAATACTATCAATATTTGCTAGTATGGATTTATCAAGTCTTTACCTGAGCTCACTGAATTTTCTGTGCGTCCAAAAAACGTAGGAAAATTATTACCACAAATGTTGAAGAAAACTTCTACTGGTAAAACAACCTATATGACACTAATTTTGAAGGATAAAAGGTGTGTTTCATTAAATAGGTTTCCTTTGCCTATATTTTGTGGGTGAAAGTAAATTACTAGCCAGATTCTTTGTTGCTATTGTTTGCTTCCAGAATTTTTTTCTTATAGGTTGTCTAAATACTAAATACTTGAATGCTATCAAATTAAACTTCCCTGAAAATGATTAATGTATAAGCTACATTTATTTTATTTCATATAATTAGTCTAGCTGCAAATTGAAACCTGAGATACATCTGTATGTGTATGTGTGTATATTTCTGCATCTGAAAGACTAATAATCCTTTATTTCTAACCTATAAGCCACTAGAAATTCAGTTTATTACATCATTTATACAATTCGTCTCTTAATTTCTCAGCATGCTGGTATGCAGCACAGGGTTGAAAGCATTGTTAAAATGTAGATAAATGTTATCTGCCCAGCTCTCTCTATCCATTCTCTGTCATCTCTAAAAAGCTATTGTATTAGCATAGCAAGATCTGTGCCTTGCAAATACATTCTGACTATTGTGCAGTCCTTTTCTTTAAGTGTTCTTAAATCAATATCATAATTATGTTTGCCAGTATTGTATCCAAGATAAAAGTCAGGCTATTCACCAAAACTTGTCCAGAGTAACCATTTTGCCTTCCACTCTTGAAGCAGTGATACCCCATTTAGAGTGCCCTTCATGGTCCTTACACAGCTCAGTTGATTGTCCACCTATTGAATATCACTATACATTTGCATGGACCCTCTTTTTTGAACCATTTACTCTCCAACTCTTTCCATTTTAGTTGAATTATATAAAGGTTACATTATTTCATAAAAGTTAGCAATATTTAAAGTTTGGGTTTATAGTTTCCATCTTTAAAAATAAGCATTTTTTCTAACTATTATGTTTTAGAAAAATTAAATCTTTCAGTTCTGTTTTCCTTTTTATTCTTTGTCCTAATAAATGCTTGACTTTGACTTTCTCTTTTTCTCTGTATGTATTTGAAAATGTTCTGACTATATATAATTAAAAATTATTTCAACTTTTCTCCTTTTGATTTCTTTCTGTATTATTGAATGCTTTAGCATAACTGCTTAGGTTTTCTGTATTCTATTTTATATTTAATATAGTATGCATTTAAGTGTTCTAATTATGTTTTAAATTCACTTATAAGCATTATTGTCCTTCTTTGCATTTTGACTTCTCTCTAATATGAATTTCTCATTTGTGGCATAAGTATAGTGGTTTTTAAATTCTTTTCCCCCTTGTGTTTATTCAGAATAGCCCTACCCATTGGTTAGTTTTCTGCTTCAAATATTGTTGTTTCCAAAAGCGTTAGGCCACCTATTCTAAGTTATTCATGGAAATGGTGGACAGTGACAGTACGAACATAATATTAGGTGATTCAAGTGAAGACTTAGAAGAATCCTCAAGTCTCCTTTGTTTATGTTGAAATCCATCAGCCCTTTTGCCACATCTGCTTGACAAGAAGTAAGAGATGAGCCTTAATTTCATCTTTTCTGTTGTTGTTAATCCTTTGGCAAAGCTGGGGGTAAAAAGTACTAGTAACTGAAAAGAAAAAAGGAGGTGCCAGGCAATGTTCTAAGTACTTTACCTGTTTTAACTCTCTTAATCCTCATGAACTCTGAGGTTTGTGCTGTTATTATCCCTGTACTGTAGGGAGGATAGGAAACTGAGGCATAATAACTTGCTCTATAGCTAATAAGTAGTGAAGGCAGTACACAGACCCAGGAGTATGACTCTAGTACACATTCCCCCTCTTTAAATAGCCTGGATAAATCACAACCCTACGATCAGTGTTCAAATATAATATGATTTAAATTCCTCTTCCTCTGTCCTTTGCCTTCCTCTCTGGATCTCACCCTCCAGCTCTTATGTACTTGTTTACTGTTTTCTGTGTGTACTCAGATAGATCTGTACCCATTTTATGTTGCCTCACTTGTGTTTCTGGGACCCCAGAAGGTGAGATACTCGTCAGAGACACAGTTTGTCAAGGTGTCCATGTCCTTTTCCCATAATCTCTATCTGCTTTTCTCCCCAGTGACTGGCTGGTCTGTGTAAGACACTCACTTTTCAAGTCCACACCATCCTTCAGAGCCTGGACCAGAGCCAAATCTACCCTTTCTCAGAGGTCCTGGCTCTCCCATGCTTCGAGGTCCCTAGCATAAAGCGCACTTGGCACCACGTCTTACCACACCCAGAGAGAGAACTGTTCTAATCCCTCTTTCCCTCCACTGTGGCTCCTTGCCTAAGACCAGAGAAGAAGATGAATGTTTGGGGTTCTGAGGCATCCTTTATTCCTTCTGGACACCCTTTATAAGAAGGTTGGAATGAAGTTAGAAGGGTAAATTGAACAGGCGCAGGGGTATCACTTAGGAGTCAGTGTTTATTTGGCATGTTGCCATAAGCAGGTTAGGTAGAAATAAGGATTGTCCTTTCTAGCTCTCTCCTGAATTGGCTACGCATTATAATACGCAGTATGATTTCCTTCTTAGGTTTAAACATTTGAAAGTTTACCCCCTTCCCCTCTTTGTCTTTCTTTATTAGATAGGTCCATTCCAAGATTTTAAATACCCTTTTAGGAGATTTGTGTTCCCATGTATCGGATTTAATAATTCTACATCTGTCATATTGTAGTATTTTTTATGTATCTGTATAGCCCTTTAACACATTAGCTCTAATGTTAGAGAGCTGCTTTCTTTAAGAGGAGAATTAATCTGCTTAGCTAGGATGCATTGCTTTATTCCATGTTTTTTCCTCAAGTTCTTATTTAGTCAAAAATTACTCAAGAACAAACACTCAGTTATTTAGCCTAGCCATCTGTCTTATTTCCGTCAGCAGTGATTTGTCCTTTATAGTCCCCTTGATTCCATGTCTGCAAGAACTTGATTGTTAAATATTTTTAACCTTTCGTTTGTATATAGTTTTATCTGTGCCATATTACATAGCATCAGCTATTTATTCCTCAGTTTTGACGCTTCCAGTAAATGTGTGCTAATTCATTTTTAACTTTTTAACAAAGCAAAGGATCCTTCCTAATAGCTCACTAATAATGTTTGTGCTTCATATGTACTCAGCTGTACTCTATATGGACTTGGAAGCTGATTTAGATCACATTTTACTTATTTTAGTAAGGTGTTCGTGTATATGAATGCAGATACACGGATATCTATTTAACCATTTTTAGACCTCCAGTGACTGACCATCATGTATTTGCTTACCATTTTAAATATTTTCTGTGTTCTACACACACACAAATTTCAAGACCAACTCAAAGCTACAGCTTTCTTTTCAATCAGCTATTTGCAATATAAATTAAACATTAGAAAGCTGACATACATATTGAATGCCCACAGGATTGTGCAATCCTGGAAGTAACCTAGGGGAGCCATTGCAATATATGGAGTCAATTGTACTCTAGTGGAAATAGCCCTATCCTTTTGTTGCTGAAGTAAGAGAATGAAGTTCAGAGTCCCAGCCGTGCAATTTACTGGCTCTGTGACTAAGTCCCTTAACTTCACTGTGACTCTAAAGTGAGAAAGATGATAAAATCTATCTAGAATTGTTATAAGTAGAAATGCATAAAGTATTTAAAAATCATTTCACAACTACACAGTAGTGTATAAATATAAATTTTTATTATTCAGAATTGCAATAAAGGAGTATCTTCCTTTTATCATTCATTCCTTTGATAGCTTTTATCAATTTAAAAAGTATACCGACCATCTGGTGCATGCTGGGTACTGTTTAAGCCATATGAAGAGAGCAGTGAAAAAGGAAATTGAGGCCCCTGCATTCAAAGAGCTTACATTGTAGAGGGGGAAGACAGAAAATAAATATGAGAGCAGTGAAATACAGTAAATTCAAATAGAGGTAATGTTTTCTCATCCTCTGTATGATCTTAAGTGGTCGCTTTAAACCCAGTTTCCCAATCTGTTAATAAGGGTGATAATAATCTATCTACCATCTAAGGAGGTGGTTGTGATACACTAGATATGAAACCATTTTATAGACTTTATAAAATATTAGTCATTGCTCTTTTATTATTAATTTTTAAAATACTTTAGCACTTCTCAGTGATCCGTAGGTGAAAAAGGATATCACAGTGGAAAATATAAGACCACATATCAAGATTTATGGGATAAGGATGATTTGATAGGACTAGCTTATTTGAACTCACCCTCCTTCTGAGAATAGATAGAAAATCTGGTCAAAATATTAAAACATATGTTTGAAGACATGAGAGAGTTACTAAGGTGGTGGGGAAGTATGGGTCCCAGTTCAAAGAAAATAAGGTGACCTCAACAGTTGGAGCCAGTTTTCCCCTAGAGATGATTCCAGTAGTGGCATCTATCTGCCAATTCTTAAAAAGGTCACTGAAAGGCTAAGAATCTGGGCAGAGCTTTTGAGAGCCTCATGGAGCTACAGGGACAAAAATCTAGAGTTCAGGGCCAGTCAAGGAAGGGAAGACCTGATAAAAACCACCAGGCTTTCGGTTGGGATCTTAATAGGTTATTCCCTGAAAGTATAATATTATTATAAAGTATAATAATATTCCATTGCATACATATATAAACCACATCTTCTTTATCCATTCATTCGTTGACAGGCACTTAGGTTGTTTCCATATCTTGGCTATAGCAAATAATGCTTCAATAAAAATGGAAATGAAGATATCTTTTCAATACTCTGTTTTCATTTCCTTTGGATATGCACTCAGAAGTGGGATTTCTGGATCATATGGTAGTTTCATTTTTAATTTTTTGAAGAACCTCCTTACCGTTTTCCATAGTGGTTGTACCAATTTACATTCCCACCACCAGAGCACAAGGGTTCTCTTTTCTCCATATCCTTGTCAGCACTTATCTCTTGTGCTTTTGATGATAGCCATTCTGACAGGTGTGAGGTGATATCTCAATGTGGTTTTGGTTTTCATTTCCTTAATAATTAGTGATGTTGATGATGTTCATGTACCTGTTGGCTATTTGGGTGTCTTCTTTGGAAGAATGCCTATTGAGTTCCTCCACTCATTTTTTTCTTATTGAGTTACATGAGTTCCTTATTTATATATATTGGGTATTAACCCCTATTCAGTATATGGTTTGCAAATATTTTCTCCCATTCTGTAGGTTGCCTTTTCGTTTTGTTGATTGTTTCTTTTGCTGTGCAGAAGCTTTTTAGTTTGTTATATTCCCTCTTGATACTTGCTTTTGTTATTTGTGCTTTTGGTGTATATCCAAAAAGTCATTGCCACGACTGTATAAATTTGTCATATGTATTTATGATTGTTATATCTTCTTGATGAATTGACCCCTTTGTCATTATATAATGTCCTTCTTTGTTTCTTGTTACTGTTTTTGGCTTAAAGTATTTTATCTGATATAAGTACAGCTACTCCTGCTTCCTTCTGGTTTTCATTTGCATGGAATATCTTTTTCCATCCCTTCACTTTGAGGCTGTGTGTGTCCTTAGATCTGAAGTGAGTCTCTTGTAGACAGTGTATAGTTGGATCTTGTTTTTTTATCCATCCAGCCACTCTGGGCTTTTTAGTTGGTGAATTCAATCCATTTACATTTAGAGTAATTATTGATATGGACGGACTTAGTAATGCCATCTTATTAGTTGTTCTCTGACAGTTTTGTAGTTGCAGTGTTTCTTTTTCCCTCTGTGATTTTCCCTGGTGGTTTGCTCTGTTTTGCCTTTCTTTATCTTTTATGAATCTACCTAGTTTTTTGCTTCGTGGTCACCATGAGGCTTATATAAAACACCTTATAGATAAAACAATCCACTTGAAGCTGATAGCAACTTAACATTGATCACATACAAAAACTTCACCCTCTTCCTCCCCTCTTATATTTTTGATGTCACGATTTACCTTTTTATATTGTGTATTTTTTAACAAGTTATAGTAGCTATAGTTATTTTTAATACTCATTTCCTTTAACCTTTATAATATAGTTAAGTGTTTAATACACCACCCTATTACAAAATTAGGGTTTCCGAAATCTCACTATTTACCTTTACCAGTGTGTTGAATACATTCATATGTTTTCATGTCACTACTTAACATCCTTTTTTTTTCATCTTGAAAAACTCCTTTCAGCATTTCTTGCAAGGCAGGGGTAGTGGTGATGAACTTCCTCAGCTTTTGTTTGTCTAGGCAAGTCTTTATTTCTCTTTCACATCTGAAGGATAAACTTTGCTGTATAGAGTATTCTTGACTGGCAGTGTTTTTTTTCTTCAACACCTTGAATATGGCATTCTTCTCTTTCCTGGCCTATAGGGTTTCTGCTGAGAAATCTGCTGGTAGCCTGATGGGAGGTTCCTTTTAGGTTATAATCTTTTTTTTTTTTTTCCTCCTCTCTGGCTGCCTTCAGAATTCTCTTTATCTTCGATTTTGACAATTCATTATATTGTGTTTTGGAGAAAGTCTTTTTGTATGGATAAGAGGGTAATCTGTTAGCTTCATAAATATGAATGTCTAAGTCTCTCCCCAGGTTTGGGGAGTTCTCAGCTATTATTTCTTTAAATAAACTTTCTGCCCTCTTCTTCCTCTGGAACCCTAATTATTCTAATATTTGTACATTTGATGGAGTCCCATAGATCACGTAGGCTTTCTTTGCTCTTTTTCATTGTTTTCTTTGTTCTCCAACAACCATTATTTCAAAGTTCCTCACCTCTAGCTCACTTATTTTATCTTCTGATTGGTCTACTGTGATATAGATGCTCTCTATTGTTGTTGGTTTTTTTTGTTCCATTTTGCTCATTGAATTCTTCAGCTCCAGAATTTCTGCTTAGTTCTTTTTTTATGATCTGTGTCTCTTTAAATTTCTCATTTGTTCATGTATTATTTTCTGATTTTCTTGAATTGTCTTCATTTTCATGTAGCTTGAATTTTTTCAAAACAACTTTTTTGAATTCTATATCAGCTAGATCACAAAATTCCAATGAGTTCAGTTATTGGAGGATTATTTTTATCTTTTGGTGATATGTGTCATTGATTTTTCACATTCCTTATAGTTTTGCATTACTGCTTTTGCATTTGAAGTAGCAGACACCTCCTGAAATCTTTACTAGTTGCCTTCAGGTGGCATATACTGTTTTTTGGTCCTATTATATCTGAAATTTTCTCTGACCTTGTATGGATACACCTGCTCCACACTTCTTGCTCTCTCTTGTGGTAGAATCCTTTAGCTTTTATGTCTTCTCTGGTTCTTACAATTCACCAGACTGACTGCTGGAAACTTCTCTTTTGTTTTCTGAAGGTGGCGCTACAGCTCATGTTTGTGGTTTCTTCCTGGTCTGCTTTTCTGAGAGCACTCCATTTACCAAGTGTGCTGTACACTTGGGAGCACACACAAGGAGATAGCTGCAGAGTTGGAGGAGGTGTGGGTTTAGCACTTGTAGCATTGGGGGTGCTCATAGGCCCAGTGGGGGGATCCTCAGGTGAGGTTCTCCCAGATGCCCATGGGCAGACTTCCCCCTGAAGTCCTGAGTACAGTCACCCATAACTGCATCCCTCTCATGCTTTGTGACATTCTTATCTTCCTCTCTCCTGATATTCTCCCTCCACTGTGTCATAGAGTTCCTACCTTAGCGCTCTGGGTGCTGCTGATGAGAAACAGGTTTCTCCAGGGCTTCCCCAGCAGCATCCCACACGGCTGTGGCTGCCGAGCGCTCACTCATTGCTTTCCTTTTCCCCCACAAGAGGAGTCACTGCCGGTTCAGCAGTGCAGTGTTGGCTTGAGGGAGGGATAGCACTGGCGAAGTTCCTCTTTCTGTCTCCAGTGCATCCAGACTCCTTTGTTGTTGTTGTTTCAACAGCATGCTGAAATCTCCCCTCTCCATGGGTTTCTGCTCAAGGACAGGTTTTCCCAGGCCATGGCCGAGAGGGGTTGTGGTAGGTTCTGCAGCTTCTTTTGGTTTCACAGCCCATACTGAGGTCTGTCTGCTTATTACCAGATGCACATGTGGGCAAGACTCGTCCCAGGCCCTTTGGCATACGGTGCTGGATCCCTCAACTCCCATTAAAGTGCTTTTATTCATGGATAGATGCCGAATTTAGTTGTTCAAAAAGAAGGACAAAATGGAAAGACATCTTACACTGCTGATGTCACTCCTTGGCCTAATAGTAAAACATAATCCCAAGGCTAAATAGTGAAATAGTGGATAACGTTTTCAGTGACAGTTATTTTGATGAGTTTTTCTCTAAATAATGAGAAAAATACCCAAAAGTATGTAGGTCACAATTATTACTTGGTAAATTACAACTTTCTTTTTTATTTTAAAAGTTTCTGCAAATCCCCTTTTGTGTGTCAGTTTCATTGTGTGAAGGGTAGTGATATCACAGAAATCAGTGATTTTATCCACCTGTTCCTTCTGATAGTTATTATCCAACAGACTTAGCTTCTTTTTAAGGCCAGTTCTTGGCCATGATAGTAGCATGTTAGCTACACAAAAGAAGATGTTTGTCTATTTACTAAACCAGGAAGACCTGCACCCAATTGATCTAAAAACTATATCATGTTTTGTAGGTATTAGTTTATTTTTTTAATTAATTTTTATTGGAGTATAGCTGATTTACAGTCTTGTGTTAATTCCTGCTGTACAGCAAGAGAATCAGTTACATACATATATATATTAACTTAAAATAAGGCCAAGAATTATAATTTTACAATATTTACATTTAAAAATCAATCTTTCAGAAGTCCATGCCTACATCTTCTAATCTTAGAAGTGCCACTACAAGATTGACTTTAAAGAAAACCATGCTGCAAGAATTATTCCTGTGGTGATACATGATTTCTGTCGATGGAATCAGAAGCTGCAGATGGATCAGTTAATACTGTGCAGAGTCTTATACTACACCGTCTTCTCAGGGAAATGAAACAGTATGGCAAAGACCTATAAATGATTATAAATATAAACCTGCTTTTACACTAGGTTTGAAAGATCTTCACTTTACTGAGGAGAAAACTGATGTTTATTTGAATAAGCTGGCAACATTACCTACATGTCAAGTTACCTTACATTTAATTTTTAGTAGAAATGAGATATGTCTATTTGCTAAAGATCAAAGACAAGCCAGTGTTCACATCAGGAAGAAAAATTAGCAAGTGCATGAATCAGGTTGTATTTATGTAAGATAAGGATAACGATGGGTTAGCCTAAGTAAGAACTCTGCCTTGATTATAGTATTAGCATTTGGAAATAGCAATTGCCTGTTAACAGAAAGCAGATGAAATGCAGATAATTTTTGCACTTTATAATTGTTGATATTAGTAAGGCTCAAGTCTTTCTCTTTTTTTTGGCTGCGCCGAGTGGTATGTGAGATCTTAGTTCCCCTACCAGGGATCAAACCCATGCCCCTGCAGTGGAAGCTCGGAGTCCTAACCACTGAACTGCCAGGGAATTCCCTCAACTCTTATTAATAACTTTAATGATGTCAGAATATGTTTACTACAGCAAATTATTTGCTCTAATAAAAGAAATATGGCCAAAATACAATTAGAGTGTGTAAATGTTTATCTCCTGCAACATATCTTATAATCTACTTTTTGGCCATAAGATGTATGGCAATAACATATTCAGAGATAAATATTTTAAGGACATTAAATTATTGATTACACATTAATCAATATGTATAATAAATAATGAAGTCAGACCTAGTTTCTAAATAGAATATTTTATCCCCCAAATATTTTATTTCCCAAAACATACTTTTAGGCTTACTGGCAGACTAACAAGCTTTAATCCTGCTCTTAAAGGTTCAGAATGGACATCCAAGAATAATTCTATTACCAAAAAGTTTTACAGAAAATCGGCCTTATTTCTTTGTGCTACTAGAAATTTATTTATGAGACAATTTTTACTGTAATTGACCTTTTTTGAAAATATATATGTTTATTTTATTTTTCTGGGATTAATAAGACTATATCCTTTATTTCTAAAACCATGTTACTAATAGGGGAAAATTAGAGGATTAATATAACATATAAAAATGTTTTCTAAATTACACCTGTTACTTGATGTAAAATTAAGAAATGGAGAATATTGTTCAAAGAAAATAGTTTATGTAAACCCTGATTATTTGTGCAAGTTTAGTATGATTAGATAACTAACCACCATTTTAGAACAGAAAAAGCTGAATTTGTTTATACAAAATCATAATCTGGCCAATTCTGGACATTTCTACCTTACTATAAACTTTTTTTTTTTAAGATTTATTGATTGATTGATTGATTGCTTGATTGATTGATTGCTATGTTGAGTCTTCGTTTCTGTGCTAGGGCTTTCTCTAGTTGCGGCAAGCGGGGGCCACTCTTCATCGCGGTGCGCGGGCCTCTCACTATTGTGGCCTCTCTTGTTGTAGAGCACAGGCTCCAGACGCGCAGGCTCAGCAGTTGTGGCTCATGGGCCCAGTTGCTCCGCGGCATGTGGGATCTTCCCGGACCACGGCTCGAACCCGTGTCCCCTGCATTAGCAGGCAGATTCTCAACCACTGTGCCACCAGGGAAGCCCTATAAACTATTATTAATCCAGGATGATCAGCAAGACCCAATGGAAATCAGCTCTGATGTCAAGAAAAAAAGAATTTTTTTGTCAAACTGGATATTAGGCATTGCATAGAGCAAGTAGGGTTGAAGTAGAACCAAAATTTAGAGGAGAATTGAAGTTCAAGAAGCTCATGTCATAAGAATCAGAATCCTAGACTGGAAAACCAAGCAAGAGGCTAAGGCAGAGGATTTACACAATGTCAGACTAGAGCCAGGGCTTAAAAGTTATGAGGCCATGGAACAAGACTATACATCTGAGGGAGATACATGGAATGCTAGTGCAAGCCCCCAAGAGGCAGTGGGTTACCAAGTCTTTTGCTTTCTGAGTCGAAGGACTCACATTTCTGTACATTCTGCTTCAGTCAGAACTAGTTTCAGGGTATTGCCCTGAAAGGCAAGTCAGCATTGTGCTCAGTGGTTGGGTGACTCAGACCCTCCAAGGCTGTAAGAGAGTGCTACAAAAGACATTGGGAATGGTAGAAATTATTGGGGTAAGAGTAAAGGAGAGGATTCAGTCATCTTTTTGAATCCTATCCAACTGATGTAGCCATTATTGCTTGTAATTGGAATCAAGCCTTGCTGTAGTGCTGCTGACCAAGGCAGAGGAAGCACCATAGTAATAATGTATATGCTTATGAGTCTTCAGAGCCAAAACACACTAAGACATTTCAGGAAAATACCACATCGGGGTTGTTTATGTGAAAAGACAAAACTACTTGTTTATGTAAACAAAGAATAAGAAATCCACTCTGCAAACCATCATTCAGCACCAAAATATAGATCATGAAAAGGAAAACTTTTGTGTGACAGTAACATTCTAGGTATCCCAAACAATTTTTATTGTATTGACTTCTACCCAGTCTTTGTTTCTACCTACCATATTCATAGATGATTTTTTAAGTCAAGTTGATTTTTAAATCCAGGTTGTTTTATAATTCCAGGCTTCCTATTCATTATCTTTTTGAGAACATTAAGGCAGAAATACCAGTGAACAGCATTTACTCTGAGGCTTGAAAATAATGTCTTCTCTTTCTAAAACAACCTGAAATAGCCTCTTGTTAGAAAAAAAATCTCCCTTCTGCATCCTTTCAGCTTCTCTTTCCATGATCTGGCCAGCTTTTTTTTTTAACATACAACACACAGTAAGAAATATATTATACTTTTAACCTAATATACATATGCATAAGTACATATAACTGAAAAAAATTTTTACAAAAAATACTTATCCACTCAGATATTTTCTTTTTTTCCTAATAGGATTGCATCGTCAAACAGGACAAAGCAAAAATCACCCACTAATGGGTCATGATTCTCAATTTGAAAGGCGTTGCTCTGGGATAGGTTTCTCCTACATTTTTTCCTTACCCAAATCACTCTCATACCTTAACTATAAAAGCCTGAGAATATGTTCTCTTTTGCCTATGATTATAGTTAAACTGAAAATAGTAAATTACTGCACACATTGTTGGCATTTTTCTTAAGGCAAATTTTTAAGGTAAATCAATGTGTTGTAATAATATAAAATGAAATTAAGCCATTCAAAATTAGAAGCAAATAGATTTCACTAAATTGGCATCCTGTATGAACTCAATAAATAATTCTTAACTGATTACAGATCATTTCCCTATAAGTATCTGTGAGTGTCTAGAGGACATTGTGTGTTCTTACTTAGGATATAATTATCTGTTAAGTTTCTAGTTAATGTAAAATTTACAGCTTACAAGTGGAATATTATATATGTAGGTGATATATTTCTTCACATCTTTAGATAAAGTTTATTAAGTTAAGTCTGAAGTACCTTCCCCTTTAGCACTGTTTTCCAGCACAGATCACTAACCGCTAATGGAATTCATGTTAATATGAAATTGATAACTGAGCCAAATCTGACTTCATGATGATTTAGATTATAAACTTGAATCCAGGTTCTGGAAATGGCCTGAATTCATCTAATTATGTGTCAGAAGCCAATTTACATTCAATTATTTCTGTGCATGCAGCTCTTTTAATTTATGAATAAAATTTAACTATAAAATTATCTCAAAAATGAAAAAACAGATCTGGAACAAGTAAACTTTTGAAAAGAAAGAAAATAGAAAAGATGAGGTTTTCTTCCTAGACAGATTGATTAAATTGTATGTCCTCTGAAGTAAAAATGACGTTTTAATTTTAGGAGAGTGATGATAGTAAGTCACACAGTTATTAAGTTGGTGAAGCCAGTATTTGAGTATAGAGTATAGTTCTAATACCAGAACCCAGGAGCTTAACTACTATGCTATATAATCTTCCACTGTGCTATCCTATGATGGTACCTTTTTTGAAAGGGATTTTATTCTTTTACCTCCCTTCCCCCAAAATAGTTACATTCATATATCTTTTGGGAATGGGAAACATTAAGATAACAAAATTTAAATTGACAGATTTTAATTTGTGTTAATTTTTTTAAATTAGGGGATTGATATTACTACTTAGAATCTATTTTGAAATGCTTTTCTTAAGACTTCGTGTACTGCATTTTGTTTTGCCTAGAGGCATCGTTTTAAATGTAATTACATTTTTAATAATAATAGTATGAACCTATTTTGTAGAAACTGTGAGCAATATATAAAGTATAGGGAAGGATATAAATACACATAATCCTACCACCAAGAGAGAGAATTTAGGCTAAAATTTTGGTGTATCCTCCTAATGTATGTTTGATTGTTTATAATGTTGAGCTCATACAGCATATGCAGTGTTAGTTTAATGTATCAACTATGTATTGTAAAAAATAAGAGAGAGATCTCACTGTGCAGAGGACGCCATGTTCTGTAGGCCTCCAAATTTTTACCTTGTACAAATTTGCCAGTGGAGTATAATAAGTACACCTTACCCTGCCTCCCATTCCACAAATCCATCTCACTCTTTTCAGCCCCCAGATATATACAATTTTGTGTGTTGCACTTTTCACTAGTTATGTAGTTATTTTCTCATGCTATTAAGAGCTCTTTGAAAACATTTTAATGGTTGTATAATCTGTATTTATAGATATGCTGTGACTTAAGAATTTCTCTATTTGGGGATGTTTAGATTTTTAGAATATTTTGTCAGAGACACATACTCAGTAATACGAAGCAGTCCAGGTGTGGGAGCATAGTGCTAGACCCATACAAGTACTTGCTACCAGTACTATGTATGTGGAAAGTCATTCCATTTGTTTATAAAGAGCTTCTCTGTGCAATCTTTAAAGAATTTGTATTTCCAGAGCTATAAACCATGATGAAAAGAGGGACAATATAGGCCAGAGAGGGAATAATAATAGTAGCCCTTTCTTTTATTTGCACAGTATTTTATGATTTTCAGTGAACTTTCACAAGTGTATGTTATTTAACTTACTCTTCTCAATTCCACAAGGAAGGAAGTATTAATCACACTTTGTAATTGAGAAATTGTATTAGTATGAACTCCAAAAAAGAAAGTTTCCTAATGGACAATAGTTGCTTCTGTACAAGCTTCAATAACTGACTCTCCGACAGTAGAGGATTCTTTGCTTATTTGTTTGTTTAGTTAATGGAACAGAGTGAAAATATTACCCTAAAGTTGGATCTACTCAGGGTTGAAATTTAATGCTTTTCAGTATTTTAACAACCATCAAATGGCCCAATCTAACTTTTTTTGTACTTCCAGAAACGTTTAGAACTATCCTTTAGATATGTTACAGAGAAAACAGGCTCTTTTCCCAAAGTAGTATTAATTCAGAACACAAATTCAGTACAGTCACATTTTTTTAACTGATTCATATTTTTGTCAAGAAAACATTAGGTCTGTGCTTTAATAAATGACAATCTATTTCTAAAATTAGATTTTCTTTAGGAATCCTTCACTAGAATATGTATAATGTTTCTTGGCTTCCTTCGGCCTATTGATGTGAACTGAAGTTTGGAGAAACTTTCTGATTTGCTCTTAGTTCTTCCTAGTCAATTTATATACTCCAGGAATGGTAGAGCACTCAAAGAAGGGCTCATATATAATCAGCAAGCATCAGAATTGATGTTGTTCATCTGAAAATTGAACTGTCTGTACTGAAAAAACAGGTTAAAAAAAAAGAATTCATTTGTATACCCACAAACTGCAGTTGCGGGAGCCAGCTAGTTAATCCTTAGGAAAAATAGCTCATCTGAGTGGTTATCCCCATTTTAATTTTTTTTTTGTAAAAAGATAAATCAATGCTTTATTTTGCAGCTTTAATACAAATTTAAACTACAATGAGATACTACTTCACATGCACTAAGATGGCTATAATCAAAAAGACAGACGATAACAAGTATTGTTGTTGGTAATATGGAGAACCTTGAGAGAATGTAAAACATTGCTTATGAGAAGATAAAATGGTACAGACACTTTGGAAAACAGTTTGATGGTTTCTTAAAAAGTTAAACATAAATTTACCATATCACTCAGCACTTTCACTCATGGAGATGTTTAACCCTAGGGAAACGAAACATGTCTATACAAAAACTAGTACACAAATATTCATAGCAGTATTATTCACAATAGCCAAAAAGTGGAAACATTTCAAATATCTATCAACTAGTAAATGGATAAACAAGATGTGAAACATCCTTCTAATGGAATGCTACTTAGTAATAAAAAGGGAATAAACTACTGATACATGTTACAACCTGAACACAAGGGACTACATATTATATGATTCCATTTCTATGAAATGGAAATTTTTACCTCTAGAAAGGTAAATGCCCAGACATTATTCTAGGAGATAGGAACAGGAAATGTTTACTAACTTAGCTTCAGTTGGACATCTTCCTGTGTTCAAAAAAAAAAGGAAACTCTTTCCTTCTTTAGGGGCTTCACCTATGCTCTTTTCTATACCAGGAAAGCTAGAAAGTTCTCCCTCTTCTTTACCTGGCTAATATATGCCAGTACTTCAGGTATCAGCTTAAATGTCGTATCTTCAGAGGAACTGTATCCTTACCTCACAATTTAATCAAGCCTCATTGTGACACTATCTTTTAGCACCCCTTGCCGTCTTTTCATAGTATTTATCACAACTGTAAATCATTCATTTATTCAACAAGTGCTTATTGAGCCAGACACTATTCTAGTGTCGGCTACAGGAGAAAACGAAGCATGGAGCACATTCTAGTGGGGAAAGACAGATAATGAACAAATAAGCAAATATGTAATACATGAAGAGATAAGCGGTAGGGAGTACAGTAGAACATGGTGAGGGAGAGGTTGGGGGAGGGATGTCATTACCTATATAGTATCTTCAGGAAAGTTCTATAATAAGATGACATTTGAGCAGAATGAATGAAGTTGAGTTTCAGTTTTGAATGAAGAATATACACAGCTTTCAATATTAGTACTTTCTTGGTTTCCTCTTTTTCTTGATAAATCCCAGTCCTGTAAATCAGTATTCTCCAATTTTTGAATGATTTGATGTTGTATCTGGTAATTCTTCAAAATAAGAGATACAGAAAATGCAAATAATTTAGTTAATCTCTTACCAATTAACATTTGTGAATTTGTATTACATAGTATCTTACTACTCCAACCACTTTGGCAAGTTAAAAAATAGCATTTTCTCCAAAATGGCAGAATCATTTTACGTTGTTACCAAATTCTATCCCACATCTGAAAAAACAAAACAGTGGTAATTTCTTTTGTAGAGATGGCAAGGAGTAAGAAAAGAGCCTAATTTACTAAAAGTAGAAAAATAAACTTTTAGACATAGTGGAATTGAGACTTTCTTAAACATCATACAAAAACACCATTCTGACTACTCCCCTTCCCTTCCTCCCAGATTCTTATCAATCTACTCGTTTTGATGTTCATCTTTTATATCTGTAGAGAGGCATATGTTACCTATCAAAAGTTATTTTTTATTGGTAAGGACATTCTTGCATATCTTCAGAGACAAAATGTCACTTTTATAACCTCTCCCTCCCTTTCCCTCAGAATTTGGGTAAATTTCTGAAGTAGACAAGAAAAGCTGGTTGGTAGAAATGATTGTGAATCAGAAATCTGGTCTCTTTTGTCCTAGAAACTCCTTTCTTTTCTTTTCACTTTTAATATGTAAAATCCTCAGTAATGTTTTATTATTCAGGTGTTTTCTGAAACAAATATATCTAGGGAAAGAGGTTGAAAATGGAGAATGCTGTTCTTTTCATTATTTAATATGCAGAAGGTTGAGACTAAAGATAAGTGGGGAAATTAAGCAGAAGAAACTTGTTAACAAAAAGAAAACAAATTTATGGAAGATATAAGCAATCATATGGCATTTTATCATTGTGGACTAAGTTTTGTATGCATCCTCATTTTGGGAAATTACTAATTATAATAGATTTTGTAAATCCATTGGATTAATGAGATCGTAAAAAACAAATGATACAAGCAGTTGCCTTCTGAGCACAATCATAAGAATATCCTTGAGAGCTATTTAAGTACAGTGTATGGATTCCCAAGCCTCACCCCAGATCAAAAGAATCAAGACAAGCCCAGTGTTTTTATTTAATCAATCAACACCAAGCCATAGATTCGCACCTTTGAACCACTGTTCTAAACCATTCAGTTTGTAGCTAATAATAGGAGATGGTACATTATATTTTTTGCCAATGAGATTGGTTTTAATGCATCCAAGTTATTGTTGTCTCCTTCAGTGGAGTCAGTTTTCAAGACATACAATGAACTAAGCCTTGTGACCTTATAACATTGCCCAATTTTGTTTTTATTTTTGCCTTACTGAAAAGTTTAGCCAAGCTTGATACCCCACATAGTTCACCAGATATGATTTCAATACTGACAGAAATATAATCCAGCCTCCAAGGATTGAGTGACAACATTTAGATTATTCAAAAGATTGCATGGCGGGCTATGAAAATCGTATTGGGGGTGTATGGTAGGCTGTGAAAATCCAAGTGTTAAAGCAGTGTCTGCATCGTCGATGGAAAACACTTACACATTCTGGTTTGTTTTTTAAAAATCAGTCACACTATTTTAAGTCTCATCTCCTCAACGGAATTATAGTACCTTGACTGCAGAAACCATGTGTCTCACACTTCTTTGTAATCTCAGTGCTTGCACAGTACCTTACTTAGAATAGTCACTCCTAGCACTTGATAATATTTCCCCACTAACGATGTCTCTGCACAGAACTAATGAGCCTTTTCCTGTTACATTTTGTGATGAACAACACAGACTTGTTAGGGCAGTCGTGTTTGTGATGCTGCCAGTAGTTCTAAAGTGATCCAACACACCCGTAACATTGGTCTTATTACTAACAGATTGTGAGCCAATAGGTAAGCGTCAAATACTATTCTAGAAATCTTGATTACCCCTCATTTTCTCTTCATTTTTGAAATTACAGATCTTGCTTTCAAGCTTTCAGTGTTTTTATTCAGAAGAATATTTTCCCTAGCAAAAGTTAAGGGTAACTGTTTAGCAGCTTCAAGTCCATCTTTCACATGTATTCAGTGTTCACATTTGGAAACAGGCAGGATTCTCATAGCATGCAAAACTACAAGGTGAAGAGAGGAATAGAAGTCATACAAATAGGAAATGAGTTTTTTCCCTAAAAATTAAATTTCTCCATCTGTTGGTATACTGGATGTAGTAAAATCCTAGCTATAATTTAAGGAAATTTGTGTTAATTTGAAATTTTTGAAATCATTTATTTTGGATGGATAGAGATATATCATAAATTAATATACCAAATTATTTTGGATTTCTTTCAAAAGAATAAAAAAGCCCTAAAGTTGAGAAGGTCAACCAACTGTACATTTCAAAATGTTTTATTCTTTCTCTGGACTTATTAATTTAGTCTTTAATTAGCATAGTCATTTAATTAATCTAGAATTTAATATATTTAAAGTAAAAAAGATATTTTACAGAACTTCCTTTCATGTACTGAAATGCCTATTGAGATATTTGGAAAAAAAATTTTATATTGGATTTGAAAGTTCTCTGAATTAGAAATGTTTATTTTTCTAATTTTTATATTATAGTCTCTTATAATTATAGGCAAATTATAAACAACATAGCCTGTTTATCAGTAATTGACATTTGGGCATAACTGCAGCGTACTGAAACCATATTCAATTTGTGCATTTTACATGAATTTGTTTATGAACTATTTTACGCTGGAAGGTGACAATCACAAAAACTATAAATGCATATGTATTGTTTTGTATTGGTTTTATTTTTGTTTCTTGACAAAGATTACCTTAATTTCACTTCCACAAAATAAAATTTTAGAAACTCTCTTTGATTATGTTTAAAATCTGTGACTAAGTGCAGAGCCTTATTATGCCTTTAAACATGGTTTAATTCATTATTATGAAGTGACTATCCAGGGGTGTTTTAATCTGCATAATCCAGAGCATATTATCACAGGTATGTTTAAGTTGGAATTCTGTGACTCTCTGGGGAAATGGACTACAGACCCTTGAAACTGCTAATATGAATCTAATTCAACAGAATTAAGATTTTCAAAGAAAAATTTAGAAGGAAGGACAGTTCTGAGCCCTTAGAAATACCCTGCAGAAACAGAAATCCTCCTTGCTATTTGAGGAAGGAGGTGTTTGAGCTCTTTTTTCGTAGGGTGGTTTGTGGACTGCTAGAAAGCAGTGTCATATTGTCCTCTGACTCAGCCCCAGAGAAAGTTTTCACAATTTCCTTCATCATCATAGATTGCTCTTTCTTGACATATATCTAAATCATGTTAGGTATCAGGTAAAGCTGTTTTATTCTTTCCTACCACTCCCTAATCCTCATCAGGCTAGAATAGGTGATCCTGCTCTACGCAATCCTGGTATACCTGTACTGCTCCATTCACATAGCAAAACACTAAGACAAATCATAGGCACTTATTCAAAACTTGCTCATTGAATAAATAAACTTTAATGATTTTGTAGTCCAGTCCTCCCATCTCACACATTGGGAAATTGAGTCACAAATGGTTAAGTTATTTGCACAAATCACGCAAGAGAACAGAAACTAAATCACACGGTTGGGAAAAGTCTGTGAGTTTGGAACTCAGGTTGGTCAACAGCATTGAAGGTTTTTTGTTTTTGTTTTTTCCTTACCCATATCAGCTGCACTGAAGTTGACAGTCCCTAAAAGAGGTAGGGCAAAGCAGCCCACAGCGCCACTATGTCATGAACTAAAGAAATACAGGAATCAAGCAAAAGTAATAAGAAAAAAAAAAACCCTGTTGATACTATTTTAAATGTGAATCTGTATACAAATGTTGAAACTTCTTGAAAGTATGGACATGTCCTGTTTTTCTTTCTATACTCCCTTCCATTTTGTAATTGGATCAACGCCCCGATTTTTATCATTCTAATAATAATAACAATAATAATAATAATGTTTGTTCCGCTAGGATGTGAGCCACAAGAGAGCAGAGACCATGCCTGTGTTTTGGCTTTGGTATGCCCAGCACCCAGCACAGGGCACTTAGTATAAGAATTAAAGATGATGACTCCCGAAGGAATTCCAGAAACTCAAAGAGTAAAGAGTTCATTTAAAAAAAGTGACATTGGATCTTATCAGTCTAGAAGGTCAGCTTAATAAAGTCCTTTAGTGTTTTTATTTCCTATTTAGTGTCTAAATAAGCTTGTATTTGTTTTTGTCCTCTGTTTTATTTAATAAATTAATAAAGAATTAATACATTCTTTTTCAATAGTGAATTAACAAATTAGTGTGTTAAAATTCACACTGATGAAGAGAAAGCTGCCACTCAGTAGAAGGAAAAACAAATAGATCAATATAGTTGCAGAGGATCTTATCCAAAAAAATAATTTAAACAAAAGATTGAAAACTATAAAATCAAATCTGCATATTTTCATGTGATTAGTAAGTCTACCAATCTTTGTTCTACCTGTGTAACATAAATCTTAATCCAGCAAATATTATTCTTTAATTCAATTTTATATGTTACTTTTATAATCAAATCCATGATGTTATAAAGACATTGAGTTTTCAACTTCTAGTTTTCCATTTAATTATTCTTATCCAGCATTGAGAAGCAGCAGTTCTCCTAAAACAGCTCTTGGATTTTTCAACAGATGGAAGTTTATCTTATATCAAAACAAAGCTTCTGTTTCAGTGTAGTCCTGCCTAAAGGCAGGAGAATGGACTAGAAGACTTCTTAAAGTCCCCTCTATATCCCTATATTTTATTTGTGAATTTCACTGCTTTTTAGTGAGCCAGAATAGATGGAGCCTACAGTACCCATAAAGGAAGATAGAAATTACATACTTTGCTCATCAACTATCATGCATTGTTAAGTCATTTTCACCTTTATTATTGAAAAGTCAGGCCTTAGGAATATAATAAACAAATGTAATACTTTAAATAAACTTACTGTTTCTCAGTCCTTTAGAAAAAAGTTCTTATTTCTCCACTTTACGGTTAGACTGTTCCTACATTATTTTTATTGTAATTGTATTGCCAAATCAGGTGTGAGATTAGATGTTGGATGTTACGTGTAATCTGCACAGAAATCAAATTATTTAACCTCTAAGCCCACAATACCCCCTCCTGCTGGTTTGCTGTTAAATATTCAGTATTTTCTTGTCATGAATACAAATGGAGGACAAATTAGAATCTACAGACAGCTGACCTGAGCTTCAGATTAGAGACTGGGGGGGTTTGTGCTGTTTTAAATGTTTTAATTATCATAGTCCCAGTAGCCAGTTGAAGGACACACATAAAATCATTTTTTAACAAAAGAAAAAGCTTCATCTTCCTTTTTCTTCTTAATATGAATGTTTGAGTGTGATTACATTTGCACTTCCATTGGAACTATGCTAATTTGCTGCATTAAATTAGTTCTATTAGCAGTAATAATTTTTTAAATCACTAAACATTTACAGTAATATTTTCAGTTGGCATGTGTTTTCCTTGTAGCTAAGATGATGTATACTCCTCATTTTATTTCAGACAATAGATCTGTGTTTACTTTTAAAGCCTAATTTAGACAACAGGTCTGGCAGTTCACATTCAGTGTGGTGAAAATATATAGAAATAATGGACCAATTTAGACGTGATAACATGTATTTGCACCAGTAAAGCATAGAGAACCCAAGTAAAATGAGCTAGAAAGATCATTCTTGGAATTTAAAATATTTAATGTTTCACAGTTTGAGATTTATTTTTAAGTATTGCTGTTTAATTGAAAACATTTATAATTTAGAGTTGAAAAGTTATGAAGTAAATAGAATGTTGTATTGGCTGATGAAATAAAATTTTTATGGGTGTTTACATAGCAAAGAAATATACTTTTAATCTTTAAAAAGAAATTTAAGTAAGTTTTTTTATTTTAAAAGTAACTTTACATTAATATTTATTCTCAAGAATATATTATTCTGATGTCTACAGTCTTGAATTTGCATTTTTTGTTTCTCGTATATGTTTGTGTAATGTTGCTTTGATTAGTTACGGCCGACTAGGAAGCAGTGAAACATTTTTATATACTCTTGGGAAATAAATTTGGCAGAAAATCAGCATGAGTAGATTTAATTATCACTCTGAGACCTTTTCCTTTTCTAGCTTAGTGATCCTGAAACTCCACGTGTCTCACTGAAATCTGTGTGGACACTAAGCTTCGCTTCCCAATTTGTTCCTCCACGCAATGATAAGCCAGGCAATTACTGGTTTATTGATTTTTCATCATGGTAAATTTAAAGTTGATTTTTTCCTGAAAAGGCAGGGGTGATTAAGTGTTTCCCCTCAGTTTAGTATAAGAGAGCTATGTGGCAGAATCTAATATCCTGAGGTCAACCTCTGCAGGCAGATAATACGGTGTCTTGGCCACGTGTTAAAGAGAGAATTCAGGGCTACATATGTGATAGGATATATGTGGAGACAGTTTAATTTGCTCCATTTATATGAACAAGTCATGTGGCACATGCTTGGAAAACATCATTTTGAATGGGCTTAGAAGTGAGGCCCACGTGGGCGGAAAGAATGAGTGAGTACAAACAAGAATGATGTTATTGGCTATTAAGGGAATTCCACTATCATTTTTAAATGAAAATAAGTAAACCATTGGTATGTAAGATGTTCAAAATGTAGAGTGAAATCCACACATATCATTATGAAGATTTTCTGGTCTGTAAAATGTAAAAATAAATAGCCTGTCATGTAAGAGAATCATGGTTAAGCTATGCATACTAGTTTAAAAAATATATAGTACATTCTAATCTCTTCAGGCAGTTCTCTAGCAGCAGCATATTTTTGTGCTTTTCAATGGTAGAAAATTTTTAATCAAATACTAAATGCTTGATTCCAAAATAATTTACAAAATTCTTTAACAATATTTGGGAAAATATTAGTTCATAGAAGTTATTAATTACTAGTTGTAAATAGAGTATAGATAAATAAATAGACATTATTGTGGGAAGTTTTAAATCTGAGAATGGCAAGAAAGCTCGTCAGTAACTGGATTGAATATTTACCATAATTCTTATGTAAAATGGAAGTGTTCTAGTTTTAGCTTTTCCAGTTATAGCAAGCAAATATATTCACTAGAATATAAAATAGAAGATGCAGTTCTCTATGTGATAGTATTTCTTAATCTAGTATTTGAAAGCTAAATATTTTACCAAAATGTTGAACAAGTTTAACCCGGTCCTAAATTTACAGAGCCCATTTTTCAACTGGTTTTATTATTTTGCAGTATGATTCCTCAATATTTATTCATTACCAATCCATGTTATTATACATATACTTTATCAGTATGATTCAGAAAGATTCTAATTGTGTTCCCCTGATAACCTAAGAATGAAGATTGTTAGCTGCTTCATGTATCTTGTTTACTAAAAAGTCCACTTGGTTGTGTATCAGTCATTACCTGAAGTTAATTGTAGATTGTACTTTTGGCAAATAACTGAGGTAATTCCTTATCTTTAATATTCAAATGCTTTTATTTCTAAAAATGATGAACATTTAAATCCCTTTGAAACAATGGTGCTAAAGGCAAATATTTTATTATGTACATTAAACCAAGCTTAGTTCTGATTCTAGTATATCTTTTAAAATCTTCCACAAAGGATATAATATAAATATATTAAGATCATGAATAGCATTTGTTCTCTCACTAAGCACCAAAGCAGCATACGACACCAGAGCTCTGCTTCTGATTGTGTCTTTTCCTGTGGATTAAAACTCACGTGGCTGGAAATAGATTGCACTTTCCAATCAGGAACTCCTTTTCCACTTACTTCATCAGTGTATGAACTCTGAAGTTTTGTGGGTTTTGTTTTTTCTCTCATCTGACAGTAACTATCTGGCTACTTTTTGAAACTGGTGAATCTACCACCTCAAAGTTACATTTAGAAAGATTTGTGAATTAATTTTAGTCATGTGGTAGATTTACACGAGCTTATCATTTTCCAATACAGGTTGACTCTTGTAAGTTAGATGGGCATGATTTTCACTAACCTGGATTTTCAGGTTAAAACAATAAAACAATAAAAATTACAAGAAAACATTAAAACAATAAAACAATAAAAATAAATAAAACAATAAAAATTACAAGAAAGGGCTTCCCTGGTGGCGCAGTGGTTGAGAATCTGCCTGCCAATGTGGGGGACACGGGTTCGAGCCATGGTCTGGGAAGATCCCACATGCCGTGGCGCAACTAGGCCCGTGAGCCACAACTACTGAGCCTGCGCGTCTGGAGCCTGTGCCCTGCAACGAGAGGCTGTGACAGTGAAAGGCCCACGCACCGTGATGAAGAGTGACCCCCGCTTGCCGCAACTAGGGAAAGCCCTCGCACAGAAACGAAGACCCAACACAGCCAAAAATAAATAAATTAATTAATTAATTAAATAATAATAATAATAAAATAAAACATAGGTGTCTGTGTCTAGGTAATAAATCTAAACAAATTTGTTTAAAAAATTACAAGAAAAATTACAAGAAAAAATTTTAACTTCAATAAAAAAAAGTTTTCTACCTGGGTTGGTGTGAAGTCCACACGTGTGTAAAATATCCATACACTACTTAAATGAACTTAAGACATAATCTTAAAAGCTTATTTTTAAGCATCAGAGAAAAAATTAATTTTTCTTTCATCAAATGAAAACTTGACTGTTTGTCAGCCATACTGATTGTTATTTCTTCAGATATTAAGCAGTGCTGTACCACATCCTCATCCCTTCCCCAGAACCATTACAAATATTTTTGGACTAAGAAAATGGAAATATATTAGCTCTTTCTGTAAATGTCCTTCTCTCTGCTAGCCTTCAAGTAAACGTTAGTTGATTTTCTAATGACTAATTGATAAGTCACATTCTCAGGTTCCTTTACCTGACTTCTAGTGTTGACTTAGCAGCAGTGACCTCTTAACAGTTCATGGTTGTTTAAACGGAGAGGTCAGTATGGAAACTGGATCACTGCCTTGTTGTTTCATTCATAGCCTTCCATTAGCAAAACCCCAAATCTGTTTCAAGAACCATGTTAAATGGAAGGGCTCTAAAGATAAATAAGGCAAGGTTCTTCCCCTAAAATGTTTGCAGCCTGTTAGGTGTCATGTACATAAATAAGTATAAAACAAAGTAGAAATAAGCTTCAGTAAAGAAATACAGGTAGACTGCCCATGAGAAGTGGGGAGATTACTTGCAGCTGAGAGAACTGGGGAATGCCTTGAGGAGACTGCTTACATTTTTCAAATCTGTCAGTATGAAGAAGCCTGGAGTAAACATGCAGGTGGTGGGGGAGGTGAGAGAACAGTTTTTGAGTTTATACCAAGTGCTTATACCAAGGTACCAGTGCTGGTACCTGAACATAGGTTACCTGGTTTTAGCCCCACAACAACCCTATGAATTATGTATTTTCATTTTATAAATAAGGAAACATGACAATTTAAGTGACTTATTCAAGGTCATACAACTAGTAAGTAGCAACTAGCTGGAATTTGAAAATTCATATCCTAACTTTATATTCAGAGCTCTTTTTACTGTTACAGCCAACCAGCCTACCTAGCAATTGGACCTTGATCTTGACTTCCACAGCAACATTCTCTAAACAGTACCAGTGCTTCCCAAGCCGGGAATACACCAGATTCACCTGAGGGTAGTTTTTAAAATATTTAGATTCCAAACACTTTATATTTTTCTGAATTTTGAAGAAGTCAACCCAAGAGCCTATATATTTTCTTAAAGTTTCTCAAGTGATTCTGATTTTTAATCAGCACTGCTGCACAGACAGGCATTTGGAAACAACAGCTCTATGCAGTTGAACTAACTAGTTACAATCATGATTTACCACATACAAGGATAGATATATAGTCATGTGTTCATACTTAATCAAATTTTTTTTTATTATTATTATTTACTTATTTATTTTTGGCTGCGTTGGGTCTTCGTTGCTGTGCACGAGCTTTCTTTAGTTGCGGCGAGCGGGGGCTACTCTTTGTTGCGGTGTGCTGGCTTCTCATTGCAGTGGCTTCTCTTGTTGCGGAGCACAGGCTCTAGGCGCGCAGGCTTCAGTTGTTGTGGCATGTGGGCTCAGTAGTTGTGGCTCGCGGGCTCTAGAGCTCAGGCTCAGTAGTTGTGGCGCACGGGCTTAGTTGCTCCACGGCATGTGGGATCTTCCCAGGCCAGGGCTCGAACCCATGTCCCTTGCATTGGCAGGCAGATTCTTAACCACTGTGCCACCAGGGAAGCCCTTAATCATATTTCTTTTTAACTGGTCACTGATTATTTAAATATTCAATGGTACAATTTTGAAAGTGCCAAATTTTCCAAGTTTTTAAAAATTTCCAACAAAACTTGCAGAATGAGTGTCAGTAATTTGGAAGAAAACTCTAGAGACAATAGAGGAGCACCCTCTTAAGAAAGGCTGCCTCACAAATACCCCTGATGGCAAAGAGGACATTCTTGTAAGCAAAAATGTAGACATCTACAACCCTAGGTTGAAAGATTCAGAAAAGTTGTATTTTGAATGTGGAAAACTTTTAGGAATACCCTAGCCAATTTGTTTCTCTTCCTTTGTCTTTTTATGTATGTGCAAGAGTGATATGTAATTTTTAAAAATCTGTTTTCAGTCTAAAAGAGCTCTTTTAATAAGTGGAAATAAAAAATTCTAAGTTATAAGAAAGCATAGTGGAAAGCATAGTTGGACAGCTTTTTCTTTCTTACTGATGTGTAAGAGAATTGTGTACTGTAATCAATGACATCTTAGATTGGATGAAATATGAAATTAGTACCTGTATCACATTTTATTGTACTTTTGTCATTTAATTTCCCTGTTGTGACCTGCCATGGTCAGCTCAGCAGTACTTTGTGATGATGACTGACAAGAGGATATTTCTCAACCTGTGCTGAGCATATTGGAAATTTTAGACATAAAAGAGGAGGTGCTTAAATATGAGACGTTAGAGTATATTAAGATGTTATTAGAAACTTTAGTAACTCTAGCAAAGTGTCTGTTATAGAAATAAAATTCCCTGATAATTTTTAAAATAAAATTCATTTTCTTTTTGACAGGTGAAAGAGGCCATTCCCACATTAACCTCTACTGCTAAATGAGTAGTTTGTTTCTAACTAAGTTAAGCCAGGAGATGAGTCTCTTTGTTTAACACTTCTTAAAGTAAAAGTTAACATCCTACCTTTATCTAATTGCTATCAAAGACATTAGCCTATTTGGCTCTAGCCTGATTCAATTGCATGAGGTCATGCTGCCTAGCTGTAATAACTTAAAGTGCTTCACTTGGTGATAAGAAAATATATTAAAATGCTCTCAGGTTCATTAGTCATTGCCTAAGGTCATGCTTTATGGTCAGTCCATTTACTAAAGTTAGTTGTAATAGCACTGACCCAAACTTACATTTTTAAGTCTTTTGATACACGAAACATATTAAATTTTAAGAAATGATGTTTGTATTTTAATCCACTTAAAGAAAAGTTATTTATTTTCATTTTTACCACTTGTAGAGGAGCTGGAAATATATTTAATGATATCTTGTCACTAAAGTATACTTAAAACCTTTAACAACAACAACAACAAAACACTGCTATAAAAATGAGAGACTTTGATTTAATTTCATTTTTACTATGATTTGAAGTCCTTTTCTATATTTTCATAAATAACCAAATGAGAGCAGGTCCCTCCAAGTCCACCCTTTGTGTCCCTCACGAGCATGTGTTGCTTCATTAGGCTGGCTCAACCACCTGGTGTGGAATCTTTGGTCTCAGGAGACTCTCTCAACATCTGGCATTAGCCATGATCTTTGTATATGTATGCTCAATCTTCTTATTGACATTTTATAAGAAAAAATAATGTGGGACAAATTAGGAAGATGTATAGAACAATATAAAGTAAAGCTATAGTGGATCTAATATGCCATAGTATATTTATAGTATATATATAGGAAAACAAACCAGTAAATAGAAGATCAGTATGTCAAGTTAATTTATTTTAGAACTTAGCATGATGTATGTGATATAAAAGATATTTATTTTATGTGGGATATTGTTTGTTGAGTTATTAATCTAGGGTCAAACTCCATTCATCCTTAAAAGAAATTATATATTTCAATCTACTATTAAACTATTGTAGTTTTTTAGTATCATTTTTAATAGATTTAAAAAATTAAGATGATTTCATGGTGGGACAGGAAAAGAGATTGGCATCTTATTAACTTTCTGAAAGATAATGTAGTTGAGTTTCTGAACTAGGGAATATTGAGATAATGTATGAAAGTGAGTGTTTTCTTATCACAGAAAAACCAAAGAACATTGTCCATTATGCCCTGAAAAAAAGTAAAAGGACTTAACTAGTTACAATGAAAACGAAAGTACTATGGCTTGTTTTTAATTGAAAACCTATTTCTTTAGTACCTTAAAAAATTTTAATAAATATAACAAAAACAGAGAACAACAAATGCTCTATGTTATCACTTATATGTGGAATCTAAAAAATAAACAAACAAATACATATAACAAAACAGGAAAGGACTCACAAATATGGAGAGCAAACTAATGGTTACCAGTGGGGAGAGGGAAGGTCAAAGGGGTGAGATAGGGGTATGAGATTAAGAAACACAAACTGCTATGTATAAAATAAATAAGCAACAAGGATATAGTGTACAGCACAGGAAAATATAGCCATTATTTTGTAATAACTTTAAATGGAGTTTAATCTGTAAAGATATTGAATCACTATGTTGTACACCTGAAGCTAAAACAACATTGTAAATCAACTATATACTTCAACAAAAAACATTTTTTAAATAATAAACTGAAATTATTTTTAGTATAATTTTTTAAATTATGCTATGTATTTAAAATGAGGCAAAACAGGCACCTTGTGCAGAAAATAAAAGCAACTTGTAGTGATGTGAAGTGTTGTTCTTTTGTTTGTGTATTTATAGATATAGTCATCCTTTGTAATAGTATTTAATATTTTTATTAGAAGCAAATGAAGAATGAATTATCAAATAAGGTATAGTTGTCATTTGTAACTATTTAATTTAGGTAAAGTAGACATTAGACTCCAAAATGTATATAGTTCCTTATGGTATGGGACAATGTTGAGATCACACGTAATAGATCTGTAGGTGAATGGAGAGAAATTTCTGCCTGGAGCCCAAGAGATGGAGACTGACTCTGATCTTAATCTGCTGACCTGCTGAGTGATCTTGATTAGTGTTCATATTATACATGTACAGCTAAGATTATGAAGATTGTGCAGCTATTAAACGCATTGCATTTTTAACTTAATGGGACAAAGATTAACAGCAGCATTGAGCACTAATTTAATATAACAGATTCACTAAGTGTAATTTTAGCAGTTGAAGACAAACCTCTCTAATAATTGGGGTGGGGGGGAGTGGAGACATCATTTATTATTCTGATACTTAAGTGAGGTCAGTACATTAAATTATATGAAACTTTTGTTTTTCAATTATTATCTTTTGCTGCCCTATTTTGAGGTCAACTGAAACTGGTAATTTTATCATGGTTTTCTCAGTAATGTGATTTATATAATAGATATCTCATTTCCTGTTGTCCACTAGGAGATGGACCATAAGAAAGAACTCTAAAAGAAATAAAATAATAGCTATAACAGCACTTTAACTAAAAACTTCTTTGCCCATTAAAGACTTTTTTTTTTAATTTGGTAAATTTAAAATTGAGAAGTGTTCTTAGTGGAGGTACCTAATTAAGTAGATGTATAATACCCTATTTGTGGGGTAACTTAAACTGGCTTTCACAGCCACGTAATTCAGTTAATTTCAAAATTATCCAGGATTATTGGAATGCCAGGCTTTTTCTTTTGCGTTTTGTTTTGTTTTTGTTTTCTTTGCTCTTTAGATCCCAAATGAAGAACATTAAGGATTTCAATATAATTGACCTTGTTAAAATTGTATTTTTTAACTGATTGGCAACTGAAACGGGACTTTAACTTAAAAGTTTAGATTTGGTTAACCACTTTGAGTGTATAACAGTTTACTGTTATTAGACAATACTGTCGTCTTTCATTGTCCAATTATATGCCAAAATAATGAAAGTGAAGGTAACTCAGTTTAATTTTCATGTATGATCACAGAATATACCAACAGTGAAAACCTTTAGTACTTTTGACACCTGGTGGTATGGGTTGGAACATTCTGAATAGAATGTTCTTATGTTCTTTATCCAGGAGTTTTGCCTTCTTTGTAGAATACAAAAATAAGCACGCTATTTTGATGTGTTGAAGAGAATTTTTCATATCTCAGTAGTATTTGTTTATGAATTTTTTTTCAAAACTTCTCAGTTGTGTTTATTTAATATAAGCCTTTCCTAGTAGTGTTAAGTGATAATTTAAGACAGTTTTTAAAGTTATAATGTATTTTCAGTCAAATAGTACTCTCATTCTGAAATTGGACAATTTTGAACAAATCTAGCCAAAGGTACTCTTGGGCGGTTTTCATTACCGAATGCTCTCTAGATAGCTGCAGATGGTAGAGGAGATGGATCTGTGTTCTGCTCCAGGACATACTCCAGAAGTAGGCTGGGGGGGAGGAGGGGGGAGAGCGTTCGCTCGTTATTTTCCCTTCCTTTTTTTCCTATAAATAAACTGCCAGTAAATTCTCGTTAAATGACTTCCTATTCTCAGATACTTTTCCAGTTAACATTTTATTTCTTCTTCCAAGTGCCATTTTGTTTCATCTCTTTACCATTAGAAATAAGTCACAAAATGATAGGGCTGGGAGAAATCTTAAAGATATCTAGTTCAGCTGTCTCATAGCTGTCTTACTTTATAAGTAAGAATTCATTTTTCCCCATCTCCTTAACCCCCCACGCCAACTCAACAGAAATGTGCAGTGGCAAAGGGGAAAAAGCAAAACTAGGTCAAGGGGAGGAAGGTGTTTCAGAGAATATGGTTCAGAGAAAGAGGCTCTAAATGTCACCTTGCTTGAAAGAGTGGCCATTTCTAAAAGGAAAACTCATTCTGGAGGGACAAGCCTTACTGCAGCAACAGACAGAAAGAAGCAGTCTAGTATTTTATGTTAATTCACTCTGCTTAGTGGTTCCTGACCTGACTCTGGGGTTTTACAACAGTGTACACTTTCATTTATCTTCAACAGAGTTGGGGAATTCTGGGAAGCAGATTGAAGTAACATAAGACTTGTTAAATCCCTTTTAACAAATGCTACAAGAAGCCCTAATCATCACCTACTGAGCCAAAGCAGTAGGTCATTGTTCACAACTAAGCAATTGCTGAGTGAGTACCTTGCATTGTAGGTGCCAATAAACTTTCATTCTCCCAACCCAGGAGGAGAAGCCTTTGAAGCAGTTTTAGTCAAGTCCTGTATTCATGTTTTGAGGTTTGGACTTTTGTTTTCTGATGGGGCTGGAGGGTGGTGGTGAAAAGGGAAAGAGAAGTCTGAGCAGAGAATACAGGAAATATCTTTTGTCCCATACCTCATTTTAAAGAGATGCTCCGTACATGGGTCAAACTAGAGAAAATAGATTTTTTTGATCTATCTAGCGAAGTCATCAAGAAAGATTTAAGACTGAAATGAAAGTCATACCTGAGGTGGCAAAAATAAAGGGGAGGGGGGGCTTGTTTAAAAGGTTTAGTAATGGAACTCTTGAAATTATTTTATTATTTCAATATTATCATATTCTCCCTTATCTTGAATGCAGTTAGGGAAAAATTAAAATATTTTGTATTCTCAGGGCTTACTCAGCAAACAGGGGAGCAAGATGGCCCAATCAGAGCAAAGAAACATACAATGTGCCAAGCATGGGGCCTTATCTGTGTTCTCTCATTTAGTTCTATGTTCACAAGAATCTGCTAAGGGAGATAACAATTTACAGATAAGGAAACTGAGTCTTGGAAAGGTTGAATAATTTTCCTATAGTCACGATACTAATATGTCAAGAACCAGGATTCAGACTCAGTTTATATATCCCAAACCCTTGATTTTTTTATATGTTGTCTCAGTACCCATAAAAAAAAGAAAAAGAGAATGAACTTGGCTCTAAGCAACAACAGGTAACAAAGTAGAATATTTCTCTTGTCACAAAACCCACTAGTCATTAAATCAACAGAACACCTTCCTAGGTACAAACAGACATTTCTAAGATCCTTCCCCTCAAAAAGCTTCCAGCTTTGAAATTTAATTCTGTGGGTGCCTTTAAAGGTATATGCATAATCTTTATCACATTATGTGTATTTTCTTCATATAAAGCAGTATCTCCAGTGTGAATTATTCATGCAACATTTGGTTCCTGATTATGCACACACTGCCCTCAGTCACTCAGGAAGCTCAGGTAATGGAAATGTGTTTTTTTTTTTTTGTTTTTTTTTTTTTTTAAAGCTACAGCTTTGAGCTTTTTCTTTTTTTTTTTTTTTTTTTAATTAATTAATTAATTTATTTATTTTTGGCTGTGTTGGGTCTTCGTTTCTGTGCGAGGGCTTTCTCTAGTTGCGGCAAGCGGGGGCCACTCTTCATCGCGGTGCGCGGGCCTCTCCTGTTGCAGAGCACAGGCTCCAGATGCGCAGGCTCAGTAGTTGTGGCTCACGGGCCTAGTTGCTCCGCGGCATGTGGGATCTTCCCAGACCAGGGCTCGAACCCGTGTCCCCTGCATTAGCAGGCAGATTCTCAACCACTGCGCCACCAGGGAAGCCCCAGGAAATGTGTTTTAATGACAGCTTAAATCAGAGGTCAGCACACTACAGCCAACCTGCCAAATCCAGCCCACCACCTGGTTTCGTAAATAAAGTACAGTAGGAACAAAAGCCATACTCATTGTTTACATATTGTCTGTGGCTGCTTTGTCCTACAACAACAGAATCTAGTAGTTATGACAGGGATATATGGCCTGCAAAGCCTAGCATATTGGAGTTTAGGCCTTTGTAGAAAATGTTTGCTGACCCCTGACTTAAATGAACAGCATGAGAAAGTAATTTTAATACCAAAATATAATTACAAATATAATTATACACACACATATATACTATCTCCACACATATATATGTTATAAAGACAAAGTATACAGAAAAGAAAAATTATCTGGGAATTAGTTTTTTTGTGGTATCTATGCCCCTAATTCACCCCTTACCTAACTTCTTTGTCCTGGATATTAAATATTAGTATCATATTCCTCATAATATGTATCTAGAGGTACAATTGGGACTTAAACTTTGTTTCATGAGTAGTTATTCTTCCTTTGAATAAGAACTTAGGTTTGATTTTTAAGTATTTGTCATATTTTTGCATACTTGAGAAAGGTTTCTATTTGAATACATCAGTGGTTCTCGAACTTTAGTGTGCCTCGAAATCACCTGGAAATTTATAGCACCATCCCCAGAGTTTCTGATGCAGTGGTTCTGAGATGGGCACTGATTACTGCATTTCTAAAAAATTTCCAGGTGAAACTGATGCTTTGGCCTTGTGCCCACACTTTGAAAACCACTGGAATAAACCTTGAAGATGGTTATAGGGTAACGGGAACCCATGAAAGCATTCAATGAGATAGCCTGAGTCTTCAGAAAATTTACCACACTTTGCCAGAGAGGGTCTACGGCCTTAAGAGGATTTGTTAAGTAGGAATGAAAAAGCAGAATACAAAATAGAATATATATACTGTAAAATTAGTAATGGTATAGTCAACAAATGTAAGGTGATATGCAGTGGAAAAGTTATGTTAAGAGTGGAAGGATGAAAGCTTTGCTACTTTATTTTGCTACACTTGCTTTCTGGCCTTTCTACTTACTGACTGAGTGACTGGCCATATTATTTAATCACACTGACTTCAGTTCTTCATGTAAAAATGAAGAAAACAGTGCCTATCTCACAGGAATTTTGAAAGGACTAACGATATGAAAGCCCGTAGTAAAGTTTATCCAAGTGTTAGCTGGAGGCTATGGAACTTCAAAATCTTGATTCTGGAATGAAATAGAGACTATATTTATTAGGAAATGATCCCATCTTTAGGATAAAAGAAACCTTTAAAATTTGTTAGAGGAAAAAGTTATCAACACTGACTTCACTGTTATTAAGTGTATTAGATTCATTTGTTAGGTATTTCATTTAAATTCTGAGGTTTGGCCTTCAAATTTCCATTAATTTGAACTGTTTAGACTTTTGAGGTTTTCATTTGTCAAAATTGTTAGCTCTTGGGTATTACTAACACAAATATTGATATGTAGCTTTGGCCTGTTAGCTATCAACGGAAATCAGAAAATCAGTAAACATAATAGCTGTTCATTACATAGTTGATGCATTTGCAGGACTATGTTGAGTACTGTCAGTGAGTAATCAATTCAGTCAAAATCTATTACCAGATCACTGCCAGAAGTTTCTTATAATATACTGTTTTATTTATGACTTTATATAGCTACCACAGCACTTTTTTATGATGCAGTCTTTTGTCTTGTGGGATTCATACTGCTTATAATTTGTGGTCTTTCCACCCAATTGGAAACACCTACCACCTAGGAGGTATTGTTCCTAGATTAGCCCTCTCAGTATAAACAGGACTCCAGCTCTCAGGTCAGCTTCCACCCTAGGATTAATTTCATCTGGTCCATTCATTCAGCCAGCTTATGTTGGCTGAATCCCTCCTATGTGCTAAGTACTGTGTGGGGACATATATCTGGGCTCTTTTGTAGTATATCAGCTAGTGGGGGAGAAAATGTATGAAGCAATAATACAAGGAGAATAAAATAAATGCCATGTTGGGGGTTCAAAGAAATAATTAATGTTCATCAGTAGGGATTTGGGAAGGCTTCATAGGGAGTGGCATTTGAGCCAAATTTTGCAAAAGTAAAATTCACTTTGTGAAGACTAGATGATAGACCTTCAAGCCTGAGGGAAGAACTTGAAAAGAAGTATTGCATGCTATAGAAGCTTGTAGGAATCAGACTTATAGGTCAAGGAAGGATTTCTGGAGAAGGTAAATTCCGAGCTGAGAGTTAAAGAACAAATAAGATGAAAGGGGGAAAGGATAGAGGTGTTCCAGGTAGAGGACACAGCATTTGCAAAACCTAGAAACAAGAAAACATGGTTTCTCAAATAGTTGAGAACTGAATGAAACTTAGCATGGCCGAAACAAAGTGATGCATGTAGGGAAATGGTGCGCTCCAGGTATGGAGGCCTTATAATGCAGAGATTTACAAAGAAAAACCCTCCAGAAATGTGTTAGGGCAAGAGGTTTACCTACAGAGCATATTTTTTTTAGGTGATACTACGAATGTCTGTTGTTCTAAAGCAGACATTTTATGGTCTTGAAAGTCCATAAAAGAGTAATGTTGCTTGTTGAAAGTAGATGTCCTTTTTTGTGTATAAAATAAAATGTGACACTTCTTGCTTTGTAGCAGGATTAGGATTGTTCTCTATCTAGGAAAAAAAGTTGCAGGGAGAGGGAGATTTCAAGAATGCTGAGTTTCTAAATTTTAACCAAAAACTTGTAATAAGAATTCTTACCTCAGTTTTTAATCCAGGACATTAAGGATTGGTTTTTTGTTTGTTTGTTTTTTAATACTAGTCTTTCAGTGAGGAGTATTAAATTGGTTTGGACTTTATGTCTGAGATCTTTCGCCAATTTTAAAACTCTGATAACCAAGCTATATACATGACCCAACCATCTGACACCCTGTCATAAGGTCAAAAATCTTTCCTCTCTCTCCCCATCCTATTTATTTTCCTTCTCCTCTCTTTCTCATCTTTTTATTTCTTCTTCCTGTTTTTTCATGCCTTTTTTGTTTGTCTGTGTCACATTTGCCCCCTCACCCTCTCTCTTTCTGTATCTGTTTCTCCCCACCCCTCACTTTTCTTCCTCAACTCTCCACAACATATAGCTAAAGTCTGTGTTATATTTGTTATACTGAATAAATGTCATTTTGTTTCCCTCTTCTTTTAAAATACATATAGATGGGATATTTTACATTTCTCTCCAAATATGTTCTATTTTCATATATGTAAATATATATGATTTGCTTACTTATATATTGTATTTTTTTCCCACTATGGATCAGTGACATTTAACTGAAAAAGATTAATCTTTCCTCATTGACTATACACAACAGGCCAGGAGGAAGCTGTTAGGGGTCATCTTCAGTTGCTACCAGTGTCTGCAGCTGCTTTTAGCACAGGTTTGGTTAGAATATTTCCCTGAGGCCCCTATGACATAAAAGATATTAAATTAATCTGGGAAGGCTTCATGGAGGAAGCCTTCCCAGATTAATTCCATTCTCGATGGAATTCTTTGAAGCACAAATTTTTTTCATTTTGATGAAGCACAGTTTATCTACTTTATTTTATGTTGCTTATGCTTTTGGTGTCACGTCTAAAAAGACTTTGCCTACCCCAGGGTCTCAAAGGTTTACTACTATATTTTCTTCTAAGACTTTTATAGTTTTAGGTCTAACATTCTCTGTGATCCATTTGGAGTTCATTTTTGTGTACGGTGTGAGGAAAGGGTTCAACTTTCTTCTTTTGCATGTGGGTATCCAGTTGTCCCAGCCCCATTTGTTAATCTCATTCACTTTTAAACTATTTTTTTTAAGGATGAAATACATTCAGAAGTATTTATAGCATATATGAAAATACAAAAATAACAATGATACAGACACCTGCACTCATTTCCCAACTTGAGATGCAAAACAATGAAAACCCCTTCTGCAGTGTTCTCAAATCTTACCTGTCCTGAGTCCTGTGCTTGTTATTCTCTTGCTTCTCTGTATGGTTTCACATTTGTGTGTATTCCCAATAATGTAACATTTAGTTTCAGACGCTTTTTAACATTTTATAAATGAAAACACAGTGTATGATATTTTTATGACTTGCTTTCTTTTTCTGTTCAGCATTATGATATACATCCATTGTAATGCCTATAGTTGTGGTTTATTCATTTCACGGTTATAAACTATTCTATTTTCTGAATATATCAAAATTTATTCATTCTCCTCTTCATGGACATTCGGGTTGTTTCAGATTTTTTGCTATTACAAACACTGATGATGTAAACATTCTAGTACCCCTCTCCTGGTGCACATATGCAGAAATTTCTCTAGGGTATATATGCCTAGGAATAGAATTGCTGAGATATAAGGAAGACATGTCTTCCACTCTACCAGAGAGTGCCAAATTGTTTGCAAAGTGGTTGGTGCCAGTCTTTACTCACACACGTATTTCATAACATTTCTGGTTGCTTCACATCCTGGCCATACTTGCTATTTCCAGTCTTTCTCATTGTTGCCAATGTGTGGTTTTATTGTCACAATGTGGTGACTATAAAATGGCATCTGATCTTGGTGTGAATGAGCATTTCCAAGATTACTAATGGAGTTGAGTATCTTCTCATGTGTTTATTGGTTTGGTGTTTCTTCATCTGTGACATGCTTATTCAAGCTTTTAATGCCTTTTGGTTTTATCTTTTACTAATTCTTGGTCAATTAATCTGTGTTGCAGATATCTTCTCTCTCAATAGATCTTAATTTTTATATATTTGACCTTATCAGTCCTTTCTTTTATGTTTTATATTTTTTTATGCCCTGTTTCAGAAATTCTTCCTTAATTCAAGGACATAAGCATATTCTCCTACATATTCTTCTAAAAATTTTATCTTTCATGGTTAAATCTTTAAGTCACCTGGAATTGATTTTTGTATATGGTGCACTATAGGGATCCATTTTTTTTTTCGTATAGGTAACTGTTTATCCCAATATCATTTATTCAGTACTCCTTTTTCCCTACTAAACTGCAATGCCAGCTCCTTCATCAACCAGGTTTCCCAATATGTGTAGACTATTTCTGTCCTCTCTGTCCTATTGTATTGGTCAATTTTATTTATCCCTGTACTAATAGAGCATGTATTAGTTAGTTACTAGCTTTATAATAAGTCTTGACATCTGATAAGACGTCACCAACCTCATTTTTCTTCTATGTGAATATTTTGGTTATTTTTAATCTTTGCTTTTATGAATAAATTTGAGAGTTTTTTGAGATTCACTAAATAGAAAAGTAAATAGACAGACTGACCAATTGATATCCTGGGATTTTTACTGAAATTACATTGACTCTGTAGATTGATTTGGTAAGAAATCATATCTTTATGATATTGTGTCTTCTTATCCTTTACTTAGGTCTTCTTTAGCGTCTGTTAATAAACTTTTACAATTTTCTTACTAACGGACTAGCACATAATTTGTTGCATTTATTTGTAGATGCGTTACATTTTTATGCTATTAAATTATTATTTTTTAATTATATTTTCTTCTCATGGCTGATATACACAAATGCAGTTGACCCTTAAATATTGATTTTGTACCTAACTAATAAATTATCTGTAGATACTTTTGGGTTCTCTATATAGAAAATAATATTATCTAATAATAGTGACTTTTTTGTTTCTTCCTTTCCATTTGTTATATCATTTGTTTCTTTTTAAAATCTTACTGCACTGACTAGGACCACCAATACCTAATAGAAGTGGTGATAGCTAGCTAGCATCATTATCCTGTTTGTGGGCATAAAAATATTCTTTTTACAAATACCATATGCTAATGCATATATATGGAATCTAAAAAAACAGTACTGATGAACCTAGTGGCAGGGCAGGAATAAAGACGCAGACGTAGAGAACGGACTTGAGGACACAGCGGGGGAAGGGGAAACTGGGACGAAGTGAGAGAGTAGCACTGCCATGTATACACTACCAAATATAAAATGGATGGCTAGCGGGAAGCTGCTGCATAGCGAAGGGAGATCAGCTTGATGCTTTGTGAAGATCTAGAGGGGTAGGATAGGGAAGGTGGGAGGGAGGCTCAAGAGGGCGGGGTATAGGGATATATGAATACATATAGCTGATTCACTTTGTTGTACAGCAGAAACTAACACAACACTGTAAAGCAATTATACTTCAATAAAGATATAAAAAACGATTTTTTTAATAAAAATAAATTAATTAAAATTTTTTAAAAATATAATTGTTTTTAAACATTATACTGTTAAGTGTATTTGCCTTACCTTTTTCATTTTGGTTTAGTTTGTAGGACAGGGGTACATTCTCTTTTTAGGTTAAAGATGTTTCCTTCCTTTCCTAGTTTGTTTTTAATCTCAAATAAATGTTGCACCTTGTCAAAGAATTTAGTTTTTTAGTTTAGTTTTTCTCTTTTAATCAGACGATGTTATGAATTACATTAACGTATCTTCTAAAGTTGAACCAAATCTACGTTCCTAGGACTCATCCAACATGATTTTGATGTATTATCTTTTTTTTTTTAACATTCCTTGATTTAATCTGTTCATATATTAAATTATACATATACATGTATGTATATTTGTGTACAAATAGATGTGTGTGTATTTTTCCCTCTTACCCTTTTTGCATCTGCATTCATGACCTGCTTCTACAGCTTCTCCCTTTTTGTACTATTCTTGACTGTTTTTGATAGCATGTTTGTGCTAGCCTATAAAATGAGTTAGGAAGTCGGTTTGTATAACATCAAAATTATCTTTTCCTTGAAGTTTTGGTAGAATTTTTATGTAAAACCTTCTGAACCTAGTGTTTATAAAATAATTTTTCACAAATGATTCGATTTCTCTATGAGTAGAGGACTTACTAAGACTATAAACTTCCTTTTTGGTCTTTGTGGATTCCTTACTTCATGTGATCTCAGCAATACATTTAATTTAATTTTTAAAAAAATATTTTATCTAGCATTATTTTTTCTTGTGTTCAGCAGAGGTATCATTTAGAGAATCTTATCCTCCATATTCTAGGAAACAGAAATCTTCATTTAAGTGTCATTCCTCTTCAGTGTGACTTACCACATCACTCCATTAAAACTTCTTTTTTCAAAATCACCAATACTGTCTAATTTGCCAAATCTAGTGGAATTTTTCTTATCACATTCAACCTTGCAGCAGCATTCAATGCAACTCACCACACTTCTTCTTGAAACATCCCTTTTTTCACTTAAAATACGGCATGATACTTACCTGATTTTGCTGCCAGCCCTGGCCAGCCCTCTCTCTTCCTTCTACCCAGTCTGCAAGTGTTTGTATTCACTGGAACTCAGTTCTTTTCTATCTCTTTTCTCCTCGAGTGAATTTATCATTTTCCATTGGAGTAAATGCCTTGTATATGCTTATTACTTCCAAATTTATATCTTCAGCCCAGACTTTCTCTTCTGAACTCCAGACTTAGAGACTTTCTTTTTAAAACCTACAAGCATCTCAAAGTCATCATCTTTAAAACTGAACTCTTAATTCCACCCCCAGGTCTTCTTTGTCTTAGTAAATAGCACTACTGTTTATCTAGTTACTTGATCCAGAAACTTGAAAATCAGCTTGATTCTTCTCTTTACCTCACTCTGTACAAAATTAGGGTCTATTCTTTATTTAAAATATGTCCCCATCTTATCTGTCACCCCTGATCTGCGTAGTCAGCGTCTCTTGCCTAGATCCCTGTAATAGCCTCACATTTAACTGGTTTCTCTACACTCTCTTGATGTGCTAGAGAATGACCATTGGCTACTTTAGACTGAGTGCTCTGGGAAAGCCTCCTTGAGCTGGCATTTAAACTAAATCTGAACAAAAAGCAACTTGCCATGCAAAGATCATTCTAGGTGGAGGGAACAGCTTCTCTAAAGATCCTAAGGGGGAAGCAAGTTTAGAATGCTTAAGAAGGCCAGTGTGGCTAGGACAAGCGTTAGAGATTTGGTTGAAGAGTTTAGCAGGATCGAGATTACGTAGGATTTTGTCAGTAAGAGTATGGAGTTTGAATTTTATTCTAAAAGAGACAGGAGCTAATGGAAAGGGATAGTTTAAATTTAGGGAGTAAAAGAGAAAAATCAAGGTCTGGAGTTTGGTAATGATGTTAGGACCTAAAAATTTGAGGGTCATAAGCGTATAGATGGTATTTAGAGCTATGGGTCACCTAGAGAGAGAAAAAAAGAGAAGAAAAAGGGGCCCAGTCTGAGCACTGGGGCACCCTAACATTTAGAGGGGCCTGTATAGGAAAATGAGGAATTGTGACCAGTGGGGAGAAAGAAAACCTGGAGTGTAAGGTGTCATGGAAGCCAAATAAAAAAGTTTCAAGAATAAGGGAGTTGTCACCTTTGTTGAGTAATGGGTCAGAAAAGAAATAGAAATAGAATTCTGCTCCTATAAAGGTCATCACTTAGTAGTTTCCAGGACAGTGAAAAGCTAGCTTTTAAGTACTCTGTAGAAATTCTTGAGAGCAATAAATAAGTATCCACCATTTTCCAAAGAGAGAGAGGGAGTCGTCTTCAAGGAGCATCCCTCCCCAATAAAGGAATGCCACATTCTTTAGCAATAGTAGCCTGTCTGTGTTCAGGTCATCATTCAACAAATACCTACTAGAGTCTTTGTGAATGCTTAGTATGACCCCAACACTTTTCTTGTTAGACTTTCAAACATCATTCACGCTCTTTGGCACATTGCTACTTTATAGCAAAATTTCAGGATGGTTGATAACCTTTTGGACCAGATCCGATTCTCTTAGAGCTTACAGCTTTGCAGTATCTCTGACTGGACAGTCACAGAGAAATAAATATGTTCTCCCTCGCAGTCAGCATATGGAGGAACAAGTAAACTTGTTTTGTTTACAAGGGACCTTCCGTCAGTCATCACTTCTGAACAAAGACTTTTTGCAGTGAGTAATTATCATTTAAGGTAGTAACTGGCTTTACGAATGTGTTTACTAAACAAGATTTTTAGAAAGACAGCAGGGAGAAATTGAAATTTATCTTTTAAATCCATTTTCTGCCTATTTTGGTAAAATGGCTTTCTGACGTGTTGGACAGTAATTGCTTCCGGGTACTTGTTTTACTGTCTGGCTAATCACTGTCTCATTGCTTCTGGATTATTGACCTCCTATATCCATCTGGCTGCCAGGATCAAGCCCTGAGTCAGCCTGTAAAAACTCTTCTTGAAATGTTTTAAATTAATTGTGGATTTGCAGTGGTTTCATTTTCAAAGGTTTATTTTTAGTGCTAATACTGTGATATCCATTTTGTGATTATTAAGTGAATTCAAGCAGGCCTGGAAGTGTTTATGTGTATATGTATTTGTGTGTATATATAAAATTTATATTTATATTTTTATTTATTTATTGTTAACATCTTTGTTGGAGTATAATCGCTTTATAATGGTGTGTTAGTTTCTGCTTTGTAACAAAGTGAATCAGCTATACATATACATATATCCCCATATCTCCTCCCTCTTGCATCTCCCTCCCAACCCCCCTACCCTACCCGCTAGGTGGTCACAAAGCACCGAGCTGATCTCCCTGTGCTATGTGGCTGCTTCCCTCTAGCTATCTGTTTTACATTTAGTAGTGTATATATGTCCATGCCACTCTTTCACTTCGTCCCAGCTTACCCTTCCCCCTCCCCGTGTCCTCAAGTCCATTCTGTACGTCTGCATCTTTATTCCTGTCCTGCCCCTAGGTTCTTCAGAACCATTTTTTCTTTTTTTTTTTAGATTCTATATATATGTGTTAGCATAGGTATTTGTTTTTCTCTTTCTGACTTAACTTCATTCTGTATGACAGACTCTAGATCCATCCACCTCACTACAAATAACTCAATTTCGTTTCTTTTTATGGCTGAGCAATATTCCATTGTATATATGTGCTACATCTTCTTTATCCATTCATCTGTCAACGGACACTTAGATTGCTTCCATGTCCTGGCTATTGTAAATAGAGCTGCAGTGAACATTGTGGTACATGACTCTTTTTGAATTATGGTTTTCTCAGGATACATGACTCTTTTTGAATTATGCCCAATAGTGGGATTGCTGGGTCGTATGGTAGTTCTATTTTTAGTTTTTTAAGGAACCTCCATACTGTTCTCCACAGTGGCTGTATCAATTTACATTCCCACCAACAATGCAAGAGGGTTCCCTTTTCTCCACACCTTCTCCAGCATTTATTGTTTGTAGATTTTTTGATGATGGCCATTCTGACCGGTGTGAGGTGATACCTCATTGTAGTTTTGATTTGCATTTCTCTAATGATTAGTGATGTTGAGCATCCTTTCATGTGTTTGTTGGCAATCTGTATATCTTCTTCAGATAAATGTCTATTTAGGTCTTCTGCGCATTTTTGGATTGGGTTATTTGTTTTTTTGATATTGAGCTGTATGTGCTGCTTGTATATTTTGGAGATTAATCCTTTGTCAGTTGCTTTGTTTGCAAATATTTTCTCCCATTCCTCCCAGTAAGTTTTATTTCATTAATCTTTATGCACACATATGCACCCTTTCTCTAGCTAGTGGGTGACCAGAACGTAACAACTTGCAAACAAAGACAAAAGCATTACTGGGGTTATACAAAGAAGAGAGTTGAAGATTTTTTTTTTAATCTCCTCAGCACCTAGGAGTGAGCATAACCAATGCTTTTGGGGGACTATAAGGAGGGTACATCTTTCCACTTTCTCTCCGATGGAGGGCTGAGTGGATACGCTCTCTGGCTTCAGTATTCATTTATGGAAAATTTGTCTTATTTTACTGTCATCCTCTAATAAACTGATGCATTCACTTTGCAAAATATAAGACTATGGAGTTATTATATGCACTTATAAACACACTTTTGGGTAAATGGTTCTTCTGATCTTCCATTACTCTTCATTTTCGTCTCATTAATTTTCAGGTTTCAACACAAGTTTTTTAAAATAAGGATTTAAACATAAAACAATAACCCTAGATAAAGAACTAAGGGATTTTGATATTTCATAGTTATTCTTTCTGTTTTTAGTAGTTTTTTGACCCTTACAAGTGTGTATAATAGTCACTATTAATATTCTTATTTTCTCTAATTTGTTATAAAAATGTAACTTTACTACAATGATGCAGTACTTTTTAATCATGAGAAACTGTAAGAATATCTTTATATTAAACCCAAAATACAGTATGAATATGAGATCTTATTTTTATATTAACATCTGTATTTCGTAATGTATGTGGTATGTGTGTGTATTTATTTACTTTAGGTACATTTTGCTACATTTATATGTTCACACAGATTTTATATAGAGACACTAAAAAAACCAACAGGCATACCGTTTGGGTGTTCATGGATGTTCGTTACATACATATATACACACACACACACACACACACACACACACACACACACACACACACATATATATATGTTATTGGGGATGCAAAGATATAAAAGATAGAAGAACCTAGTAATTGCCTTTAAGATCAGAGTACAAAGCATTAGTTTGGATTTTACAAGGCCAGCCAGCAACAAAAGAGCAGTAATTTATGAGCTCAGCGTAAAAGAATAGCATAATTGCATTAAAAATTAATGCTAATGAACACTAAAATGGGGAAGGTGGTTATGATGAAAGTTTGTATTCATCTTCTCTGGTTTGAATGATGGCTAGTGGCTTGATTAATGGCTTAATTTCTATCAATTAGCGGGGAAAAATCTCCTGTGAGACAAGGGTAAATTGAGCATTGAATTACATATCTTGCTTTTGTGTGCTAAGAAAAAAGAACTGCGTGTCTCTGATATTAGCCACAGTGACAAATGTGGTGTGCCCTGCGATGTCTGCATTAGCTCTCCTGACAGGCGAGTTGTGTGTGGTTATGGGGTGTTTGGAGATGGCTGGCAGACAGCATTCACTTCAAGTTCCTTAGAAACATACAACTCTTCCATCTACAGAATTTTAATTAAAGAGTCAATAAGAATTCTGGAATTAAAATGGATAACAAATAGCAACTTCAGAGCCTGTATTCTCTGTTAATCCGGTATACTTCAAATTATATTCCTTTCTTCTATCCTATTAAAATAAGAAAACTTCCAGTATCTTTGGCTTTGTTGGAATTATTACTTACCACTATTGAAAGTGGATTTGACTACCCATGTTTATTACATTTGAGAGAAGCATAAGGCAATAGTCTATGTAGTTCGTCTGCATAGTGGTTGTTTGTTTAGCCAAATTCTCAGAAACCATTCTAGTTTTTTGTAGCAACAATTGATGCACAATAAATAAAGAACAGCCCTAAAGTAGTAATTTACCATTCAGGTTGTCTTCAGGCTTAAATGAAAGAATGATAGGTTTTCTAAAAACTTTATTTCTTTTATTCATTAATAAAGGTTTTCAGAATGTAACATATATAATTTTTTAAAAATTTATTCGAGTATGAAAGATTCCAAAAATATACATCTGTAATCTAGTTCAAGATAACGCCAGAAAACCAAAACAATATATATGGCCTCTCCTCCACAAATAAAGCTACATTGTATTTTACCGAATGTATAAGCATTAAAATGCAGAATAAGAACAATACCAAGAACATTTATTATTCTAGTAAATGGGTAAGAAGGAAGAAAAAAATATGTTTCTTGGCAGGAGTGGGTAAAGAATTTATTTGACTAGGAAATAATGACTGGATCACAATTCAGAGATTGGATCCCACTTCTACCACCAGCTAGCCCAGTGACCTTGGCCAAGTTACTTAGCCTCAGTTTCTCATCTGTACAATGAAAATAATAATAGTACTATCTCTTATGGTTATGATAGTTAAAGGAAGTAATCCATGTGAAGTGCTTAGCACTCAGTGCCATAAATGTAAGATTCTTTTAACTGCCGTGATTACTGCTTCTGCTTCCATGACAGCTCATCTGGCCTTTTTAACAACCATTTAAAAGAAAAATTAGCCGCCATGACCTTCCTCACTAGAAAGGCATCCCAGATATTGATGATCAAAATATACGTTTGTTTTGAAACATGATTTCTACCACATGACTGCCATTTTAGGGAGTGTGTGGTAGTAGACATCCATTAGGATTCTATATGGCCAGAAATTGAGGTTTATATACCAACTTTTTAGCCAACTTCTGTGTCTTAGTACAGCTACTAAATCAGCCCTCTAGTCCTATTACTAGTAATAGCTCTCAGTTACTAAGTGTTTTTAATGCTTCGCTTCCTCAGCCCTGTGCTGAGCACAGGTGTCATCTCCCAGATTTTCATGACTTGTTCCTTCACATGATTCTTCTTTCTGCTGAAATCACCATGTCAGGGAGTTCTTTCTTTCCTGGTTACCCCATCTGAGATGGCCCCCCTTTCTCCTTTGTAGCCCTCTACCCTGCTCTGTTTTCCTTGATATTATATTGTTTATTTACATGTTTATTATTTGCTTCTTCCATTGAAACATAAGCTCCGTGAGAGAAGAAAGAAACGTCTCTAAACCCTGGTATGCAGAACAATGCCTGAGTGTGCTCAAATATTTGGAAGTAGGAAAGGAGAGAGAAAGGGAAGGAAGAAAGGAGGGAGGCAACCTCTCAACCATCCTATGATGTTTCACCTATTATCCCCATGCCACAGAGGAGAAAACTGAGACCACCACCACGCACTTGCCCAAGGTCACAAAGCTAGTAAGTAGAAGAGACAGTGTTCAATCCAGATAGTCTGAACCCAGAGCTGTTAAAACTAACCACTTAGAGACATTTAATTTCTTAAAGTTACAAAACCTTTTATAATTTGACATTTCTCCCCCATGATGTTTTTTTTTTAATGGTTATTTTAATGCCCCTTAATTTTTAAGTTTTCAACAAATGTTTATTGACTGCTTACTAAATAATAGAGCACACTATACTAACTCCTGGAGTTGACACAGAAAGGTATGTCCCCTCTAGCTGGGGAAATGAAGCTTTTGCTCAGGAAGAGATTAATATCAGTGGGAGGTAACGTATGCGGAGAGCCTCATTTGGGAAGAGGCCCCTCATTATAGAAGAGGCCCCTTTTCTCAGAGGTGGCAAGGGAAGTGACAGGGAGGATTCAGAAAAGGTAAGAGCATTCTAGGTGAGAGGACCTAAATGAGGTGGAATTTGTGTGGATTTTCAGTATGGATTTTGTTTTTCATAGAACCTAGTCTGATGCTCAATTCACTTGCACTTATTAAAATGTTTATCAGAAATTCTTCACTGGTTCAGTCACATTAAATTTATTCTTATTACTTAATTTGACATGGAAAGCAGTTTGTCATGAGTCTGTCTTGGACCCCATCCAAGGGGGGGTTGTTATTAGAGACATTCCAGGAGCCTCACTGACATAAATAACTTGGTACTGTATCATAAGCTTCCAGAAGGCTGATAGACAAGCCACATTCTACTTAAGAACTTTTCTCATCTTTCACGTTATTTGTGGATATCGGTTCTGGAAATTGGTACCCAGGGATATGAGATTTATGAACAACCTTAAAATGTTATGGTTGGATGGATTTCTAATATATGTTTTATATGTTTTAATGAAAGAAACTTATTTGAAATACACTGTTTTGAACTGTTTTGAAGGGAAAGCAGTGGCTATGTTTCATTAAAATTTGTGTTCATGAGGAGTTGCTTTAACTTTAGAATTCCAAGTGAGCTTTATGGTATGTTTTATTTGTCTACAGATTTTATTGAACAGCCATCTCCATTTACTTATTTATTGAATAGCCAGTTTGTTATTGTTTGCTTTTTTTCTTTCGTTCTTGCAGAGCACTTGAAAATGCTTTATATTTCAAAGACTTTGTTTTCAGTGTCTATATTGTACCATAAAAGGGAATTTTGCAGATATTTCCATTCTTGACTAAAATTTGAATCCATTTAAACTGAAAATAAGATCTTCTCTTGTATTATTCATGTATTTGTAGCAGTAGTATTAGTATATAAATTTTTTTTCCCCTTGGGAGAGAAAAGTAGCATAAGTAACTCAATAACTATGAAGCCAACCAACCCAAACTCTTTGTAATATAAAATGCATTTTAACTTTGGGGAAATTCATAAATTATTAATATTCAAAAGTAGTCATTTGGAGATGAGATTTTAATGTGTAAGGTACCTTTCATGAAACTCATGTTGGCACTTAGCCCATTACATTTTGGGTAATAGTGCCATCTGCTGTTTTCTGCCTAGCATTGCTGCCAGTTTAGAGAGGTTGGCTTGTTTGTAATCTGCAAATGGTGTACATATTTAAATTTTGCCTTTTCAAATAAAAGGTTCATATTGGACCTTGTCATCTTTATCTACTAATCTTAAATTTGTGTACCTTTTGATAACACAGAAAATTCTGTAAATGTGTCATGTGAAATTGTCAAATATAACTCAAAGTAGCAGGTGAACCTAATTTTTATAATATAACATCAACAGTAACTAATAAAATATTTGATTTTAATTTTTCATCACAAAAAGAACAAAATAATTGTCCATGCAGTGAGTTATTGACTTTTTTAGTCTGTAGTGACTTAGTTTTCTGACTCCATTATTTTCTCTTTTATTATGAAATATGAAATGTTCTGCGGACATCTTGCAAGCAACCTATGGAAGTCATTTTGTTTACCAATAATGTGTTTATCAAAAAGCATCAAGTGCAAGTAGATATGTTTACTTCATGGTTACCATGTTAATGTTTAGAAACATCCTGTAATTTATTTATTTATTTATTTATTTATTTATTTTTGGCTGCGCATGGGCTTTCCCTAGTTGCGGTGAGCGGGGGCCACTCTTCGTTGCGGTGCATGGGCTTCTCATTGTGGTGCATGGGCTTCTCATTGTGGTGGCTTCCCCTGTTGCGGAGCACTGGCTCCAGGTGCACGGGCTTCAGTATTTATGGCTCTCGGGCTCTAGAGCACAGGCTCGGTAGTTCTGGTGCATGGGCTTAGTTGCTCCACGGCACGTGGGATCCTCCTGGACCAGGTCTCGAACCCGTGTCCCCTGCACTAGCAGGCGGATTCCTAACCACTGCACCACCAGGGAAGCCCCAGAAACATCCTGTAATTTTTATTCTCCGTAACTTTGTCACTTGTTTTCATTTTTACCTCATGGCTGGTGAATACAGGATACTTTGTATGTTAGGCATTCATGCCAAGCATATAAACAATAACTAGGGGACTTCCCTGTTGGCGCAGTGGTTAAGACTCTGCGCTCCCAATGCAGGGGGCCTGGTTCAATCCCTGGTCAGGGAACTAGATCCCACATGCATGCCGCAACTGAGAGTTCGCATACCACAGCTGAGGAGCCCACATGCCGCAACTAAGGAGCCAGCAAGCCCCAACTAAGAAGCCCGCCTGCCACAACTAAGACCGGACTCAACCAAATAAATAAATAAATGTTTTTTAAAAATAAAAAAATAAACAATAACTAGTTTTAATTCACATTCTTCCCAGTCTTAAAATTGGTACAGAATTTTTAAATGACAAATTGGCATGTTAAACTTAAGAGCCTGAATGTAAAACAGTTTACTATAGGGACTTCCCTGGTGGTCCAGTGGTGGTTAAGACTCTGCGCTCCCAGTGCAGAGGGCCTGAGTTCGATCCCTGTTCAGGGAACTAGATCCCGCATGCCGCAACTAAGAGCCTGCGTGCCACAGCTAAAAGATCCCTCATGCCACAATGAAGATCCTGTATGCGGCAATGAAGATCCCACGTGCCACAACGAAGACCGGGCGCAGCCAAACAAACAAACAAATAAATAAATAAATATTTTAAAAAATAGAACAATTTACTATATATTATTGATGGGTTTTATTCTGCTTCCCAAAATGACAGGGCTATACTTAAGACATACATTTGTGGACATTGATCTTAGAATTTTGAGTATGAAGCAGTTTAAAACATTTTTTATGCCCGTTTTCAGACAGCATGGAGCTGACCTATTTATAAGGCTAAAAATGAAATCTCCCATGCATCTTTCAAATTTTAATTTATAATCTACAAACAATAAATGCTGGAGAGGGTGTGGAGAAAAGGGAACCCTCTTGCACTGTTGGTGGGAATGTAAATTGATACAGCCACTATGGAGAAACAGTATGGAGGTTCCTTAAAAAACTAAAAATAGAACTACTATATGACCCAGCAATCCCACTACTGGGCATACACCCTGAGAAAACCATAATTCAAAAAGAGACATGTACCCCAGTGTTCATTGCAGCACGATTTACAGTAGCCAGGACATGGAAGCAACCTAAGTGTCCACTGACAAATGAATGGATAAAGATGTGGCACATATATTCAATGGAATATTACTCAGCCATGAAAAGAAATGAAATTGAGTTATTTGTAGTGAGGTGGATGGACCTAGAGTCTGTCATACAGAGTGAAGTTAAGTCAGAAAGAGAAAAATACCGTATGCTAACATATATATATGGAATCTCAAAAAAAAAAAAAATGGTTCTCATGAACCTAGGGGCAGGACAGGAATAAAGACGCAGACATAGAGAATGGACTTGAGGACACGGGGAGGGGGAAGGGTAAGCTGGGATGAACTGAAAGAGTAGCATTGACATATACGCACTACCAAATGTAAAATAGATAGCTAGTGGGAAGCAGCCGCATAGCACAGGGAGATCAGCTCCGTGCTTTGTGATGACCTAGAGGGGTGGGATAGGGAGGGTGGGAGGGAGACGCAAGAGGGAGGGGATATGGGGATATATGTATACATACAGCTGATTCACTTTGTTATACAGCAGAAACTAACACAGCATGTAAAGCAATTATACTCCAATAAAGATGTTAAAGAAATTTAATTTATATATCACTCTCTTACTCTTTAATTTAAATATCACATTCTTTAATTTAAATATCAACAGGAAAATGGTTCCCACATTGAAAAGTAAAAGCTATGTTGGTTTATTTTCATATTGTAAGTCAAGCAGACAGGCTCTCCCCTATCTACCCTGTCACTTTGTTAGTCCTGAAGTGATCTTTAAAGAAACACAAAGATAATGTTCTGTTTTTCCTCTAATCTTTCTCCTTCATTCCTTTACAGTTTCTCCAGTGCTATTTTGTTAAATATACTGGCCCTTTGGCCAGCTTCTATGATAACACTTTCATTTGTATTAGGAGCTGGTTGTATGCCCATATTTAAAGCTACAAACACTGCAAGCTTTAGACATCAAGTACTGTTTGTGAGCTCACCTCTGACATTTAATACTAATGATGTGCTTTGTAAATCCACATGAGGGAATATGTTAGAGAAAAAATCCGAGGGGTCAAACAGTTGATACATATGAGACATCATCCTGAAGTCAGAAATATTGTTTTTGGTTGGGAACTAATGATTGTGAAATAATTGTGAAACTAACACCTACACAAACAAATGTGTTTTCATGTTGACCAATTAAAGTTGAACCACTTGGAATGGTATCCATTATAATTTTTCTCTGCTATATTAATGCCATTATATATGTAACTAATGAAAATATTATCCTCTGGTACAGAATGTGTTAATAAGTTAGATGGGCAAAGAGTCTTCTTTCATTTCACATGCTCAGTTAGTACATTGCATAATTAAAAGGAGCTTTTATTCTAAAGCATGTGGAACTATTTGCTCTTCCATGACATTCTGACAGTGTTTGCTTTTTATATAGGAAAATATATTCTTCCAAAGATGGGAGTGTTGGCTGTGACGGCTGTTACTTCCAAACATTCCATGCAGGATTTCTCACCTGAGAAAAGACTGGTTACAGCTGTCAGGAACACATCTCAGAAGCACTGTCTTTCTCTTAAATAAACTGGAACTTGCATAAGACTGTATGCTTATAATTTGTGATTGGCCAAAAATTGAAACAGACATTTTTCATAAAATGTTAACTTTTATTGAATGTGTTAGACCAGGTTTCATACTCTCTATATCATTTAACCTTTTCAACTTAGTATGTAAAAATTACTTTGATGCAAATAACTCTACCTTGTTAAACCAGTTATTACAGTTTTTTAAAAAATAAATTCAGTTATTATTCATACAGGCTAAAACCCCAGCATTTTTAGATGCCTTAGCTGAGTATTCAGTGGCTCCTAATTCAGGTGTGTATTCGTTTCAGCTTAGACCAAGAGTTTAAACAGTAAGGTTGTGAACCATAATGTTGTGTTTTTCCTGCCCAGCTAGCATGTGAAAAAAAAATACAAAAGTATGAAATGACACATGCCTGTGGCTATTTATTAAAGCACTAATTGTAAAAAACAAAGGACTGGAAACAACTCAAATGACCATCAGCAGGGCATTGGTAGGAAAAAACTATCATAAAACCATAAAATAGGTTACTGTATATCTGTAACATAGAATGAGGAAGTCTCTATACTGGAAAACATAGTGTTAAAAGTGAGAGAAGTGGGGCTTCCCTGGTGGCGCAGTGGTTGAGAATCTGCCTGCCAATGCAGGGGACACGGGTTCGAGCCCTAGTCTGGGAAGATCCCACATGCCGCGGAGCAACTGGGCCCGTGAGCCACAACTACTGAGCCTGCGCGTCTGGAGCCTGTGCTCCGCAACAAGAGAGGCCACGATAGTGAGAGGCCCGCGCGCCGCGATGAAGAGTGGCCCCCACTTGCCGCAACTGGAGGAAACCCTCGCACAGAAACGAAGACCCAACACAGCCAAAAATAAAAATAATAAATAAATAATAAATTTTTTTTTAAAAGTGAGAGAAGTAATATACATAGGAATGTATAGTATGCTTATTTTGTGTAAGAAAGAAGAGAATATGTATACTTATATTTTCAGAAATAAGCAATGGAAGGATAAAAATCAAAACCTAATAAAAAATGGTTACCTATGGATTGGGGGGAATGGGATAGGAAAGGAAACATACACTTCTCTGAATGACGTTGTTTTAATTTTGACTTTGAAAGCATGTAAGTGTTTTATGCGATTAAAAAACAAATATTAATTATGAAAACAATAGAGCAAAACAACATTTAAAAAAAAAAAACTGAAACAAATGAACCTAACTGTATATCAAATTGGTAGCATAATCACATGGAAAATTATTTCAAGTGACTTTAGAGTATAGTGTTTTGACAATTCATCAGTGGAATAAATCCTAAGATCAAAAAGAACCATAAAGAAATTTTAAACTTTATTAATTCATCTTGTTAATAGTAATATTTGTCTCATTATTTTGAAACTAATATATATTCAACTCATATATTAGGAAAAACAACTAAGTACTTTTGATCATATCATTAAGGCCTAATATTCTTAGAATAAGAGAAAAGATATACAAATATAACTCACATTCGATTTTCTTTTCTAAAAGTATGTATTTCCTACCCCACCCACTGAAAAAGCTGAGAAGCGGTGACAATCCAGTAACAACAAACACCCCTACTGCTCAGATTACTGTCTTTAAGTATCATTCCCCACTAAAAGGAATCCAAGCCCTTTGGAGAAATGGCTGATTTCAAGTCTGAGACAGGAACTGTACAGGATGAACCTGGGACATCTTATCACACTTTAACAAAAGAGATCATATCAAAAGAATGCAGGGACCAACATGAAGAGGCTCCCACTACCCAAAGGTAGAATCAAAATATGAAAATGACTACGACGGACTGAAGTACATTACATATATAAATACTCATGAGCTCATAATGGTCATCTTTGGACCAAAATTGATAAAATAAGGGAAAGAATTAAATATTTATTCTGCCTTTTCCTGTACAGACTATATTTCACAGTTACAAAGTAGTCGATGAAGGAAGTTCTTCAAATCACAGCTAATAAATGCAGGACAAATAATAGAATTAGAAAAAAAAATGACCATTTTGCAATGTCTAATAAAATAATGGAGCTAAGCAGCAAACATTGTCTGCTAAAACCATTAAATGAAAGGTTGGTGGAGAGCTAGGGTCAGGCTGACATCACCTTGGACACACTGATCAATCTTAACATCATTAGAAGTGGGAGAAGCACATCCTGATATGATGTAATAGGAATTACACAGCACCACCTGTGATGTACTCTTTACCAAAAGAAATTGAACCTGAATCTTACCCGTCTAGATCTAACTGCTGGTTTACACAAAATATGAAGGATAGAAGAACATGTTAAGTGACACCATGAGAATAAAATCAGCAAAATCCAGAATGTAGAAAATTGTAAAGGCTAAATGATCCATTTTCTTCAATAAATAAATGACAATGAAAGGAAGGGATGGTGGACCGTAAGTGATTAAAAGGAATTTAAGATACTTGTTGATTAAGTGTAATGTGTGGACCTTGTTTGGATCCTGTTTCAGATAAACCAACTGTAAAAAAAAAAAACACTTGGACAATCAGTGAAAATTAAACATGGATTATATAAGATGATATTAAGGAATTATTACTGATAACGTTGGGTTTAAAGATGGTATTGTAGTTATGTTGCTAGTTTGTTTTGTTTTTTTAAGCCCTTATCTGAGATACCTAAAAAAATATTTAGGGGTAACATGGCATTATGTCTGGGATTTACTTTTAAATACTCCAGGTCCATCCCCCAAAATTGAAGTGGGCATGGATAGATTAAATAAGAATAACAGAAAATTAATGATTATAGAAGCTAAGTGATGGGTGCAGATGGATTCATTGTGCTCTTATTCCTTTTTCCTTTTATGTATTTCCATAGTAAAATTGGAAAAAAAATGTAAAGTCCTCCTTCCAGATTAGCACAGATTAGCTTGGATCATTTTAGCAGTACCTTCTCAGCAATGTTTTAGGTTTTAGGTGAGAGTCTTAGTGGATAGGAATGTTATCTTTGTGGGTCTCCAGGGGGGGCAAAAAGTTTCTATTTTAACTTAACCATAATGTCTTTTTTTTTCCATCCAGTTAAATTTCATAAGTCATAAAATTACTTCATAGAACATTGCTTAGGTATAGTGTTGATAACAAGCTGACACACCAAAATACACTGACATAATACCCTCTTTTTTAGACCAAGCCACCCTGGTAGAACAAGTAAAAAGAGTCAAAGAAATTGAAGCCATTGAAAGTGATTCTTTTGTTCAGCAAACATTCAGATCAAGTAAAGAAGTCAAAAAGGTAAGTTTTCATCCAGGCATTATGAATAAGCCTTTAGATTCCAACTAAAGGGATGCTTTATTAATGGATTTTACTTAAATGTAAGTGCTTCTTCTTCTAATAGATGAAGTAGGGCGAGAGTGTATCAGCATGTTACTGAGAGAGAGAATGAATCAGTGAGAATCAGTTCAAGTTTAACTTGTTAAAAAAAAACTGTGAAAATGTATCTGATGCTATTTTTATTTTAAAATTCACCAAGAAGGCAAAGTATAAGATGTCAACATGATGGTTCTATAACAATAATACACATTTCATGAACATACACAGTTTTCTTTTCAAATGTATACATCTACTTTTTGAATTGACTTTGCTAGAGAAAAGTTACAAAAGAACTTTAACAATAAAATTATTACCCAAATAGTAACATATATTTACACTCTTTGCCCATATGGGTATCACTTATTCAACTCTAATAAAAGGAGCTTTGATTGGCATTTTATTTCTGTTGAATATTTCATGTATTCTTTCAATCATTATCAGGGCTGCTTTTTGGAATTTGTATTCCTTTAGTTGGAAAAAGCTACTGTGAAATACATGTATTCTTCAATATCATACATATAATGAAGACATGGTATAGTTATCACTTATTCAAAAATACTCTATATCTGTAGATATATTAATGACTGTATAGTATTCTACTGATGAATGTATCATAATTGATTTTTTTTTTTTCTCTGATAGATATTTTAGTAGTTGTAAGTTTGGAGGTATTGCATACATGTTTGTGAATATCCATTATTATCACCTTAAGATAAAATTTTCAAAATGGAGTTGTTAAAGGTTAATATTGTTTATTTTCATACCTGTTCCCAAAGGCATTCTCCCAAAATATTGTATCAATTCAAATTCCACCTCGAAATGCAGGGAGATGTCTGTCTCTCACACCCTGGTTAACACCAAGTCTTATCAGACTTTTCCATGTTTACTGACCTGATAGGTAAAAATTGACCTTTTGTTGTTCCATTAGCATTTCTTTTGTTATTAGTGAGATGGACATCTTTTTAATTACCATATGTATTTTAAAATAATTCATTATGGGGACATGAATTGAGCATGTGCAGGGTGCCAGGATGCACTAGACAGCCTTGGTTAATCCATGGTCCTTGCCTTGTTATTTTGCTGATTTCATTTGAACATTTTGTAGTTTGCCACCACAACTCCTGAAAAAAAGGAGCTGTGAAATGGGCATTCACAAATATAGTTGCCCATTTTATTAAATATCTTACTCGTACGTATTAAGAAGTCCTAAAAGAATTGTAATTTGTTTTGAAGTTTACTTGTGTAGTATTTGTTTTCTGGAGTTCACCTTGACTTCCCAGTTCTCACTGCACACACTTCAGATAACCTAGCATTTTCTTTCTGTGGAAATATTTATTCCTCTATGTTAATACACTAGGTTTTCTTCTAAACAACTTTTTCCCATTTGGTATTAATTATTAATACAGTAAATTTATTTTTAATTCCATTCCTCTCCTCCAAGATACTAGCAGTTCTTCCAGTAACTAGTAAAATTGGCAGTGAGCAAGGAAGTTGATCTAAAGCCTGCTTAATATAGTGGAAAGAGCATGGGCTTTGGACTCAAGGAGATCTGAGTTTGAATCTTAACTTCCACACTTCCTACCATGATTTATGATCTCGAGAAAACCTCTCAACCTCTATCCAAGCCTCAGTTTCCAAATTCATAAAATAGAGCTAATAATTCCTACTTTTTAGAGTAACCGAGGATTAAATATAATGATTATCAAGTATCTAACATGGTTCTTGATCCATTAAATGTTTATTTTTAAATTATATACTCTAGCATCTAAATTATTTGATATCTAAGTACATTCTATAAACTAAGTATGGTGCTTGAAAACTTCTACTACTATAGGCATTCAGACTGTCTGAAGTATAAACCTTACCCCATTTACATTTCTCTAATATGCCCCTTACTTTCCCTGAGTCTCCATGCTCACCAGTAAGACAGACCCCTTGCTGAGAAACACAGAAATTCTTTAGATATCTGGTTGCACCTTAAAAGATTTTTTAAATGTAATAATATCTATATATTTGAATTCCAAGATTAGTCATTTTTTTACCTTGTTTATATTCTCTAGAAAAGTTTTAAAATATTATTTCCTATAGTTATTAATCTTAAGATAACTGATTAAATCCAAGAGAAAAACTCCTCTTCCCATATCTATAACAAAACCCTATATATAGTTACATGGGCTTCCCTTGGGAGCAGTTTAAAGGAATTTCACCTACATCTCTCATCAAAGGGACCACCATTATTAATTATTTTAATAATTAGTTTTTGTTTGCTTTAGTTTTTAGTGCTGCGTTGGAATTTACTCAGCTTCAATGTAGCTTTTCTTGTACTCCCAATTCAGATGCTACCATTAAGGATTGAGAGGTCTAGGATGGAACAGGAGGCCCTTCATTTTGTAAGCAACCTTCATAAATCTGTGTGAGGGAAACCCACCTTCTGTTTCAACTATCTTTCAAAAAGAGGTTCCCCTTAACAGTAATTCATAGAAAGAAATAAAATCAATCAAAATCAATCTGGAAAGCCTAGAACTGGCCAGTTCTTGGTTGGATAAGTATGACAGAGAAGCAGAAGCAGCCTAGAAATGTTAATCCAGCACCGTGAATTGAGCCCCTCAGAAATATATTTAGTTAAAATATTTTACCAACATTTTTGTTTCTTTCCTCTAAAATTCAAGCCAAATTGCAATAAATCTTGCATTTAGCAATTAGGAAGCAGTGGTCAAAAGCATGAGATGTAGACTCAGATCTGGAACCACATTTTGATTCTGCCGTTTACTGGTTATATGTCCTTAAACTACATAATAATCTTATTAAACCTTGGCTCTTGTCCCTTAAAATGGGGATAATACCCGTAGCAGAGGTTTTTATAAGGATGAGCAAGATACTTTACATAAAACCGTTAACCAAGTGCCTGGCATATAGTAAGTACTCAAGAAATGAAAGCTGTCACTACTCCTCCTCTTCCTGCTGCTGCTACTGAGGGCTGTATTTGCCTGTGGCTTCCTTCAGAGGAATTGTAGATACAAGGATTCCTGTTTTGGTTGGGCCGGAGACTGTTTTATGTAATTTTTTATGGTCTATAGATCCTAAAATTCTCCTTATTTGAGGCTTGGTGACCAAGCAAATTAAAAATTACTTTACACAGTAACTTTCTGGTTTCATGTATAGACATAAGCTTTGGACCAATTTGTTTCAACACAGCCATTTGGAAATGTTAAAGCAGTAGGCAAATGATATAAAACAATGTTGTATCATAGCCCCACTTTTTTATATATTTAAATAATGTAAAATAACTAAAATAATGATGGCTACCATTAATACTAGACATTTAACATTTATAATTTAACTAATATCCTAATAACCCTTAATTATAGCTGAGGTTCAGCAAATTTCATAACCCATGGTCAAACTGCTAATAAATGATAGAAAGCAGCAGCCAAACCAAATTTGTCCAACTCCAGAACCCATGTTTTTCCTACTAATCAAATGTCTCTCATAATTGTGAACTCGATGCATATTCCCTGTTGAAATATAAAGAATATGCTAAAAAGCCACAGAAGATGGCATTTACCTTGGTGAATGTACAGTAGTATAAAATATTAGCCATCCAACACTGGACTTATATTAGTCATCGCACCTCAAAACGATCAGAAGAGCAGTGATGGGCCAACAAAGAATAAATTCACACTGGACTGTAATATAAAACGGAAGGCCAATTTATTAGTTTAGAAAGTGAAATCCCTTTCCAGTTTCTAAAATGTCTGTGTCTACAGTATAAGGTAAGGATTCAGGATGCCCAAGAAGATGAATTATTTATCAGGAGATGGCTTACCAAAGGAGGTAAATTATATAGAGGACCATTTCATCGAGGTCATGGGCAGATGTGATGGGCTATTCCTGATGCATAGCAAAGACTAACTCTCTTGAGGACTAAATTATGAACCAAGTTTCAACATCCTTCTCTCCTGGACAGTGCTACATGCATTGGTATAAATTTGTAATATCTCTGAAAAAGGCTTTTCTGTAACTAGTGACCCCTTCTGTTGGTAGAGTCTTTAGCTGTGCTAATTCCACTAATTTAGCTAGGGAGCTATTACCAGAAAAGTGGCTATTACCAATGACATGCTAGACAGTGTGTCTCCTGCAACACATATTGATGTAACTAGTTTAACTCTGTGCAATCATATTTTTCTGGTGTGAGTAGAAAGATGATCTGATAGTTCCTGCTGTATCATCAACTTAAGGAACCAAGATGCAGCTTGTTTTCAGACTGCTCTCCCAAATAAGCTTATTACCAATTATTCAATCCTAAAATTGTTGTATTTGGCAGATATCCGCCTATGTTCAAAAAGAGGGTAAATAACTCTAAGCAGCATGGTCATTTGTTCTTTTACACTTTTAAGTACGTGTTAAAACAAGTTTTTCCAAACTGAACCACCAGGTGGCAGTGCTACTCAAAGCCAGATGTTTGATAGTGGCCATGCTGAGGGTTTTTTAATAGCCAAATTTTCTCTAACAGCTTTCCTCACTTAAAGAAGCAATTGATGGTTTTCCTCTCACATTTTTAAAATTACCCATTATTAAATAATAACTTCTACACTCTGATCCTAACCACTGAGAACTTTACCTCTTGTGCGTATAAGCACTTTTCAAAGAAAACTTTAATGTACTGTGTAGGTAAAAACAAAATGAGATTACTTGATTTCTGTAATAGAATGTTATCTCTGCCACCTGCACATGTGCAATCCACATGTTTAGCAACTAGAATAACAGCACTTCACAATTTTTCGAGGTAGTTCAATATGGACAGCCAGTCTCCTAGCTGAACCCTATCAAAGCATGGCCTAGATATGCAGAATGGCATGCTCTTACATTCCCTGCATGGCAAGATAGAGTACTAAAAAATTATGTCCTGGACCTCACTGGACTAGCATACTTCCCACTTTCCCCTGTGCAGAATATTGGGCTTTACTGTTACATGTCTTCAGTTTTATAAAGGGTCAGTGTAATATCACTTAGGGCTATGAGTCTTCTATGACCACTATGTTGGAGACATAGAAATGTTTGGGATCTGAGGAAAAAAATATTGGCTCCAAAATGTAAGAAGAAAACTGCCAAATCAAATTTACCAAATATTTCTTTAAACAGCTCTATGTAACTTGTTACAATTTGTGATTGTGTATATATTTTGGTATTTATTTGTTAGAGCTCTGTCATTCCATTAGCAAAATGTAATCTCCAATTTGGACAGGGAACATATCTTCTTTTTTTTTTTAATTAATTAATTAATTAATTATTTTTATTTTTAGTTGCATTGGGTCTTCATTGCACGCGGGCTTTCTCTAGTTGAGGCAAGCAAGGGCTACTCTTCGTTGCGGTGCGCAGGCTTCTCACTGTGGTGGCTTCTCTTGTTGCAGAGCACAGGCTCTAGGTGCGCGGGCTTCAGTAGTTGTGGCACGCAGGCTCAGTAGTTGTGGCTTGCGGGCTCCAGAGCGCAGGCTCAGTAGTTGTGGCGCACAGGCTTAGTTGCTCCGTGGCATGTGGGATCTTCCCCGACCAGGGCTCGAACCCGTGTCCTGGACAAGGAACATATCTTCTTATTCTCCCTCGTGTACCCAGTGCTTAGCAATTAGTAGTGTTTAGTAAATACTGGTTAAATAGATGGATCTCCAACTCTGAGATAAATTACTCTAATAAAGGATTAACTAATTCATGCATATTTCATTTTCTAGATGTTTTCCCCAGTGACCTCTGTTTTGCACTTCATTCAGAGAAGTGGATGTTCAGAAGTAAAAAAGTCAAAAGAGAATGGAAATTGAAAAACTATATGTGTAGAACCAATAGGGGTAGAAAAAAAGGCTAAGTAGTGGAATTAATCTCCCAATCATCTAGGGTTTTTTAAATTTAACCTTTAATGTCAACTTCTCATCTAATCCATTTCATGTTATCCCTGCAGCCTTTCCCGTATTCAGCCACTTCCCTGGCCTTCTCCTGTCTCAGGGAAGGAGATATTGGAACTAACCTGAGTTAGCACTACACTCCTGGTTCCTTCCAGGCAGGAACAGTGATTTATCAGTGTTTCTGTCCCCAGCACTTTGCACAGTACCTGGCATATAATATTCTATACAATGGAATATGATTCTGCAACAAAAAGGAATGAAATACTGATACATGCTAAATGAAAGAAGCCAGTCAGAAGAAAACCACATATTGTATGCTTCCTTTTATATGAAATATCCAGAATAGGCAAATCCATAAAGGCAGAAAATAAACTAGTGGTTGCCTAGGGATGGGAGGGTTGGGGAGATATGGGGAGTAGTGACTGCTAATGGGTATAGGGTTTTTTTAGGAGGATGACGAAAATGTTCTAAAGCTGCTTGTGGTGTTAGTTGCAAAACTCTGTTGATGTGATAAAAGCTTTATGAATTGTGATATGGAATTGTATCTCAGTAAGGCTATTATTTAAAAAATAGCAGTAATAACCTTTGAATTTGCTTTTTATATCTAAAGAGACCAACTAAATGGAGATTTGTTGCAAGCTTATTTTCATTAATAGAATTTAGGTATGTGAAATGTATATACTTTTTCAATAGTATAGACTCATAAGTACCAACTTCTTAAGAAAAATATGCTGATTGTAAGACATAACATTTTCAGTGTTTTTGTATTTGTTTGCTTACTTTAGGAATAGTTGTTTCTTATTCAGTAACCTAGGGCCATTTTGTAATTAGTATCATCTCAGAGGAGGCCAATTGAGCAGTTATTATTCAAAATCAGAAATATTATTAAAGCAACATTTTAATTGTATATTGCTATCCAATTAATAACATGTGTTTTATGTTTCAGTCAGTGGAACCTAGTGAAGTGAAGCATGCAGCTGCAACATCAGGACCAGCATCAGTAGTGGCTGACCCACCGAGTAATGAAAAAGAAATAGACCCTAGCAGCATCCCTACTGCTATCAAGTACCAAGATGACAATTCTCTGGCCCATCCAAATGTAAGATCCTTAAACCTTAAGAATGTCAGTTTAAGTCTAGTTGACTGAAGTTAATTCAAACTGTTGTCCTTTTGGGCTGGTGACAAGAAGACCATTGGAGGAAATGGATTCATTTGTTCCTATTTGCTAAAAATAGGCAGCTCACCCCCAGCCTTTAGAGGTGTTACATGTATTAGAAGCTGGTTTGGACCAACTCATGTTACCTGACTTCTAGGAGATTCTTTCTATGGGAAAGAAAAATGGGCAAAAAGAAGTTTTGTTTTATTTTTATTCTGGCACTAAAAGATCTAATTCTTGGGGCTTCCCTGGTGGCGCAGTGGTTGAGAATCTGCCTGCCAATGCAGGGGACACGGGTTCGAGCCCTGGTCTGGGAGGATCCCACATGCCGCGGAGCGGCTGGGCCGGTGAGCCACAATTACTGAGCCTGCGCGTCTGGAGCCTGTGCTCCGCGGCAAGAGAGGCCGTGATAGTGAGAGGCCCGCGCACCGCAATGAAGAGTGGCCCCCGCTTGCCACAACTAGAGAAAGCCCTCGCACAGAAACGAAGACCCAACACAGCCATAAATAAATAAATAAATAAAAGATCTAATTCTGGCTCTGCTCCCGTTGGCTCACGGACTGTGAGCGTGTCATTAACATCATATCGTGCTATCTTCTGTGAAGTAGTGTCATACCACTGTGTCTTCAGGAAGATTGTAGGAAATAAACTTTACAAAATGAGATGTAAAATTGCTAACCAATGATTTTGATGTTCGTCCTTTTACTCTAAAACTTTCTGAGCATTATTCCAAATAGATGATCTTCAGTTAAGAGGTCATCAAGAGTTAAATAGTATCCAAATCTTGTGCTGAAGGATGTATTCTATAAAAGTGATTTATAAGGTCAAATCCAAGTTATTGGCAGACAATAACATTTTTTCTTCTTTTTTCTTTTTTTATTTCAGTTATTTATTGAGAAAGCTGATGCTGAAGAAAAGTGGTTCAAGAGATTAATTGCTCTCCGACAGGAAAGGCTAATGGGCAGTCCTGTGGCCTAAAGTTATGTTCATCTGGTTGAATTAATAGTAACATTGGAAATTTAGGTTTTTAAATCCCAGTATTAACTCTTAAAAATAATTTAGCTGATTATATAAAAAGGTAACCTCATTTCATTCTTTTCTCATGTAGGCTTGAATATTTGTTGATTTGAACTTAATCAAACATTGTGAATATTAAAACTAGTGTAAAGTTTAAGAAAGCATGAAAATGTCATACTGTTAATAAAGCTAATCCTGATAATATTGGTATTAAGGCAAATGGTACACAGTAGTGTTTCTGAGTACAATTTGAAAAATATGTTGCCATTTAAGGACACAATTTTGATTAGTCATGCATATAAAAGAGTCGAACTATATGCTATAAATATGAGATTTTATCTTCCATGCATTATAAAACCATATTTGAATCTTTTATTTCGCCTTATTGAAAAATTTTAGGCACAACAAAAAGCACTGTAAACAATCTAAGCAGCATGAACCATGTTACTTAGAGGAATAATACATTTAGTAAAAAAAAAGACTTGAAAATTAAATAAACTGATGGTTTATTTGCTTAGAGATCAGCTTTTACTAGGTGCTCCTTTGAAACATGTTAGCAGGTCCCAGCTCATTCTTTTAAAAATTACATGTTCACGCTAGACCTAAGCAATTGGCCAAATACTCATGATGGGGAATTGTTTCTGAGAAAACTGGTAAGAGCTCTCACTTCAGTGTTACTTAACCAACTGCTATACCCTGCAGAGGAAGCCAGCTAATTGTAATTTTGATAAGGCTATCTGTCATTGTAGAATACCTTTCTCTGGTAGCTGAATGAAAATCAACTATGCATTCCATACTGAACACGCCAGAGATAAGGACTTTTAGGCCTGCCTTACAAACTGCCTTCAACAGCTGACATGAATTATTTCCCTTTCTATTTGTTCTGCTCAAATTTGTATCTATGAAGACTGTAGCCCAGAACACAAGATAAGCGTGAAAAGTTCTTGGGCTAAGATTACCAATATATAGGACATTTTGATGCCATCTTTTTATATTTCTGGAACTACTAAAGTTGTAATCCCTGTTAAAAACGAAAACTATAAAGAACTTAAAATCAGTTGCAAAAGGGATGGAAAATAGACTGATGACCAAATACTTGTTTTTATACAAACATGTTTTCATATTCTAAATATATGCTAGTGGGGTTTTTTTCCTTAGCTATAAGTAGAAGTACCCAGTATGAACTCAGGTGTGTGTGGTTTTTAACATATACAAATATTTAGTGATTTTTAAAAGGGATTACTGGTACTGAATAATTTTATATTTCATTTATTACATAACTTATAAATAGTAAAAGGACTATCATCCTTTGGGGAATTATATTTTAGTGGTCTAGGCAAGAATATGGGTTGTCATTTGGGCCACTAGTGATTCTCCAGAGAAGCTGGACTAGGCATTTTTTCTCAGTATGCTTGATGTTCCTCATTTATAACATACTGAAAATATTATGATCCACTTTAATTATATTTCACACCAGAGTTCCTCTTTGGCAAGTAGCCCAAATACAGATGCTTGAACTGCAATAGATTTATATTTTAAAGCTAAATTTTTCATAGAGATAGAGAATCAAGTTATTTTGTTAATTAACTAAACTCTAGTCCCTGCTAAACTCAATGACTATTCCCCTTCTTCCTGATTTCCAGTGTGATTCATTTTAATATATTATTAACTTTGTTTACCTGCATCCTGTTGAAGACTACAATATTACCACATAAGCCAAATCAAATTTAATGAGAAAGACTTCATAGACCACTATCAAACATATCACCAAACTCAAGGTAGGCGATCCATGCGGGCCTTCTTTAACATCCTAATATAATGACTCTATAAAACAGAACAGTCCCTTTCATGTCAGTTGATTAGTGGCAACAGTTTGGACTTACATGAGACCTCAGAGTGTTTTTCGAAACATTGACTTCACACAAAATGATGAGTACTAATAATACAAGTTTTCATTTCTGAACAAGTGCATTCTCAGGGAAAATGGAATAAGAACTTTTTTTTTTCTGGCACTCCCTAATTACGAGGAAACAGATACCTAAGAATATGAGAACAGAACACTCTTGAGTCTTTCACCTACTTCACTTCAGCATCACAGCAGGTGAAATGAGGATACTAATAGCCTACCTACCTACTTTGATTCTTCAGTAAAATAACACAAAAGAAAGCCCGTGGTAGAAAAAGTGTACTATTTATGCCAAGGGAACATTTTGGCATGGTAGCCCATCTTAACGGAAATATGGAACAAATAGTTGCATAGGTAATTATTTGAAAAGCTACACTCCAACTTCAGTGTACTCCTTATGTATGTGCTTGAACTGCCATGGCCAATAGACCCCAGCTTTGTCCCCAGATTTCTCTGATGTCCCTCCCTGCCAAGACCACAAGAAACCCTGATTGCTCTGCAGTTAGTGACCTACTATCTGCTTACTGGAGGTATCTCAGGTCTTCTTCCGTCAGATTTACCCACTTACTCATTAACGTTTTTTTGACTACCTAGTTTGTGCTGGGCAGAGTAAGGGTAGTTGGGTATACATGGGTGAATCCAGTGGGGATTCTGCCCTCAAGAGGCTTAGTTATGAAGCCCAGACATGTATATGACATAAAAGATATAATACTTAGTGGCAGAGGAGAGGACATGGTTGCAAAAAAGAGAGAGATTACTGCAAGTTAGAAAATTAAGGAAGCCTTCATGGATGAGATCACAACTGAATGAAGACCTGAAGGATGGGAAAGCCCCTGGAGCCACAGGAACTCACAGCTATGCACTTCCACCTTCCTGGTAGCTGCTGTAGGGGGCTGGGAACTGTTGCACTTCCAACCCAAGGAAGAGTCCCTCTTGTGAAAGACCCAAGTGGCCCTGCCCTCTCGATCCTATTAAAATCCAAGCAAAATTTTAGGTTCCTGGTCGCCCTCTGGCTTTCTCTGATCATTTCTTCCTTTTGGTGGAGAATCAGCTGAATAAGCCGATTTGGCCACTATCATCCCGTCTTGTATCACCACCACTTGTCAGCCAAGATGACTTGAGTGAGACGTGTAATGGTAGCTGAAGGAGGCTTTCAGTACTTCTAAGAAAGAATTGCATCTGCCAGTAAGGCCTTGCACAGCAGTGGGACAACTGTGTGTTCCCTAATCCTCTTTGCTTTTCCCTTGTGTGCTATTACAGAAAGCATTGTTTTGGAATGAAAAGATACAGTTCATTTGCCTGTGGTTAGGTCTGTTTCCAGATTTTCCTTTGATTTGGGTATCAAGTGAAAATCTTGGTATCAAGTGAGTAACTAAGATAGTAACAGAAGCTAGAAATAAAACAAGACACGGGACATTTTTGGTCACTAAACTATGGATGAATTGATCTGGAATTCTTACACCCATGTTACTTCTTCCTTCCCCCCTTTCCCTACCCCAAAATTCCTCATGAGTATGACGGAAGAGGTCTTGAACCAGCTCCTGGCCATTACTCAATGGATACAGTGTTTGAATTATTCAGAAAATGTTTAAATGCCATCCTTTAAATGTAAGCCCTACTTATTACCCTTTGGAACTCCTTTATGGAATAATGGAAAAGTGAGTCATCTTGATAAGAAAATATCTGAGTCTTTACAGAAGAACAAGGATAAAAATGGAGGTAAGAAAGAACTCTTTGTGAATTCTCTATTCATCTTCACCTTTTTTCATAGAGATGGATGTTGATCAGTATATTCCATTTGGTGGGTTTTTCCCCAGATCAAAGAAAATGCTCTGTCATCATGTATTTCCAAGTTATTTTTGCTATTATTGTATCCCCAGAATCTAGCCCATGCCTGACGCAAGAAGTCTCTCAATAAATGTTTGACAATGAAGGAAAAACTGAATTTGCCCGTCTTAAATGGGCAGTCTGTTTAGCAGTATGGCTATTTAAAATACTCAAGCTATTTGGAGCCAGTACAAAAACAAATAGGTGTCTAGGTATATACCCAAAAGAATTGAAAGCATGGTCTTAAAGAGGTATTTGTACACCCATGTTCATAGCAGCATTATTCATAATAGCCAAAACAGGGAAGCAACTCAAGTGTCTGTGGATGGATGAAGTAAAATGTAGTATATATATATACAATGGAATATTCCTCCACCTTAAAGAGGAAGGAACATGGATGAACCTTGAGGACATTATGCAAAGTGAAATAATCCAGTCACAAAAAGACAAACGCTATATGATTTACGTAGAAGAGGTACTTAGAGTAATTAAAATCATAAAGGCGGAAAGTATAAAGGTGGTTGCCAGGGCCTGGGGTGGAGGGAAATGGGTTTATTGTTTAATGGGAATAGAGTTTCAGTTTTATAAGATGAAAAGAGTTATGGGGATGGATGGTGGTGATGGTTGCACAACAGCATGGCTGTGTTTAATACCACTGAACTGTACACCTAAAAATGGTTAAGGTGGTAATTGTATATATTTTACCACAATTTAAAAATCTATTTAAAAATACTAAATAAAAAAATAGATGAGTTTTATGACCAGATTAGTTTGGTTTCTGTGATTTGTATCTCTACACGTCTCTGAGCTGACAAAGGCCTTTGGAATTCCTGGGGAATACAGACTGCACCCGGCCTTCTCTATTACATTAGCAACTAACAACAGTGGGGCTAGAGTTTAAGCAAGGATCTTACTAGTCTTCACTTGCCCAGACTTTCTTTCTGGTCCAGTATTTATATTATATAAATAATATTTTAAATGATGTAGATGTGGTCATTCAAGGTCCACCCACTGGCTCCTGTGACTGCTCTCCTTGCAAATGATAGGTCAGTTTTAAAGAAGTAAAGTCTACCAATATAGTAAGACAACACTTTAAACTCAACAATGTACCATTTTATTTTTAGGTCTTGAGAAGGAATGGCAAAATGATCCTGCTGCAGTGCTAGGAGAGAATGATGAACTGAACTGACCCTCTCTTCTTCACATCTTGTAACATGGTACTCAGGCTTAAATCCCAGTGTAAAAAACCTAGTATAGTGCGGGCTCCCTTCATAATCTTTTAAAAAATGAACTGCTAAAATCCCATGTCTTGAATAAAATCCATAACTACAGTTTATCTACCTGTTCGTGTTCCATGAAAATATCATAAGCTTAAAATGGAACCGAAAACAAATAATTGAGAAATAAATAAATGTTTACCACATACCAGCACAATGGTTTGAATGCCTATATTAAAGATTGGGTAGACTTTTTAAACAAATTCTGTAACTGGATTATTTATATAGCCCCATTGTAGCTTTTCTCCTTCCTCTTTCTGCCACAGTAAATCTAAATGACCTGGAGAAGATAACTCATAAGGTAACTCATTTATTAATAGTTTGAAAAAATACTTTTTTCAAAACGCTTTGTATTTGAATCAGCCACAGTGTTACTACATGCAGTGAAAATGAGGAGTCATCCAAAATTATATAATCTCCCATAAATATACTTTCTCCATGTTTGAAATAGTTCATTTCAAAAAAATTTTTATACCTGCCATAGAGCATAATTAGCAGCACAGTCCCTGTGTTATGTAATAGCTGTTCCATCTAAAACACTTAAACTTTCAGGAAGTAAACCGTTTTCACATTAACATTTGTTCCCCTACAAGCACACTTGTGTTTCCAAGGTCAGGTGGGCCGTTTTCAGCAAAGGTGCTCAGAGACTTTTAACTCACTTTTTTTACAATTAATAAGAGAAAGTGACAAGTGACTGGTAAATAGGTTAGTATTCGATACGGTCTAGAAAATATCAGAGACTCAGTTTCTGTTTGGGATTCTTAATTTGAAGTTCCAATTTCTAAATATGTTTATCTTGCTATACTAACTGCAGTATAATTCCCAAAAGGCATTGTTCAATTAATTTCTAAATCCCTTTGAAAGGCATTTACACAGACCTTAGAGAGCTTTGAAAGGGTTACAAAACTCTTCAAAGAGTTCTTATTTTTTGAAAAACCTATTTTAGAATTTACGACAATCGATGACAAAAATCTCTGTCTTTTCACTAACAAAGACAGCATAGATTTGAAATGTATTTTTGCTTTGGGAGTTTAAAAAATAATATAATGTTTAAATATCAATGGGGGATTTGAATATTGGATTCTAGTTCAAATGTGAAATTTGTAAGTTAAATATCAACGGCCACCATTTTACTAAACTAATTCTCTTTCTGATAAGTACTTCAAAATTTTCTCAATATTCATTTTTATATTTTTCTATAAATTATATAATTTATGCCAGCTAGCAAATGGTCACATATAATTTATTAAATTTGCTCATTTGCTAGAAAAAGTGTACACAAAATGAGAGTCATGTCAATAATTAAGCTTTTTCTTAAGTGATATCTTTCACATTTTATGATTTGGGTTTGTTTTTTTTTTTTTTCTCATTGAAAAACACAAAAGGAAAGTCATCCATATGGAACCAGTTTTTGAATGTAAACATTATCTGTCCCTCTTAGTCGGCTGCTGCGTTGTCTGTCCCCTCTGGTGACCATTATTAACAGTCCTCCCAGCCTTTCCCTGTGCTTGAACAAATACATCTCTGTTGAGATATTGACACATGGGCTCTCTTTTCAGACCATGAAAACAGATTTGTCTACAATTAATTTTTTTCCCTGATCATATTCCTTAGGTAACTTTCCTGAGCAGTACATCTATATGCCTCATTCTTTTTAATGGCTGCGTAGATCCCTAAAAGTGGAATCGCTAGGACGTAGGGTATGTACCTTTCACATTTAAACTAGTAAATAACAGCAACAATAAGTTAACTTTCAAGTTGGATGATTTCATGCAAATTAAGATTATCTTCAAATCACTTAAGAACTAAAAAGTCATTTTATAATGAGAGGACATTATATATAGGTAGTTCTCGCCATCATCCGTCAGAATCATTCTTCAGTCTTTTGTTCTCTACAGTGTCCCAGGAGGCTGACCTTTACAGACCATATCACCCAGTTTCCCTTGCCCTCTGGCTTCTGGTTGGGTTCAGCCAATAGTAGGCACTAGCAGGAAATCAAAGGAAGGAGGAGAGAGAATTGGGTCTCTGTACCCCTGCTATTTCAGTTGTGGTTGCTTTCCTAAGGCCACAACTCTTGTGGCTAGCCCCTCTCTCAAGGATACAGCTCCCACTGTGTTATAGTAACAGCTCCCTCCTCCTGCCTTCTGACCTGGAGGCTGGGGTGGTTTCCGTAGTTTTTAGGCCCTGATTGGCTTCCTTAACCCTGCTCACATCTCTGTATATATTGCCTTCGTTAAACTCCTTTGAGTATGTCATTTGTTTCCTGCTGGGACCAAAGCAGATAAGATTATCTGCAAGGGCAGTGTATCAATTAGGATTACTTAAGTATAGCAATTAGTTTTGGCTTCGTAAACAATGACAACAGTAACAACAAACAGTGGCTTAAGTAAGAAAAACGTTTATTTCTCTCTCAAATGAAAGACATTTAAAGGCAGGTATGGTGGCTTCACATGTGAGGAACCCTGGCTCTTGCTCTAACATCCTCGGTAGGTAGGTGGCTTCCACCATGTGATTCAGTCCGGCTCTAGCCATCGTACTCACATCCCACTGCCCACATTCCGGGCAGCGTGAAGGATGTACTTACTCCTTTTCTTTTAAGAAGACTCAGAAGTTAAAATTAAAGGAAACTTGGAAGTTTGTACCTCATCCCCTAGAACTTAGTCACCCGACTACTCTCCTGTTGCAAGAGAGATTAGGAAATGTATTTCAGCTTGTCAGAGCAGAAAGTAGCCTGATAATTATGAATCTTACTATTTCCTTTAAAAATATACAAGATCCTAAAGAAACCTGGCTACACAGCACATCTGCCCATTCAAATTTTTGCTAATTCAGAAAATAGTTCCATCAAATGCTGCTGGGTGGCATACTCCCATTTCCAGCTCTCCAGAGGCCACTTGACAAGCATCCTTTTCATGAAGTTACAGTAAGCTGTGACAGCAGTAGCTTTATGTACAAACATTTCAAACATGAAGTGAGTGAGTGGCATTTCGACCCTGAGAATTCCTAATCACCATTGCTCCTCAGTTCTCTATTCCAGGCCAGTACTCGTCAGTTAAGAGTAGTTCTCGGAGCCTGAATGTATCCCATTTAGAGAGGTCTGGCATGAATGTTTCAGCTTGACTCTGTGTCAAAATGGTACGATGTCCTGAGGTGAGGGCCCAGGGGAAAGGAGACAGCAAATCATCAGTTTAACTCATGTGCCTAATCACCTCCTTTTCCATTTAAGTAGTTTCCATGTCTGTTGAACTTTTTCTCCTTCAAGGGAAAAAAAGAACCTTTCATTCATCTTATATTGTAAGCACATGGAAAATGCTCAATTCAATTCTCATTCTACATTTACCAACCAACCTTTGATCAATGATTTCTGTCTCCACCAGCAGGATCTTCCTGTCAACAAATATTTTAACTTACTAAAAAATTGAATTAACCAGATGTGTGATCTCATGTGAGTGAAGCAATAAATTTGAATTTTTTCAGCCTGCTCTCACTCCCAAAAAGCCAAGCAAAACCATTTAAGGTAAACGAGAGGCGTAGTCTGATTCTCTCTGCCTTAGGAAGAAAGGTTGAAAAGGAGGCTACCGGTGCTTCAACTCTTCCCCAGCCAGTGCATCAACGTCGTAGATCAGCTAGAAATTAGGGGCAGAAGTCCCAACTAGTAATAGAGGTGCATTTGCCTGGAGCGTGCCCTTGCTTATATTTCTGGCAACCAGGTGAGCCGTCCGGAAGGGGCAGGGAGATAGATGAGAACCTCAACTCTAACATGTAAGCCACAGGTAACAATATGTAGTAAAGTATTTATTACCCACTGTGATGGCTTTAAAACATGTCTGCAAATTCTTTGACACTTCTCCCATTGAGGGGGCGGGGAGGGGTCTATATCCCCTTCCTTGAATCTGGGTCAATCTTAGTGACTTGCTTTTAACCAACAGAACACACCAGAAGTGACACAGCATAACTTCCAAGACTAGTTCAGGAAAGGCTTATGCCTAATTCTCTTGGGATATTCACCCCAGAACCCTGAGCTGCCATACAAGATGCCAATTACTCAAGGGCTGCCATGTTGTGAGAAAACCCAGGCAATGTGGAGAGTCCGCATGTTGGTGTCCTGGCTGACAGTTCCAGCTGACGTTCCAGCCAACAACCAGCATGAGAGTGCAGACTCCTGCAGCCACAGTCCCCCTAGCTGAGGCCCTTCACATAAGCCATCTTCATTTCCCAATCTGAATTCCTTACCCACAGCATCTATGAGTGTAATAAAATGGCACCTCCATACCACAAAGTTTTGAGGTGGTTTGTTACACCACAAGAGTAACCAACCCTATTGAGTCACTGAAAACCTGGTTGAACCACATACTAATAAACACTGATGTTTATATGGAGGTCTGCTGAAAGCGAGGTGATTGCCACTGTTAGCAGAGGCTGCATGGCATGGTGGTATGAAATGAGCTATAGCGTTAAACCTCTACCACCTAAGCCTCTGTTCCATGATCTAGTAAACAGGAATAGTAATTCCTATTTTGCAGAGTTTGTATGTGGATTAGAGTTGATGTGTGTACAACACTCAAAAAGTACAGTGCCTAGCAAAGAACCAGAATCAATTAAACAAATAGTTAAAAATAGCAGTGCTGTAATTTTCTGATTTTATGCTCCCTACCATTTCACTTAGATTGAAGCTTTATACTCTTGTGATCTTACTTTATAAAGCCAACTTGCCATATACAGCTCAGTTGGACAGACAGATCTATAAGAGTATTTGAGTTAAATGATAAATATAATTAGAAAATGAGAGTACCATGTAAAAACAAATACTGGGTTATTTAGTGCCTTTAGCTAGAAATCGGCTTGTCCTACAAGCTGACTGCCATGAGTAAGACTGAATAAGCCATAATCATCAAAATGACTGAGAATTAAGAAAGAAAATTAGTTCCCAAAGGTAATCGCTGTACATCTCATTAGTTCAGGAATAACCTACCTTAGGAGTTTAATTAAAAATAGTATTTATTCCAGATAAATGAGTGCTGGCAGGTTTCTGCAGAATCCATAATCTTGGTTATGCTAAATCTTCTTATATTAAGGTAGACATCTTTAATCTCATTTGAGATGCCCTCCTGTCTGACAGCCCTTACAGCACTGGGGCTATTTCTTGCAGCAGCCTTTTTATCTTCACAAAAGAGTTATAACTCATGCAGATACCTAACGTAAAAAGGTCTAGGCAATTAGAGACATCACTCTGAGATCTACACTGGCATTTTATCATGTTAGAAAGCTTCTCATAATGAGTTTGTTCTCAACTGGAGGCCAATATCTCAACACTACCATCAAATTAATGGTGGTTATTTTATTTATTTATTTATTTATTTATTTATTTATTCCTTCTATTCTTTGTTCCAGAGAAGCATCAGGTATTTTATAATAATTCAAAGGCTATGACCAGACAAAAGAGAAATCCTAACAAGTCAGTGAAGAAAATAAGGCCAACGAGAGAATGAGAGTAGAAAAGGCAGGAAGAAGTTAGAAGGAATGAGGTTAATATCCTAAACACATGCTGTAAAGTTCTGTGAAATTATATAACTTTCAAGCTTGCCAGCTGATTGTTGGCTTATATTCCAAGTTTTATATAATGATTAATTCTGAGAAATTTGTTCCCTGCCTATTCTGATTATTTCTGTACAAGTTACTAATGGATGCATGCACTGGGTTGAATAGCGTCCCCCCAAAATTCATGTCCACCTGCAACCTGTGAATATGACCTTATTTGGAAATAGGGTCCTTGCAGATGTAATCAAGTTAAGATGAGGTCATACTGGATTAGGGTGGGCCCTAAATCCAGTGATTGGCATCCTTATAAGGAGAGGGAAATTTGGATTCAGAAACACACAGGGGAGCAGGCCACGTGATGACAGGGGCAGAGACTAGAGAGATATGGGGACAAGCCAAGGAGTGAGGCAAGGAAAGAATTCTTCCCCAGAGACTTCAGAGCCAGTACTGCCCTGCCGACAGCTTGACTTCTAACCTCCAGAACTGTGAGAGAGTAAATTGCTGTTGTTTAAGCCACCCAGATACTCTGTTATGACAGCTCCAAGAAACTAATACAACCCTTAAACATTTTTCTTTCTAAGAACCCAGAGTACATGCCCAGTATGAAAATAAGGATTCGAAGGGAGAAAAATTAAGTAACAGAAATAAAATTCCAAAAATGTTGTCTAGTAAGCTTTTTGTTTAAAATGTATAGCTCTCCTATACATGCTGGCTAGTGACAAAACAAGTAGCAAGGAAACAAGTAACAAATATGAAGAGGGGGAAAAAGCTCTTGAAAGCATCCAATCACGTTTAGTTTAACAGATTGCTTTTATGTGGAGAAATGGGCTTTTGATACTTTATTGCATACACTATGAAAGTCTGATTTTTCCCAAAACCATACAGGGACCGCTGACCCACTCTCTGGCACAGAGGAGACTAGCTGTTTCCTTTACCTCCAATTGAGGGAGGGCCTAACCTAGAGCTAGAGTCAAAAACCACAAGTACTTCAACTTACAAGACTGGGATGCAAGCATTTTAGAGCACAGGCAAGATGATCTCAGGTCTACTTTAAGACAACAGAATTAGAAAAGTAATATAATACCCCAAACTGATAAACTTGTGCTAAACATTTGCACACCAGATGAAAAACATTAGTTTGTAATCTAAATATCCTGCAGAAATGAAACTACTGCTTCATGGTGCCAGTATTTTAAGATATGGACAGCCAGTGATGTGGCAACTGGCTTCCACTCACAAAGGCCTTCAGCTGGGAGTCGGGGCACTTCTCAGCTCTCACAACACAGGCCTTGCCGTCAGCGCAGTTTTGAGCTATGCTCAGAAGGCAGTACGTGGATGCTACTGGGCTCAAGTATCCTTTCCTGCCATGACAACTCAAGCTCGCAGTAACTAGATCACAGACTCGAAGCCTGCGGCCCAGATTCAGCCCACAGCCTTGTTTTGTTTGGCCTGCTAGGGTATCTTGTTCTTAATTAATTGCTAACTTTAAAAAATTGGGAGATTTCATGTGAAGTTCCGTACTACCAGTGGGCATGAATTTGCAGGGCAGTCATCTGGAGCTGAGTAGCAGTTCCCCTCTTTGCTGGAGACAAGCCCCCTCCAGTGCCCACTGTCACGCCCTTCCCGGAGCCCATGGCCATACAGCACAGGGGTAAGAGTGCGGGTTCCCAGCCAGACTCCCAGGGTTCCACTCCTGGATGTGTGACCTTCAACACACGATTGCTCTTCTCTGACCATTAGCTTTCTCTCATGTGAAATGGGTGTAATAGTAGTGTCTATCTCATTAGATTGTTTTTGGGATTAAGAGAGTTAAAACATGTAAAACACTTAAGAGTGGTGCCTGGCACACAGCGGAAACAATAAATGTTCTTATTCTCCTTATCATCTTACCTATTCCACTTCTCTCACTTTCATTACTTACCACGCCCTTATTGATGTTTGTGTTTTTGACTCTGGCTCCAGGTAAAGCCCCATCCTCAGTTGGAGATAAAGGAGACAGCTAGTCTCCTGTGTGTTAGACAGCAAGGCAGCAGGGGTTATACCAGTGCATCGATCAAGAGCCCAGATTCTACAGCCAGACAACCTGGCTTCCAATCCCAACTCTACTGCTTCCTAGCAATATGCTCGTACAATATTAACTCTCTAAAGCCTGTTTACTTACTTCTATAAAAGAGTAATGGAAGTGTTGTGAATTAATGTGCCTAGCACATAGTAGGTTTTAGCAATTATCATTAACATGCAGCAGACCACAGCATTCTTCTGCCCACCAGCAACCCCAGGCCTGGCCCACCTCAGTTTCTCCCAACAGGCTCCAGGGCCATTCCATAGTATGAGCCCTGCTGAAGGATGTATCCCAAGGGAGATTCCAGATCAGAGGGTGATAAATGAATTAGGAAGAAACCAGGTATAGCTTGGAGCTACTTATGATTAACTCCCTGTCACCCCTTTATCTTGTTATGCACAAGTATATACCCCAGATAGCATTAGAACTTGCATGGCCTTGAAATTAAAAACAACTCTTCTAAGATGGAAGCAAATTTTTTCTACCACTTCAAATAGTTAAAGCATCTAAGCATATGACAAGGATGAAGGCATTCAAGTTCTTAAAGTTTTCCAGAATAATTCCCTCAAGCCCTGGACAGCCTTCTCATATGATTGCCTTCACAGTGGGACATCCACCCACAGCTTGAATTCTCTCCAAATCTTATCAAAGGTTTAAAAATAACTTTTAAAATAATGCTTTAGACAGTCACATTAAACAGTTCCTGAGAACAGATGACCTCAACGGTATTTCTTAAAGAATGCTACCTACTATTCAACTTGTTTTAGGCTTCGTGATTCTAAAATTTTTCAATTTTTTAAAGATGCAACAAAGTGTTCCTTCTATTTTAGACACAAAAGAAATATAGACAGTTGCAAACATCAAAGAGTTGACTCAATAGAAAATTCCTCCTTATGAAATTATTGTCTGTAGAAAGCTTTCCGAATTTCAATGAAAATAAAGATTAAAAAACAGCTGAATGTTAAATTGATTTTAAAAATTAAGTCATGGGAATTCCCTGGCAGTCCAGTGGTTAGGATTTGGCACTTTCACTGCCGGGCCCGGGTTCGATCCCTGGTCAGGGAACTAAGATCCTGTAAGCTTCACGGCACAGCCAAAAAAAAAAAAAAAAAAATTAAGTCATGTACAAGAATGGTCATAGCAGCTCTAGTCAAATGCCAAAAAAAAAAAAAAAAAGGAACAATCCAAAAATCTATCAACAGTAGATGGGTAAATTACTTGTGGTAAATTCATACAATAAAATATTACACAGCAATGAAAAATAATAAACTACTGCTACATGCAATAATATGAGTGAATTTTGCAAACACAATGTTAAGCAAAAGAAGCAAATCTCAAAATACTAGTTACTTTTGAGAGAGATGATCTGGGAGGGACCACGAGGAAATTTTCTGGAGTATTTGAAATGCTTTGTATCTTCAACTGGGTGGTGTCTACATAGGTTTATTCATATGTAAAATTTTATTGAGCTGTACATTTAAGATTATTGGACTTTACCATATTTAAATTACACCTCAATTAAAAAGTTAGTTAAAATACTTGTCAGTCTTCAGGTGTGGATTTCCATAACTACACATGGCTCCATTATGTTCTCTGTGGAAAGTTTGTCACTTAAAAAAAAAATTAGTATAACATATTTGTACTTGACATTGTCATTCAGATTCCTTGTCTTTGGAGTAATAGCCTTCGTTTTATTCATTAAATAACATTTTTGCTACTGTTTGTTTTTAAAGAAAATTCAAAAACCTTTTGATGTACTTAAACCAAACAAGCTATGCCAAAGTTTGGACAATCCTGGCAGCTTCACATATATGCCGTTTCACTCCATCAGGTTCTTTTTCGTTATGACAATTACGTAGGGGTGTAGTGAGAAGAAAATGTCCTTGAAGTGGCCCCATCTGGATCAGAATCCCTCTTCTACCAGTCTCCAGCTAGAGGACCTTGGCAAATCTCTCCACCTCCCTGAATCTGTGTTCTCTTCTGCAGAATGGAGATGGTGCCTCCCTCACAGGGTTACTGAGAGAATTAGGATAAAATTTGTAAAACTTTTGGTAGACAATTTTTAGGTGGAAACTGTTAGTAAATGGAAGTGAGCCCTTAGCTAAGTCTATATTTTAAAAAGAACATGGCACGTGCTTCAGAATATCCAAGTCTCAAAGATTTACATCTAAGAAATGTGGGAAAGGCCAAAATTTTGCCCATATTTAACAACAGTATAATCCTTGGTTCAGCCCTGACCCTACAGTGAGCCTTCACTCCCTCCCCAGTGTTTTTCTGTCCTCTCTGGCCTTCCATCACTAGGACAGAACATTCCTCTGCTTCTCTCCTACAAAATTCCTTTTTGCCACCTGAACATTAGGACCCCAGCCCAGGGACTAAAGCCTCGGATTCTGCCCCCAAGGGGCTGCCTAAAGCACCTTTCAACAGAGGCAGATCTCTTGTTACCAATACCTCAAAGGTGACATTTTCTCAATGTTTTTCCAAATAAAATATGACTCAATTACAATTTGTGCAAAATAACGTGTCCACAGAGAAAACGAGCTATAAAAGTAAACACCACTGGAAAATTGTGCTTCTGGTTCGTGGCATGGTATGAACAAAACTCCTGGCTCTCACCTCAGCAGCAGGCACCAAAAAGGAGGACTTAGCATTGAAAATTTTTCTCTGTGAAGTCAAATTTGCTTTGAAGGTTTACTTCACTGGAGGAAAAACTTGCTCTAGAGAGAATGATTCTCAAGGGAGAAGAATGCTATTGACATTTAGGACAAGACAGTTCTTCATTGTGCCAGACTGTGCCACACCGTGAGACGCTTAGTGTCCTGACTCCACCCAGCGAGGGGAATAAAGATGCCTTCAGGGATGCAGCACAATTGGCAACTAACTCCACCTTGGCATTGTCTCCCTGGGAGAGAAGGAAGAGTCATCCCCAATAGAATGGGAACACAGAATATAAATCAAGTTCAGCTACAGGAAAATAAAATTACATTTCTTGCTCATGAGTTTGTGGATGAGCTGGGTACATTAACTTCTGACAAGTAGAAAGAATTCATGCTTGGGAGGGGGCTACCATGACCAAGTGTGCAACACCTAAGGGGGCACCAGTCATACCGTACACATTGTAGATTTGTAAATTTACTAAACAATTGTCCCATTAATGGAAGTATCTTGAGAGGGAGGCAACTGTTCCTAATTTGAACAATGATGCTGTATGGACCAGAGGTGGCCCCAACAGGGAGTTTGAAGACCTTGGACCTATGCTTTTATTATATGTCTTTTATCACTATGTATGATTTCCCTATCTCTCATAAAAGTATAATGCAAACTTGTAAGAGGGCTGGTAAGACAGCTAGTGGAAAAGAGAATAAACACTAAAAAGAAAATGAATCATACCTTTTAGAAAAATTGGATTTGTGATACAACTTTTAATTTTTAAAAATTTGAAAGAAAGAAAGATCATGAGGTTAAGACAGATGTCCCCAAATGATCTCAGGTCATGAGCCCTTAGTGCCTCAGTAATATTCACTGTGCCCCCTAGGTCTGAAGAAATACTCAGTAGTTGGTTCTGTTTATTACCAACAACTTAAGTCCAAACAACTTAAATATGTATGTCCTAGAAACTCAGTAGCCTTCTTAAAAATTACATACATTGAAAGAAAAAATTTTTATATCATTCTTAAATAATCACACTGACAGATGTGTGCCACTCTAGCATGGCTCAACTTCTCGAACTTCGGGAACAGATTGAGCTTTGCCATCAACATTTCCTTTTCCACATTGATTTTCACAAGGTACTTCCTTGTCACCATGGTAATTTCTAAAAACCTAGCTTTCCAAAGCTATGACATCACCTTAAGGAATGTAGCACAGTATTGAAATATGCGAACTATCCCAAGCCAGTAGATTCACAACATCCGACAGATGTCAAGTTTCTGTTTCCTTTGAAATTTTTTAATTAAAAAAAAAATTTTTTTTTTTGGCTGCTCTGGGTCTTCATTGCTGCACGCGGGCTTTCTCTAGTTGTGGTGAGCAGGGGCTACTCTTCATTGCAGTGCACCGGCTTCTCATTTGCGGAGGCTTCTCTCGTTGTGGAGCATGGGCTCTAGGCACGCGGGGTTCAGTAGTTGAGGCGCATGGGCTCAGTAGTTGCAGCTCACGGACTCTAGAGTGAGGGCTCAGTAGTTGTGGTGCACGGGCTTAGTTGCTCCACGGCATGTGGAATCTTCCCGTACCTGGGATCGAACCGGTGTCCCCTGCATTGGCAGGCAGATTCTTAACCACTGGACCACCAGGGAAGTCCTCCTTCAAATTTTTAAATGTCGCATGGCACCCCCTGTGAATTTGCTGTGACTCTCCTGCAGCATCTCTGTGCACAGTTTAAGACAAAGGGATTAAGACAGTGAAACCCTAGACACATTGAAATTAACTGTAGTAAAGATATTTATCATGGCCTAACACCCATGGCTCTGCAGAGCTAGAATTAAGTCTGAAAGTCCAGCACTCAAGAACCTGTTTAATTCTTCTTGGGCACTTGAGATAATGTCTTCAAAAGCATTTTGAAAATTCGGAAGTGCTGTAACAATAATACTTGCCGAATTAGCTGGTAAAAGAGCTGTCTGCTAGAATGTAAGATCCAAGAGGCCAGGGAGTCTTGTATCCTCAACACCTAGAATAGTGCTCGGGATATAGCTATTTTTTAATAAATAGTTGATGAACTAATAGATGAAAGAAAAGAGGGCACACTGACTTTTCAAGCTCTTGGTATTTTTAATAGAGTTGTAAGGTTGTCATGGGTTTCATACTTTTCTTTGTATTCTCTCAACTTGGTCAGTGACTTTCCAAATGAAACCTAAGTTGTAGTGTGGTTAGAGATTACTATGTGTCTCGATGTGTTTCTCCTTGGGTTTATCCTGCCTGGGACTCTCTGTGCTTCCTGGACTTGGGTGGCTATTTCCTTTCCCATGTTAGGGAAGTTTTCGACTATAATCTCTTCAAATATTTTCTCGGGTCCTTTCTCTCTCTCTTCTCCTTCGGGACCCCCTATAATGCGAATGTTGTTGCGTTTAATGTTGTCCCAGAGGTCTCTTAGGCTGTCTTCATTTCTTTTCATTCTTTTTTCTTTATTCTGTTCCGAAGCAGTGAATTCCACCATTCTGTCTTCCAGGTCACTTATCCGTTCTTCTACCTCAGTTATTCTGCTATTGATTCCTTCTTGTGTATTTTTCATTTCAGTTATTATATTGTTCATCTCTGTTTGTTTGTTCTTTAATTCTTCTAGGTGTTTGTTCTTTAATTCTTCTAGGTCTTTGTTAAACATTTCTTGCATCTTCTGGATCTTTGCCTCCATTCTTTTTCTGAGGTCCTGGATCATCTTCACTATCATTATTCTGAATTCTTTTTCTGGAAAGTTGCCTATCTCCACTTCATTTAGTTGTTTTTCTGGGGTTTTATCTTGTTCCTTCATCTGGTACATAGTCCTTGCCTTTCCATTTTGTCTATCTTTCTGTGAATGTGGTTTTCGTTCCACAGGCTGCAGAATTGTAGTTATTCTTGCTTCTCTAGAGATTATATATGTAAAAGTGTCTAGTACTTAGAGGTGCTCAGTAAATGATTAATTTTTTATAGGGAGATAAAGTATGGTGGTGGCAAGAATATTAGCTTTGGAATAGGGCTAATTTGGATTTGAATTGACCAGATAATCACCAGATTTCTCTGTGTCTCAGGTTTTCCATATATAATATGGAGATAAACATCTTAGTACAGCAATCCCCAACCTTTTTGGCACCAGGGACCGGTTTTGTGGAAGACAATTTTTCCAGGGATGGGGGGTGGGGAATTGTTCAGGCAGTAATGCGAGTGATGGGAGTGATGGGGGTGATGGGGAGTGGCAGATGAAGCTTCACTCACTCGCCCGCCGCTCACCTCCTGCTGTGTGGCCCGGTTCCTAATAGGCCGCGGACTAGGACCGGTCCACGGCCCAGGGGTTGGGGACCCCTGTCTTAGTATACAGAGTTGTTGTAAGGATTAAATGAGAAAATGTATATAAAGCACTTAATACAATGCCTGGAACATAAGAAGTACAAACAGGGGGGTTTGTACTTACAGGACCATTTATACTTACAGGACCCTTTCCACACCTGCTTCTATTCCAAATGAGGGGCAGGGAATGTTTAATAAGTCTTCAAAAAGGGAAACTTTTTTTTTAAAACAGTATTTTCCATAATACGTGCTTATAAGAGCACTCGGAGAGTTTTGCTGTCTCTCCCTGGAAGTGGTTGGAAATTACCAGGTGCCCTGTTTGTTTCCTTTGCTTGCTTTGTTACAAAGCTAGCCTTGTTTGGAGAGAGACTCCTCTTTCTGTCAAAAGTACAAATAGGACAGGGAAGCAGAGAGGTGCACTGAACACCTCAGGTAAACAAGTGCCAACCCGGTGAATGGTTCCAAGTGAAATAATATGATGCCTTAAGACAAAGGCATCCAGAATAAGAAGGCATCCTAATAGGTAATTTTCACTTTACTTGACTTATCTCATTCCTCTGAAGGTAAGTTTCAGGACCTATGAATAGACTGTGCATTATATACACCAGGAACATGCTACCTCAGGGCCTTTGCACTGGCCTGGAATGCTCTTCCAATACATGTCCATTTCCTTCCAGTGAGCCTGCTCAAATTCACCTTCACGATGAGGCCTACACAGAATTCCCTGTTTATAACTACACACCTCCATCCCCCTTACCCTGCTTGGTTTTTTCCCCTAACACCTATCACCTTTTAACATACTACTTTCTGTGTTATTTATTTTCATTCTGCCCTCACAAGAATATATACTCCAGGAGGACAGGGATTTTTGTCTGTTTTGTTCACCAACACCTCAGTGTCTAGATCAATCACTGACAGAGTAGGCACTCAGTAGATATTTGTACAATTGAATTGAATTGATTTTAATATATTCCCACTGAATTTTATACTGTTTAATTTGGGTCCATTTTTTAGTTTGTCAGCATAATTTTGAGAAATAATAACTTGCTTTCATCCTGCATCTTTAAGTGTGGCCCATCACCCACATTGGTGTAAGTAGCCCCCACCAGGGAAAACTCCAGGCACCCCACCCAGATCAATTACTGGCAGTGTGAACTTTGGCAATTTTCTTAGCCTCTCTGTGTCTTGGTTGCATTACCTATAAATGGAGATAAAAAACCATTGCTACTCCATAAAAATCTTGTGAGGATTTAATGAGTTAATACACATGAAGTGCCTATAACAGTGCCTGGCACACATTCAATAAATATGAGCTATTGTTTTTCTATCTATGGCCAAGTCCAGGACCTTCTCCCCTTAGTCCTGCTCTGCATCTCTATTCTCCCCTCCTCTGGTATTCATCCTCTGCCAACCCACCTCGTCTTTCACCTCCTCCCTCTTTACCTATCTGATCTGAAACTGATGAGGTCTCTTTAGCTTCAACTCTCCTTTTTCCTCTACTAACTATTTTTTAAGCATTGGCCATTAGGACCAAACTGCTTTTAGAAGCTCCAGGTAACTCCCTGACTAACCTGTGCCTGGACTAAAGTTTTCATGTTTTAACAGTGCAATTCTAAGAAAAATCCCAATGGGAACAAGAGGGAAAAACTTCTCACAAGTTGCTTTATTTGACCTTAATCCAGAACTATTTTAATCCTATCATTTATCACCAATAACTTACCCCATTTAATTTAAGTTTTTTTGTTTTTTTTTTTTTAAAGCGTGGCCTCCTTAACATCTTGGGTTGTATTATTTTAAAGAGAAAATAATTTCAGGTCTTCTAAAACTATTTTTTTTTGCCTTGAAACTAATCAAGAAGATCCCTAATATGTATATGCTCTCTGAACTTCATTCTGAGGCTGGGGAAGAAAATATCCTCTTCCCCAGAAGGGCTATGCTATCTCAACTTGGGCTCTGAAGGCTGCCCAACCTCATGTCACCAGTCTCGGGAAAGGGGGGCTGCCAGAGAACTTGGCTAAAGGTGGGGAGGTAAAAGGTCCAAAGGATTAAATTTCTGGCTCCCAAAATAACCCTGAGTACTCCTGCCACCTCCAAATCAGGCCCTGCACGCTTCTTCACTCTGGCAGAGTGCCACTTCTCTGGCCCAATCCCAGGAGGCCCTGTGGAGCCATGGCTAACACTCTGTCTCCACATGACAGCCCTCTAGAGAGGCTGGGGAGCCCACTTAATTAAGGATGGACATGCAAGGTGCATTTTCTCTCTTCTTAGACTCAATTGTTCTTCTCTTTCTTTAATGTTCTTTCTTTCTTCTTCTCCACCTTTCTCTAGGGTCCTGCAAGTTCTCAGGACAGTGTTTTCCAAAGTTCAATAATGTGAGAACCACTGTCATGATGCCCTCCCCCTAGCCCCCAACATATCCAAATCCCACCTGTACTGTTTCCTTAAATTAGCTCACTTTTTCACTTAAGTGTTTAAAAACTAGTTACTGCTTTAAATTTAAAACCAGTTTCACTTGCCATAAACAGATGGCTCAGATATAAATATAATTAAAGCAAAAATATACAGTAATGGCATTTTAGTTGGCTATGGCTGTTTGCTGCAGGCCTTGTGCCTGAGTCCTACTCTGTTAAGGAATGCTGGAGAAGGTGTTAAAGACATACCAGCATCAAAGTGAGACTTGCTTCTTGAACTAGGGACTGGAAAGAGGATGGAAGAAAGCAAAGTTCTCATCTTATTTTTAAACAACATGTCTACGTAAAACTTAAGCATTTCCCACTCTGGGAAACACTGCTTTCAGTTCAGGCTCACAAAAGGCAAATATTGTTTGTTGAAATCTGATAGGCCTCATCCCATTTCCCTCAAGTACTGGGTACACTATTTACTAACTGTACTCAAAAACTTTTTGCATATCTTTTCTTATTATTTGTTCACAGCGTCCAACCAACCACCACAGAGCGTTTCGGATATAGGACTCTGCTGTGGATCACAAAATGTGGCCGGTGAATGGGTCTTTGGATGCCATTTAGCCTAAATCTTGACCCATCTCCATTTTCCCGAAAAGAGACTTGGGGTTCGAGGCCGAGGGGGATTTGCCCAAGGTCACACAGGGGGTAGACTGATTTTTGTGTTCCTGCAGCCCAGAGAACAAGCTATCTCGTGCTACCGGAGGCTTCACGATGGGTTGCCTGGCTGGCGCGTGGCCAAACTTCCAGTCTCCTGTGTTGATGGCGGTTGCCATGGCAGCGGCACATTGTTTCCCCGCCTCATCTTTGTGACGTTATGGGACCAGCGTCCAATGGGAAAGCAGCTCCGCGTCAAGCACCGCCTTTCCCGACGGGCACGGCCTTAGCGACTGGGAGACAAGCGTTGACAGTGCTGGACCGGCTGGCTCGGGTCGCGGCCGCGGCATTACATCGTTTTCCAATCTGTCCGCAAACGCCGCCGCCCGAAACAGAGCCAGGATGTTCGGGATGCTGAGCAGCAGCTTTGAGGATGATCCCTTCTTCTCGTGAGTGTCGGCGGGCCGGGAGCCGGCGGTCGCGCGGGAACTCGGGGATCTTGAGCGGAGCTATCTTAAGGGAAAAGAGTCAGTTAAAACTCCAAAGAGGGCGAGAGGGAATTCGAGTGACTCCAGGAGGCAACTTGAGGGAGAGGAAGACTTGGGGGGCGTGAGAGGGAACGGAGAAGATATAGGGGCGTGTGAGGGAGAGGAGAGGAGGATTTCGGGACGTGGGAAGGAGGGGAGAGAAATTTACCGGGCGTGAGGTGGGGGGAGGTCTGTGCAGGCTTCCCCGCCCAACAAACCCGTGTGCCGGCTGCTCTCAACTTGGCCAGACTTCGGATACTTCCCGCCCCCCAACCCCTGTGCTTCTGGTGTTGGGAGTCCCGCCTTCGCAGCCGCAGAGGCTTTGCAGGTGACGACGGTAACTGCCCTCTCGGTGGAACTTCTGCAGAGAATTGTACTTACAGGACCCTTTCCACACCTGCTTCTATTCCAAATGAGGGGCAGGGAATGTTTAATAAGTATTCGAAAAAGGAAACTTTTTTTTAAAACAGTATTTTCCATAATACGTGCTTATAAGAGCACTTGGAGAGTTTTGCTGTCTCTCCCTGGAAGTGGTTGGATATTGCCAGGTGCCCTGTTTGTTTCCTTTGCTTGCTTTGTTACAAAGCTAGCCTTGTTTGGAGAGAGACTCCTCTTTCTGTCAAAAGTACAAATAGGACAGGGAAGCAGAGAGAGGTGCGCTGAACACCTCAGGTAAACAAGTGCCAACCCGGTGAATGGTTCCGAGTTAAATAATATGATGCCTTAAGACGAAGGCATCCAGAAATTAGTTGTTTCATTATGATCTAATTTTCTGGTTTTTGCTGTGTCTTGTTTTTTCTTTAGTTCTTCCTCTGTCGATTATATAAAAGTAATAACACAATCTAGTGATCCCTAAAACAGGAAGATTTGTGTTACCTTTTTACCCAAGTGTTTTGCCAGTTTGAATTTTGACTTGCTGTCCTAATTTATTTTGATCACTTAAATTCTCTATCTATGCAACTTGGGGACTATCTTTTAAAAAAGTTAAAATGTTAACAGTTTACTACTTCGATTTTTTTGTTTGTTTTTAAAGAAAAATATTGTATTGGCTTAAATGTATTAGTACTATATTAAAACCAAGTAACATAAAAGTAATAACTGAAAGAAAATTAACAGTAGAAAGACGAAATGATTAATTTAGAAAAAATTAAATGATTAATATTTTATTCTAAAGATTATTCATTATAATTAAGGGGTGTATGGACTCCAGCAAATTTATCATGCTGTTTTAACTTGTTTAGGAGCAGTTGGGACGTTTATGACCAGTGTCATTTTAACAGATTTCAAATTTTGTATTATGATTTGCTCTTTTAAAAGCCTCTGAGAGTAGGGACTAAATATATCCTTAGATTAGTTGAGCTGTTGAAGTGGGTCTTATGTAATTGTGACATCAGTACAATGGGCGACAGTTAAGAAGATTATGACAGACAACTTTTGAGTTGTATTGTCTTTGATTATATCAAAAGAGCAATGAACTAAGCTAAACCATGAATGTATAATTAGTACCTTCTTTAAAACATCTAGCAAAAGTGTAATTTAAACTCTTCGGTGACGCTTTCTGAGCAAAGGCAATGAACCCAAGAGTCAGGGTCAGAAATAGTAACAGACCACAAATAGTAGGCATACATCAAAGAACACTCTTCCCCTGGGCTTAGGATGGATAGGACCATCAGTTACATGTCAGTAGGTTTTTCAGTCATCATTTTCTGTAGCCTTCTTCAAATGCAGGCAGCCATATCTTAGAAATCTGGGATAAAATTAATTAACTTTATAAAACTGACTTATAATTTCTTTGCTCCACAATTAACAATATAGAGAATAAACATAATTAGGGGAGACAAGGGAGAAAGAGAATGTGAGTTTATATTTATTTCAAGTAATGTGTCATTTGACCCACCCCTTTTACCCGAACCGCAAACAAAATGAGAATCCACTACTTAATATAAGTCAAGCATAAGGAATTGATAAAGGTGACAGACTCCTTATTAAATCATCCACTGACCTTAAGGAACACAGAAGGGTTCCATACCCACCATCTTTTATATAAATATTATCCCTATTGCTAACATTATGTGTCTGGTCATTGGGTTCCCTAGTGGCTATTTTAATGTCTGACATGTAGAAAGTATTCAAGAGATATTGTTTAGTGACAATCTGGTGTCTTTTACTCTGTCTTGTAGTTAATGTGGTATTTAGTTGATTGCTGGATTGCTGAAAGTAGTTACAGATGGTCCCCAATTTACGATGGTTCCACTTAAGATTTTTCAACTTTACCATGGTGAGAAAACAATACACATTCAGTAGAAACCATACTTTGAATTTTGAATTTCAGTCTTTTCCCGGCTAGCGACACGTGGTACAATACTGTCACAAGGTAGGCAGTGGCAGGGGCAGTGAGCCTCAGCTCTGTCAGCCACGATCACGAGAGTGAACAACGCATCACTGACAACCATTCTGTTTTTCACTTTTAGTACAGTATTCAATAAATTACACGAGGTATTCAATACTTTATTATAAAATAGGCTTTGTGTTTGATAGTTTTGCCCAACTGCAGGCTAACGTAAGTGTTCTGAGCACGTTTAAGGTACACTAGGCTAAGCTATGATGTTTAGTAGATGAGGTGTATTAAACGCATTTTCGACTTACAGTTATTTTCACCTTACGATGGGTTTATCAGGATGTAACCCCATCACAAGTAGAGGAAGATATGTATTTGCTTTCAACAGGTGCCATTGTCGATGTTGGCACTTTCTAATTTAAATACTACCATTTTCTAAATAATTCATTAGTTCAGAATCAGGGATATTAATAATAAGCACACTCTACTAATTTACTAATTAAAAGTGGGCAGACAAAAAGTATATACTTCTTGGATATGAAATTAGAATTATTAAATAAATTGAGACTAGTAAAATACAGTGTCAAATTGTCAAACACTTTAGAGATTTGCGTAAAAGACAAAATCTAGTTTTGAATTCAAATATATTCATTTTTAATGTTTACCTTCCTATAATAGCACATATTAAATGTTTCATCAGAAAATTAAAGGGAAACTTCAAAAGTGATATTTTAAAGTTCGTTGTTTTATTATATATTTGGGACATTTTTGGTGTTATAATATGTTTCAGAGCTCAAGTTATTTCAGTGAAAATTGCCTCACAGTATACATTCACATACACCTTTTTAAACAAATAATACTTGTAATTTGGTTAAAAACACAAAGGCTAAAAGCTAGCACTTCCTGGCATGCAGTTTTCTCTCAAGAATACTACTTTCTCCTCCCGTTTGCATTTTCTTAAGAATAGAAACATGCCAGTATGGACAGAAAAATTAATTTGAGAATAAAATGGTTTTGGCATCTATCCTACACCCTAAAAAACATTGATTATTAAATGTAAAAGTTTACATATATTTAGTACAATCTAGAAACTTCTGCTTTATACAGAAACATGAACTTCGAATCTTCTGAGCTACAGAAATGAAATTCTGATCGTGCAAGTCTACAAAGAATAGCTATGTTACCACTTATCAGCTGTTAGACATTAAACAGCCTTTAATAAGGCAAATCAGCCTTATTTTTCGTTGTAAATTGTTAGCATTTCTTTAAGCCACCCAAACTCTTCATGTGGGCCCCATATCGTGATGACCAGTCTTTGGTTAAAGAAACCCTGCATATATTCTTAGGATGTTACTTTTTCTGTCTCCTCACTCTCATCAGGGGCTAAAATTTACATATCTATAAACTCTATTTTTAATTTTTAAAAATTTATTTATTTTGCACTTTGGAGGTAGTCAGAGGACACTGCTTTGACCTATTTACTGAGTTGAAAGTGAATGTATTACACATACAAGACAGGCATTGACTGATATTTTCTTGATTGAGAATATTGCCACGGCAGAAAATAAAACAAAATCACCTCATTAAATACACTAGACTGTTCATTCGGGGCATTCTTTGGCTCGTTAAGTACGAACCATTGAGTTAGGAGCCAAGGAGCACAACACAATTATGACATAGTCAAAGAATGCCATGTGGTACCATCTGATCATATCATAATGCTTAGTTCTATCAATGACTTTGTAAGCATTCACACAGAAGTAGGGGAGTACCTACAGGATGGGAAGGAGCCATAGTCATTCCTACATCTCTACACCACCATTTTAAACTGTGCTTCTAAACAGTAGGCAAATAAAATTGCCTATGAAAATGTAATTCATTCTTCAAGTATTTCTTAGTTTTCTACTATATGCCCAGCCCCATGGACTTTGTTATAAATTTGTAGAAGTCTTGGTCCATGCCCTAAAAGATTCTCTTATGAAGGTTGTATGCATTATTTCTAGTGTCAAAAATATATCATCTGATCTATTTTCTTTATGGACCCATACACCTTACTGAGACTAGGAAACATTTTTTTGTGATCAAAGACCCATAGCAATCTGCTTATGCCACTACCATGTATAATGGAAGGAAGGAATTTCCCTTGATGAATGGGACTGCCATTAGTTATCTAAGTTATCTAAGTTATCATCTAGTTATCATCTTAGTTATCTAAGACCCTTGTGTAATAAAGAATAGTGTACTGCTTTTTTACTTAGAAACACAAATATCTATATTCTTGTACAGGCCAGTAAAATTGTAATTCTGGTAAAATATATATATTACATGTATATATATATATATATATATTTATTATATATATATATATATTTGAGAGAATCTTGAAAAAAAAAAAACTTATTCTGAAGTGAAACATTACCAGCCCTTAAAAAAAAAAACACTTTTATGTTGAGGTTATCCCAAGAGACCCAGAATCAATCTAGGAGTTAAGATTTTTTTGTGGGGGGAGGGGCAACAATTTTTCCTAGCTTCTGATAGGTAAATATAATGGAGTAGAAAACATATGTTTGGTGCCAAATTTCATTCTGTTTGATTGTGGTTTGTGTCAACAATGCTGAAAGAAGTAGTATGGCCATCATAATAGTATAAGTAAATTTTTCCTCATTTAAATGAAAATGCATTCTCATGGAAAATCTGAAGACTGTAGAAAATTTGGTAAAGGAAATCATGCAACCCAAGATTTTAGCTACTATCATTATTTTGGTGTATTTCGTTTCTATTTTCCATATATGAATTTTTTTCTCCAAAATTGGAACCAAACTTTATGGTTATAAATATACTGTTTTGGCTTCCCTGGTGGTGCAGTGGTTAAGAATCTGCCTGCCAATGCAGGGGACATGGGTTCGAGCCCTGGTAGGGGAAGCTCCCACATGCCACGGAGCAACTAAGCCCCTGCGCCACAACTATTGAGCCCACGCGCCTAGAGCCTGTGCTCCGCAACAAGAGAAGCCACCGCAATGAGAAGCCTGCGCACCGCAACGAAGAGTAGCCCCTGCTCACCGCAGCTAGAGAAAGCCCGCGCAGCAACAAAGACCCAATGCAGCCAAAAATAAATAAAGAAAATAAATAAATTTATAAAAATAAATATACTGTGTTTTTCCTCAACATATACCATAAGCATTTCCCTAGTCTTTAGGTATTCTTTAAAGCATGAATTTAGTGGATGCAAAATATTGCATCCTGTGGATGTACAAAGAATATTTTTCATATAAATCTTTAACCACATTTCAAGTTATTACTTTAGACCAGTTTATGTACACAGTATGACCAATTTATAGGGTATTAGCTTTGTAAAGTGTCATCATATTTCTAGTTTATTTTCCTAGAAAACTGAAACATTAATTTTCTTTCTTTTTTAAAAAAATATTTATTTATTTATTTATTTATTTGGCGGCACCAGGTCTTAGTTGCAGCATGCGGGATCTTTGTTATGGCCTGCGGGATCTTTAGTTGCAGCATGCGGAATCTTTAGTTGCTGCATGCGGGATCTAGTTCCCTGACCAGGAATCGAACCTGGGCCACCTGCATTGGGAGCATGGAGTCTTAACCGCTGGACCACCAGGGAAGTCCCAAAACATTAATTTTCAAAAGAGAACAATATGAATAAGTAGAAAAATATAAAAACTCTTCCTACCGGAGAAAACAAACTCTATTAGATTAATTTTTAAAATATTAAAATAACTTCTTGCTACCACAAGAGATTTTCCCTTTGTTAAAAAAAAAACAAAAATTCAAGCTTGAACAGGAGAAATCTTAAAGTCCTATTTCCAAGCAGCTGCTGTTTTGGGTAGACATGAGTTGAACTCACTTCAGGGTCCAGCCGGGTTTCTTCCTGAATGGTTCAGACAGGTGCAAAAGCCAGACTGTGAGCCCACTTTTGTCTTAATGCTTTTTCCAACAAGCATGTCAATAAAAAAATTAAGATTTAAAAAAAATTTTTTAATGTATGTATGTATGTATGTATTTATTTATTTATGGCTGTGTTGGGTCTTCGTTTCTGTGCGAGGGTTTCCTCCAGTTGCGGCAAGTGGGGGCCACTCTTCATCGCGGCGCGCGGGCCTCTCACTATCGCGGCCTCTCTTGCTGTGGAGCACAGGCTCCAGATGCGCAGGCTCAGTAATTGTGGCTCACGGGCCTAGTCGCTCCGCAACATGTGGGAATCTTCCCAGACCAGGGCTCGAACCCGTGTCCCCTGCATTGGCAGGCAGATTCTCAACCACTGCGCCACCAGGGAAGCCCCAAAATTAAGATTTTTTTAGCATTTGCTCTATGTATAAATATACCTACTCCTATTTAAATAAAGAGAAACCTGGGCAACATTTTAAATGAGCCACATTTAGTTGCTGCATTTTTAACCCAATTATAATGCAATCAGAAAAATAAATCTTACTGAATGTTATGTTTCTATAGGAAAATAATAGCTATTTAATACTCATTTATTCACTGAGCAAAACTAGTATTCCCTGAAGTATCTTTCTTCATGCAGTTGAATGTCATCCACGTATCTAAAGGGAAAGTTGACTGGTTTTCTTAAGTAACTGCATATTAATTAGAATGAACATTTTAATCTTCATACTTGTACCCATATTCTAAGCTCTAAACGTCCAGTGAGTATAGAGATCTCAGCAAAATGACTCTCTTTTGAATCATCCATTTTAAAAACATCAGATGGTACGAAATCCTTTAACTCTACGTAGTTCTATTTCTTTTTTATTCTTTAAAGATTTTTATGAAACATTTTGAATATATACTACTAAAGTGTAACAGTATAACAATACTGCATACCCCTCGCCCAGAATTTCAAAATTTACACCTGCTTTACCCATCTCTATCACTGCTGCTGTCTCCAAAGTGTTTTGTTTTCTTTTTTTTAATTTATTTATTTATTTATTTTTGGCTGCATTGGGTCTTCGTTGCGGCCATGGACTTCTCATTGCAGTGGCTTCTCTTGTTGTGGAGCACGGGCTCTAGGCGTGCGGGCTTCAGTAGTTGTGGCACGTGGGTTCAGTAGTTGTGGCTCACGGGCTCCAAAGCACAGGCTCAGTAGTTGTGGTGCACGGGCTTAGCTGCTCCACGGCATGTGGGATCCTCCCGGACCAGGGCTCGAACCCATGGCCCCTGCATTGTCAGGCGGATTCTTAACCACTGCACCACCAGGGAAGTCCCCAAAGTGTTTTAAACCAAATTCCAGACTTCTTGTCATCTTATTCATACATATTTCCAAACACATCTCTGAAAAATACTGTTGTATTCTTACATCAACACAATACCATATTTACATCTAACAAAATTAACAATAATTCCAACTTCTTGGTATCATCTGGCATTGAGTATCATCTAGATATGAAATATTTAGGAATAGTCTGGTTTTTTAGGTAAAAACTAGAAATTATTTCTTAGACAACTCGTTTATTGGTCTTAGAACTACTTGAAACTCTGTCTCTTTAAGTAAAAATTAGGGAGATACATACACCAAATTCTGATTCCTTAATTGTAAACTAACTTTTAATCTTCACATCTTGATTTGGAAAAGCATAAAACTCTATTTCTGCCCTCTAGTCTCATTGTGTGCCATTGATCCATTTAATTTTTAAATTGTCACAACTTCCGCATAGTGCTAGTTGCCTATAATTCTGCTAAAATAGTGATTCTCAAACTTTTAACAGGTGGCAGGTCTAGGAATAGCAGTCTGTTAAATTTTCCGTGCCCATCACTCCTATTAATAAGACAAAAATCCAAAACTAAAAATTCTATAAGAATTCATGGGAAAATTATTTATGATATTTTCTTCATTGTATGTATAATGTCTTTACTTGATTATTCGTAATATGTTAGAGTCTGTTTTTAGTTGGAAAGAATGAAATATGAATAATCTCTAAATAAACCTAATGCTCTAGTGTCTTCATTTTATCCTATTTCCTAAATGAATTTAGTACATTTCTGTAGTTAATACTGAACGTTCAACTAAAGAGACTCTTCATTCTCAGAGATTCGGTTACTAATTTGGTTAAGAACAGTTTAATTTTTGGACTCCTGTTGAAATTTTTGTGTTCTGTTACACTAAGAGCATCCTCAACCTGCACACACTGGAGAGCACTTTCCTTTTATGACTTTGCATAAAATTTGTCAGCAGGAAGGAGGCTGGAAAGTAGTCAGGGCAATGTCCGCAAGTGGATTGGTATGTAAAGGACAAGGGAGTGACAGTAGGAGAACAAATGAAGAAGTAAGAGTACTGACATGTTACAGTTTTTTAGAATACGGATCAATCATCCAGACCAGCAGTGGTCCTAATGCAGGGGTGGTTGAAACTTATCGTGTTGGTCAGGTATGCAGAGGACCTGCTATTTGTCATTCGTAAATATATTTCTTTCTCTGCTTAACGAGTTTCCTCTAAAACAATTGATACTGCACAAGAGTAAACAGATCTGTAGAACAAAACAGTCAGGAAACACTCTCATAAACAGCCTCCCTATTAGATTTATTTAGAGAATACTCATCTTTTTATTTTTTATTTTAATACTTTGTAATATCATCAAATGTACCTGGGAAATGGCACTGCTTTCTGAGTAGAAGACTAGATTTTAATTGCTGGAAATCCTTTAGACAACTTAAAAACACTCACCTTGGGACTTCCCTGGTGGTGCAGTGGTTAAGAATCCGCCTGCCAATGCAGGGGACACGGGTTTGAGCCCTGGTCTGGGAAGATCCCACATGCTGCGGAGCAACTAAGCCTGTGCGCCACAACTACTGAGCCTGTGCTCTAGAGCCCGCGAGCCACAACTACTGAGCCCACGTGCCACAACTACTGAAGCCCGCACGCCTAGAGCCCGTGCTCCGCAACAAGAGAAGCCACCGCAATGAGAAGCCCACGCACCACAATGAAGAGTAGTCCCTGCTCACCGCAACTAGAGAAAGTCCGCGTGCAGCAATGAAGACCCAATGCAGCCAAAAAAATAAATAAAATTTAAAAAAATTAATTAAAAAAAAACAAAACATTCACCTTTACACCAGTTATTGTAGAATCAATTTAAACATTTGAAACATTCGACATAAATTTCTACATTCAATTTTCAGAAATTATGTTCAAGTCGAATTAAGGCAATAAGACTTCAGAACTACACAATACTTTTTGGAGTAAAGTTCTGTCTTAGCATATAATTAAAACTAATGCCTAACTGAAAACAGATGGGAAATATTAATTTATTGAAGCATAAAACTTAGTAACATCTTACCATGAATACCGAAATTTGACAAGCTTTAGGGTTTTCACAGAAATAAATTGGTATACTTTATTTTACAGCATTTTAGTGGGAGTTGCCAAGAAATAAGCTTTATTACTATTAGGGGGAAAAAAACCACATTTATACAGTCTGAACTGAACATTTACATTGGATTTGGAATTGTAGAACTTTTATCCCATTTCAATTTTCCATGTTTACACATGCACTGTGAGACTTTAAAAAATGAGGAAAATCTCTTAAAATTTAATGACATCCAACATCCAGCAGTTAATACCTTATTTTATAAAGTATCAAGATGCTTTACATTTTCAAAAATGTGTTTTTGGAATGTGTAATACATGCTTATGGCAAAAACTCAAAAAGGTACAGAAGAGTACATAATTAAAAGACCCCTCCTCACAACAAAGCAAATATAATTAACACTAAACTGTACATTTAAAAATGGGAAAACTCATTGAGCTGTACAGTTGTGATTGATCTGTGCACTATTCTATATGTGCTATACTTCAATAAAATAATTTAAGACAAAAAAAGACTCTCTCACCTTTGGCCCTCAACCATCTAGCCACCCTCTCAGAATGCAACCCCTATGACCAGTTTGCTGCATAGCCTCCTAGGGATATATTCTATACATTTATAAGCATATGTACATGAATATTTTTAATATAAATGGAGGTGTACTACATATCTTGCTAATCCTTCTATATCAATACGTAAATATCTGCCTTGCACTTTCAAAGGTGGCATTATATTCCATTTGAATGCTTTTAAAGTGCTGAAAAGTCTTCAATGGCTCTTTTCCTATCCTTTTTTGGTTATTGTTCCATCAGTCAGTCCAGAAACATCTGTGGGCCAGATAATTTTGTACAGTAGAGGGAGCAAGAGAGATGTGTCCCCTTTCCTCAAGAAGCTTCTAATTGGGCAGAAAAGACAAATAATATTTTCTGTATGTTATTTTATTTTCAAAAGTCTTTGTTTTATGAAGAGGGCTAACACAAATAGCAAGACTTTATTTTTAACTTAAATTAAAAAAAAAATTTCCCCTTGACTCCCAATAATGGTAACCTATGCCTTCCCTTCAAGGGGAAGAAAAGAAAGTAGAAAAAAAATATTGAGGAGTACATAAAAGAAAAATGATAAAATAGTTGAAACAGTACTGTTCAGACATGCTTCAATGGGATTAAGGCTGATGAAAATAAAAGGAGTAAACCTTCCCACCTATGTTGACATTCGAATGTGGAAAACAAATTTACTCTAGCAACTTGAAGCAGAAAATGATTTATTACAGGGCATTAATTGGCTTAGAGAATCACTGTGATGGCTGAAGAAACAGACTCTAGGTTGAACTTTCAAGAATGACCCTCAAAGTCATATCACATCCAGACCACTGGGGAAGCAACTGCCACTTCCCAAGTTAGGAAATCACTAAATTGGGAAGCTGCTGCTACTCCTAACTCCAAAGCCATTGTGTACCTGATAGCAACCGTATCAGCGAAATGGATTTCACTTCCTGTCCCCCATTACCCATAAAGCTCTAGTGATGAGACACTCTGAGTTGCTAATACTGCTACAGAAAAACTATGTAGCTCTGTGATCATGTTTACCAACAAACAGAAGTAATAGTACATACAGACTCTCCCACACCTCTACCTTCCAGTTGTCCATTGTCCATAATTGGCAGAACCTAAATCCAGAATCTTAGCTGCAGTGGGGTGTAGGAAATTAAATTTTACCTTTTGAACTTCTGCAGTATAAAAGGGCACATTGAAAGGAAGTTGAAATGGATTGAATGCCAATCTGTCTTTTATATCCTCTTCCCCTTCCCCCAATCTGTAGCTCTCTTCCAACCCCAACGTCTTTTTCTCGTTTGTGTTGCTATTTTAAAGCAGGTAAGTGTAAATAACTATACATGATGGGGAGGATTAAAGTCTACAGTCACACTACCCTCCCCTCATTTCCTTTTTAGAAGGATAAATTATTGCTCCCAAGGTACTCCTTGGCTGTGCTGTGTCTCAGGAACGAAGGAAAAAGAAAATTGTAATATCTAGAGATCTGCTGTATAACATTGTGCCTGTAGTTAACAATACCGTATTGTACACTTAAAATTTTCTTAGGAGGGTAGGTTTCATAGGAAATGTTCTTACCACAGTAAAAATAAAATTGTAAAAAGCTAGAGAAGCTAATTTGATAGAAGAAAGAGAGAGTAGTCTATTAGGCCTTGGATTGAAAGGGTTTGGGGAGGAGGTTAAAACAGGAAATCTCAAATACTAAACCAAACTGTAGGACTAAGCACACATTCCAGCTTCTCCCTCTAATTCAGATCTATAAACTCACTTAAAATACTTTTAACCATTCACGTCCCTTCATCCATTTATTTCTTTATCTTGTTCAAAATATGTAAATAACTGCAAACATTTGAGGAAAACTAACATCATGAAAGACAGAAGCTACACTAACCAAACAGAAGAACGAACATTTAAGGAAACAAAACTAATGAAACAAAAAAGACTATAGAATGTGAGATTAATATCTTCAGGAGACCTTCATTTCTAGCATAGCCAAGAAAGCTCCGGTTGTACCAACTCTCCTTCAGATAACAGTATAATGCCAGAATAAAACACAAAAACAACTTTCTGGAGAAGGTACTGGAAAATGACCAAAATCAGACATACACTGCAGGTGACTCAACAGTTGGAAGAAGGGAAAGCAATGGTAGCCTATGGGTAAGCTTGATCTGTGCTATGTAGGGGTGGCTAAAACTCTGATAGAAGACTTGAAACAGGCTGGCCTAAGAACCAGGCTCAAAGTTCAGTGCAGCCACAGTCACAGGAAAATGAGGAGTGAAGTCCCAAAAGGGGAGAGAATCAGAGAGGGTGATCTCTAAGAACTGTTAATAAATTCTGCACAAGTCTGCATTTGAGCCTTACACCTTGTATATGTGGGAGAGACATAAAGCAGTTCAGCCAAGGATAAAAACTAAATTGAGAATTGAGCTGCCACTCAAGAGACAGAATTTTAATATTAAGGCCAGCCAGAATAATTTCCTGCTTAAAACAACAACAGCAACCCACACTACTCCTGAATATAACAGATACACAGCTCCCAAACATAATAGCCACAATTTACAGATACAATCCAAAATTATTTGACAAAAAAAAAAAAACAAAAAACAGGATAAAATGCGACCCATTCTCCAGAGAAAAGATAATCAATAGAGATTGATCCCAAACTGATCCAGATGTTGGAATTAACCAAGAAGGATTTTAAAGCAATTATTATAATTTTGCTCAATGATGTAAAGGAAAATATGTTTACAATGAATGAAAAGATATGAAATCTCAATGGAGGAAGAGAAATTATAAAACAAAAACAACCAAATAGAAATTCTAGAAGTGAAAACTGCAGTATTTTTAGGAAAAAAATTCACTGGATGGGCATAAAGATGGCCAACAGCTACATGAAAAGATGTTCAACATCCCACTAATCACCAGAGAAATGCAAGTCAAAACCACAATGAGATATCACCTCACATTTGTCAGAATGGCTGTCATCAAAAAGATCACAAATAACAAATGTTGGCAAGGATATGTAGTAAAGGGAACCCTAGTACACTGTCAGTGGGAATGTAAATTTGTGTAGCCACTGTGGAAAACAGTACGAAGTTTCCTCAAAAAACTAAAAATAGAACTACCATATGATCCAGCAATTCCACTCCTGGGTATATATCCAAAGAAAATGAAAACACTAATTTGAAAAGATACATGTATGCCAGTGTTCGTAGCAGCATTATTTATAATAAAGACATGGAAGAAACCTAAGTGTCCATCAACAGATGAATGAATAAAGATGATGTGGTATATATATAATGGAATAGTACTCAGCCATAAAAAAAGAATTAAATTTTGCCATTTGCAACAACATGAATGGACCTGGAGGGTATTATGCTTAGTGAAATAAGTCAGACAGAGAAAGACAAATACTGTATGCTATCATTATATGTGGAATCTAAAAAATAAACAAATGAAAGACTATCACAAAACAGAAACAGACTCATAGATATAGAGAACAAACTAGTGGTTACCAGTGGGGAGAGGGCACAGGGGAGGGGCAAGAGAGGTGGGGAGAGGGGATTAAGAGGTACAGACTACTATGTATAAAATAAATAAGCCTCAAGGATATATTGGACAACGTGGGGAATATAGCCAGTATTTTATAATCACTTTAAATGGAGTATAGTCTATAAATATCTTGAATCATTATGTTGTATACCTGAAACTAATATAATACTGTAAATCAACTATACTTCAGTAAACACAGACTTATTTGGATAGAAATGGGCAAATGTTCAATAATTGCTTTATCATTGTAATTTATACTCTGAGTACTTCAAAAAGTATTACAACTTCCTGGCCAATAGGAAGCTGAAATTGATTTTAGCCCTCCAAAAGTCAGGGCTCTATACCCACTGCCTGGGGCCTTCTACATAGGTATTCAGTATATATTTGTTAAATAAATGGAGACCATTTGCATCAAAACAAGCAGAAATTGAACTAGAGTCCCTGATAAAGTGGTTGAAGAGGACAGATTATAGTGTTTATTCACTTGAGGTCCTTGGAACATCTGCATTAGGGTTACTTGAAATGCTTGCTGAAATGCAGATGACTGGGCCATGCTCCAGATATCCTGAATCAAAAATCCCTGGGCGTATGTCTCAGGAATCTGCATTTTAATGAGTACCTCTGGTGACTTTTAAGCATGGTCAAGTTAAAAGAAATAATGCACAGAGGGCAGGGAAAAGAAGACCGGGTAAAGCCCAGAGGAAGTATGTCTTTAGGGGGCAGTGCTTTTCAGCATTTTAACGTCATTCACAATTAGAAAATACTTGCAAAGCACCTTGGAGTACAAGGAGGAGAGACTGATAGAAGCTGGAAGTAACCAGCGCCAGGGACTTTGGCAGGTTCAGGCCCCACCTGGCTGCCCCAAGGATGAGGTATCAACATTTTGACACATCAGTAATCTATCTGTGACTCTAAGGAAGCTCCATCAAGGGCGAGAAGGAAAGGAGAATTTAAAGGAGAAATTTATCAAACATGGCTGAGAACAGTGCATTGCCCTGAAAGTTCCAGATGCTGCGGAGAATTCAAGGAATAGGGATGACCTTTGGGTCTCAGTAATTGGAAGGTTAAGGGAATCATTGGTGTTTTAATGCAGAGGTGAAGGGAAGGAAAAGGCATTTGTAAAGAAATAAAGGGAATGAGCTACAAGGAAGTAAAGGACACAAGTATAGATGACTATTGGAAGATTTTAAGTGCTAAAGGAAAGGAGACAGTAGCTGGAAAAGTATCAGGAAAGGGTTTGGGGGAGGGGGAGGGAAAGTATAACAGAAGCCTTTCTTTGGTACATTAAGAACAGAAGGTAGTTTGCATTGGCATGGATTTCATAAGTTACTTTTTAAAAAATTGTAATTATTTAGTAGTCTAACAAAGGACCTCAAAAGTCCCCTTGAATTATAACAAGAAATAATAGTTACAAATCAGGCCATTAGTCAGAGAGAATGCTGCCATTGTGGTGGATACTTCTTCAAGAGCTGATGCTTTCGGAGCTGATGTCTTTTGGCTTGTCCTAATTCAGGTTCAAGTTCTTTAATCTATTGTCTTCATCATCAGTCATAGAAATCCCCTTCAGCACACTAGTGCCAGGTTAATCACAAGCTGTATTTTATAGCTTTTCAATCTTCTAAGACGATTTTATGCAGACTGACAGGAACAATTGGAAATTGCTTTAAATAAAGTGATTTTAAGAATGTATTTGTGGTAGACAGAATAATGCCCCCCTAAAGATGCCCATGTCCCAATCCCCCAAAACTGTGAATATGTCATTTTGCATTGCAGGGGGAAATTAAGGTTATAGATGGAATTAACTTGGTTAATCAGCTAACCTTAAAATAGGAGAATAACCTGGATTATCCAGGCGGGCTCGATTTAATCACAAGAGTCTTTTAAATATGGAAGCATCAGAGAGAGATTTGAAGGTGCTATGCTGCAGGTTTTGAAAATGGGGAAAGGAGCCATAAGCCAGGGAATATGAGCAGTCTCTAGAAGCTAGAAAAAGGCAACTGATTTTCCCCTGCAGCCTCCAGAAGGAATACAGCCCTGCCAACACAATGATTCTAGCCAATTCTGGGCTTCTAACCTCCAGAACTGTAGGAAAATTAATTTGTGTTGTTTTAAGTCACTAAATTTGTGGTGATTTGTTACAGAAGCAATAGTAAACTAATACAATATCTAAGTTTTAAAATCTTAATTTTAAAACATAAAGTCTCACTTCTCTGTCAGACCAGAAGTTCCTCCAGACCAATAATCAACCTCTGTGCTTGATGCACAATTTACACAATAAACATTTGTTGAACTTGAACCTGTATATCATATTGTCTCTCCACCATTTCTTGGGAGAGTTGCTTACTGTTCTTAAATAAAGTTTCCACTCACCTGGGAGCATGCTACATAGAGAAGCATTTCTGTTGCAGTCAGTATCTGTAGTTCCGAACTTCTTCCTTAGTGACTTTTGATTGACCGGGGGCAGGGAGGTAAGGGTGGAGAAAGGAGTTGCTCGCTTAAACCAGAGTTAGTTTTCTCTGGGCCAAGTGTTTTAATATATGAAACTTGTATCTCCTGATCAACAGTTCCGTGGCTTCTTGTACCTCAGTTTCAACTGCTTTAGAGTAAGACCACCTATCTAAGAAACACCACCCTCAATTGAGGTTTGTTTTATGCCATAGAATCTTATATATATATTCATACCATCCCAAACGTAGTCTCAAAACTCGGTGAAAATCTGTAAAACATTTTCTCATGATGCAGAAACAGACCTACTTATTTTTATAGATTTGTATTCATTTCCTTCCCAGTCATTAGATGAAACTACCAAAATTGACAGAATAAGGGCAGTTTTAAATGTGTTATACACTGCTTTTTGGGATGTAATATGTATTAGTTATCTATTGCAGCTTAAAACAAACATTGATTATGTCATAATTTCTGTTGGTTAGGAATCTAGGAGCAGCTTAGTGGTTCCAACTCAGGGCCTCTTAGGCTGCAATCAAGTTGTGAGTCAAGGCTGTTGTCATCTTAAGGCTTGACTGACGGAGAATATACTTCCAAGTGCCTTCACGTGGCTGTTGGCTGGTCTCAGAAATCTGCCCCTAAGCTCACTCATGTGGGCCTCCCCACAGGGCTGCCTCATAGTGTGGCAGCGGCTTCCTGCAGAGTGAGCCATCATGCTAAGAGAGCGTACAAGCAGAAGCCACAGTCTTTCTAAAAACCTAATTTTGGAATTGACATCCCATCACTTATATTCTATTAGAAGCAAGTCTGTAAGTCCAGCCATACTTAAGGGGAGGAAGGGTTTACATGAGGGCATGAGTACCAGGGAGTGGTGATCATTGGGGCCATCTTAGAAGCTGGGTACCACACATATAAATTAGTGAGTTCATTGGTTTATCAGAGACTAGATAATCAAGTTAATAATATACCTAACTGAAATTAAGTTCAGTAATATTAGAACATTTTGTAAAAAATAAATAAATAAACTACAAATAAATCTCCCATGTTAGAAGATGCAAAATAAAAATGGAAGCCTTTTAACTTTAAGACAGGAAATTTAGAAGGTACGGTAGAATAATCAACACAATTTACTCTTTTATACGATACTCCCCTCAGATTGTCCACTTCTGACTTTCTATTACAATTCTTCCATTCATGTTTTAAATTCTACTTATTCCTCATCTTCTAAAAACAAAAGAAGCTTATGGAGATATGTAAAATGTCATAGGAGTTGGAGTTAGTTAAAGATGAAAGGCAGAGATAGAAATCTAAGTCAGAAATAAAATTTCCATGCAAAGGTCATAGTCTGGTGAAAACTGAAGACCTAACAAAGGATCCTGGCTGTGTGGCTCAGTAAGCTGATGTTAAGAAAATGAAAAGGCAAGTCCAAGATTGGGGGGAAAAAGTATTTACAAGACATATATAATAAAAGCCTGATGTCTAGAATATATAAAGAACTCTTACAACTCCGTAACATTAAGACAAAAAAAACCTGTTTTTTAAAAAATAATGTTGTATCTTTTATGGTATTCATAACATAGCTATAGTTCTCAATGCTCATATTTAATAAATAAGAGTTAAAAAATAAACAAGCCAGCATTCTTTATTAGCTCTCACTAGAATTTATGTTGACTGCCCAAAGTGGCCTCTACCTGGTAGCAGTATTTTTCAGTCCTTTTTTGCCATTTCCTTTAGTGCTGGCTTAAGCTACCTGAGATGTGTTACTTTGTGTTTATCAATTTCATACAATGAGATAAATAAAGGTATATTTTTACTATTATACATAAGTGAGTTATGGTAGATAACAAACAGAACAGGTTTTGTATTCATGAATAATGGGTCTTTATGAGATAATTCTATTCTCCTAAACTCTTCTTTTGTCTCTTTAACAAGCATATTAGCCCAAAATCATTCTTTGTAGTATTAAGCTGCCTACTTATTATTTAAATTCCAACACTTACTCTTACATGATACTCTTATGTATTTTCAACAGTGATTCTTTCATGGCACACCGAGAAAGTATGCGACAGATGATGAGAAATTTTTCTGAACCTTTTGGAAGAGACCTGTTCAGCATCTCTGATGGCAGAGGAAGAGCTCGTAACCATACGGGACATGAGGATGGAGAAAATTCCTTGACTGTAAGTTCTTTATTTTAAAGTTAGTAAAGAAAAGTATTACAGAAGAATATATCTCTGACAACAGGATATGACTAATACTTATGTTATAGAAATAACTTATGTAAAAGGAAGGACCAGTTGGAAAGCTGAGTTCTTGAACAATGAATTGTTAATTGTATAGAATTCCACTGTGCTACTAAAACTTTTAGCACCATAAAGTTATATATTACCAGCCAAACTTAAAACATTGTTTTCCATATGTATATAGTTTTTTCCTCACCTTATCATTTACTCCCATGTCTTACATTAGAACAGGCAAGGAAATATCATTGCATACAACACTTTTTTTTCCCCACTTTAAAATAAAAAACTATAGTATAATGCTTTATCTCTATTGGACCAGGAAAAACCAGTCTTCTGCATGGCTACCTTGGACCTTCAAAACTTAGATTAACTTTTAATTGTATTCAAAAGCCTTGCAAAACTACAATATATATTCAGAAGTCTTGTCTGAGAGCAAAACTAAAAGGTTACAAACATACTCAACTCAAAAAAAAAAACCAGGATATTTATATACCTTAAGTATTTTCTTTTCTGCTTATTTCTATTGTTTCTTCAGCCTCAGGAATGGCAGTTCTAGAACAACAAATCCACAGGAGTTTCTAAAAGATAAATCTCTGCAATAGAAATGTAGATATTTGGAACTCAGTAAACATTTTGAATTGGTCAATTGGGAAACTTCCAGAATCTTCCAGGAAAACATTTTCATATTTTCTATTTGCAGTGGTCTTAAATAGAGCAAAATGTTTCAAATACTCCTAAGACGTTTGATGGATAACATTGCATTTGCCATTTAAATGAAAGTAATCTTCACATTCTTTTTCACATACATATTATTCCAATATATATATTAATTACATTCCAGTTATTTTTTAAATTAGTTAATGTGGTATCATTATATATATTTTTTACTGTTAGAGCTATAAATTTCCATAAAAGTTGAAAATTAAGGTCAAAGGAAAAAATTGTCAAAGAGAGCAGAAAAATCAAATATGACATTCTGAAATTTTATCTTTCACATGAGCATTGAAGCATTTTATATATCTGCTATAACCACAGCAAAGAAAGAGTAGGGCTGTACATAGTGCTTTGTATTTACGTGCATAAATGAGCTACTCGTAGCCTTTGTAGAAAAAGAAGTGACAATTTTATTCCCTTGTAAGCATAGAAAGGAGATCTGTTTATAATTCAGCTATAAAGTTCTTATTGAGGATGCCTAAGCTGTAACTCTGCTGGTCATCCACTGGAAGTAGAAGTAAATGTTTCTTTCCTGGGTACTTGTGCTTAAAGCATCTGAATGTTTAATGAGCTGGAATAAGAAATATATGTAACCAAATAAAGAGATAAATTTCTGTGAAACTGTAGTTTATACGATTCATAATTTAGAACTATTTGTATTTTAGCTTGCCTCATATTTGCCTTGCCAGTGTGGCTTGAAATCAAGTTTTGGGGAACCAAAAACACCCACACAGCTGAAGTAATATGGTTGCATAAATGTTATGATTAAATAAGGAAAGTCAAGCAGGAAAACAACTCTGAATATAAAGGAAGGCCAAGACCAACATTTGAATGAAAAACTAAAATAGTTGCTACCTTGTCCAGTTTATAGTGACATAAATTAACTTTTGTCTAAGATTATTAATCATAGGTGTAGGCTAAAGTCTGTAGCATTATCCAATAGAACATTCTGGATGATGCAAATGTTCTAAATCTGCCCTGTTCAGTGTGGTTAGCCACATATGGCTATCAAGCCCTTGAAATGTGCCTAGTGCTACTGAATTTTTAATTAAATTCTAATTATTTTAAAACTAATTTTAAATAGCCACATGTGGCTATTGGCTACCTTAATGGAGAGCATGATGATATTCAAATAGACTGGAAAGCTTTTAGCTTTTTTTTAAACCAATGCTGAGTAAAGTACACTAATCACCTATACGTGAACCTATCATCTTATTTTTTAAGTTAATAAAAATCTCTTTAAACATTTTCCCAAGAAAAACTGCAGTACTCATCTACCTATTAAATAAAAAGTAAATGGTAATTTTTACTATATCAGATTTAGACAAAACCATTTCATAAAACTTTGAGTTTTATAACTTTTTATATAGTCAATACTGCTAAGTAGTATTTAGTTGCCTCTCCCATCTAAAATCAAGTAGTATACATTCTTCTTCAATTACATTATATTGTATCAACTGTCTTAGAAAGCTAACACCAGTGGAGTTTTTTCTTGTTCAAGCTATGAAAACTCTTTGCCAACCAAGAGTTCCGAGCACTGTCCTAGGGCAGTTGAAGGGCAGTAGGAATTTTTAAATATAGGAATTTCATCCAGTTTTCCCAGGAACATTCAGCTTCTCTTTTAGCCAAAACACTTTTTCTTTCCCGGTACATTATAATTTATACTGGTGAGATATGGCTCACCTTTTTTCCCCTAGGGTGTGATACATTTGACATGTTTATGTCTCAGTATGAAAGACTTATGTAATAGCAAAACTAAATAAATTAAAAGAAAACAAAAACAAACAACAGTAGCAACAGAAGACCTCTATCCTAACTTGACTTTTCTAAGTCAGTGTCTTATAACTAGATGTGAAAGTAGAAACAGAAATTAGAAATTGACTGCAGAAGATGAAAGATGGCTGCCTAGTTTGAAAAGAGCACAGTGAAGAAAACAGTAGTAGGCTTTTTGAGCATGCTGGCTGTTCTATTTGAACTTTTATTAACAGTTTACACGAACTCTTTTTTCTCTTTTTATGAAGTTATAAATTTTAAAATGAGTATTTTGATTAAGTAGTGAGCCATATGCTGATGCTTTTAAGCACAGTGGATGAAAATTTATATTTCAAATAGACGCTTGATAACTTTTTTCTTTATTTTTGGCCCATTTCTTGACGTTTGTCATCTTTATCAGCCCTATTAGGAGGGAAAACAGAGACACCTACAGAAGTAGAAGCATCAGCTTTGCCGTTTTCCTGTGTTTGTACTATTAGCATTTTCTTCAGTTCATGATTTCCTTATTGGGATATTTTTAAGCCATTAAGTTTAAAAAGTTGTCCATTTTGAGAGGATTGGTTTGTTTAAAACTATAATTTAATCTGTAAATTTATTTAATTAGGCAGTTTATAATTCAAGATATGACGTGTGACCATTTGACAATTAGATTGAGAGATGGTGCCAGAGTCAATGTAAAATCTGTTTTTCCTTTCAGTAAAAAGAAACAGAAAGAGAAATTTTACTGGTACATCAATACACTTTGGAGATTACTGTTCTGCATATACAGTATAAGTATATATCATCTGATATAACTTATAAAATTGAATATAAACACAGTTTTCTCTAGTTTTTTTGACATAACTTACACAGGGAGAAAATTATCACAGAATGATGGTAAAACTTTATATATACCTTTTACCAAGAAATTAAAAATTTATTTTCAACATTTAAAAATTCCAAGTAATGAAAATTTTTAATTTGTATACGTGTCTAAAAATTTATTTTCATCTGTACCTATTGAGGAATATAATTTGTGAATTATTAATTTTGATTATTCCATCTATTATACTTAATGTTCTTTTTCCTATCGAAGACTCCAAATATCTTTAAATCTCTATGTGTGATCCTTTCTGAAGTCCATATTTCTTATTCCATAAATTAGTTCTTAGGAGGTATTCATTAAATTTTTGGCCAAATATCTCTATTTTGGCCAAATATCTACTAATTTTTTGAAATGTTATTAATTTAGATACTTTTGATTTTTAACGGGTTAAAGGAAAGATTAACTGATTTTTAAAAAATATGGAATAGTTGAACAAAGGAAAGATGATATAATCTTAACCATTGTACCTTCTGTGTTAATTTTGGTGTGAATTTGCATTTCCTTTGAGAAATATTTGTCTCAATCCATAGCAAATACTTTCTCTTTCAACTGCCTTTAACAAATACTAGAGTAGTCTTATTTAAAAGTGATATATGGTCTCTCTATTTGCCTGCCAGGATCCTGTCAGGCTCTACAATGAATAATAAGCAGATAACTTTAAAAATATATGTTGAGTTCTTTTTGATTAAAAGGTTCTGTAATTTGGTTAGCTCTGAACTATGTGATTATGCAGTGCATTTCTCTCTTTTTCAGAGATTGTTATATAATAAATATCATAACCAAAATTAATTGGATTTTTTTTCTAGGTGATGAGTGTTCTTGTGCCTTTTGGCAGTTTTGGTAGTATGGTTCATATCATAAGACACAAACCATTTGAGCAATATTTTCTGACAAATATTTATTTTTCATTAACTCAAGCAAACTGAATTGGCATGCCATCTCACTTTCATAATGGCTTTTTAGCATTTGTTACTGAAAACTTGTTTCATGTGTTAAATTTATCTTAGAGTGTTTAGGCCTGTGTTTTGTGAAGTAAGTAATATCAACATAATAAAATCAGTCTTCCAAAAGAAATAGTACATTTTAGTTGATGACTATTCACTTGATTTGCAAAAGGGATCCCCACAGTTGTGTTTAAAAGTTGGAAACTTCCCCAAGCTTATGAAGACTTTTCAAAAGGTGAAAAACCACCAAACTGTAGATAGACAAGCACATTTGGAAAAGCTCAGATTGGCTGCTTTCTCTAGGACTCTATTGCCAATTCATTCATGCTTTTCCTTTCCCAAGTTCAAGCATGGCTACTCTGCAACCAGCTTTTCTCCCACCCCTGTTTCTCCAGGCCTTTGGTCCTGTTTTCTGTGGCTCTAGTTTCTAACACACTTAAAGGCAATCTGAGGAGTAACAGAGAATAGCATCACCTTGGAACATTTCCTATGGATGCACCTATGCTCTCATGAAAAAGTTTTTTTATTCTCTTGTGCTAGACTTCAGCCATTTCTCTCCTTAAAGTTTGACATATAACATTTGTCCTTCCTGACCAGAGTTTTTAGTGGGACAAGTGATGAAGGAAAAAAAAAAAAAAACAGCTATAGCACAGAGTTATCAGTAAAAATGACCAGGAAGTTCAGCATGCTGTGGGAGCACAGGCAGAAAAAAGCCTGTAGCCCAGACGTTTTGGGATGGTGGAGTGGAGGTCAACTAGAGAACACTTCCTGAACCTTAAGGATTAATAGGAATTAGCCAGGAAAATCTGGGAGGGGAGAAGAAGAGTGCTCAACACAGAGGAAACAGCGTGTGCAAAAACCTAGAGGCTAGGGAGCCCAAAGATGTTTAGGGTCATTTGGCCCTAGGATGTGAGTTGGAGAGTGTGTATAGATGAGGATGGAGAGGTAACCAGGGGGACTTCTTTTGGCCCTGGTAAGGATTGTGGGCATTATCTTAAGAGCAGGGGAAGCAATTGGTGAATTTTCATCAAAACAGTAGTAGAATCAGGTTCTCATTTTTTAAAGATCATTGTGCCTGCAGGGAGGAGAGAGATTAGAAGGGATCACAGTGGAGGCAGGGAGGCTAGGAGGCTGATCAAGTATTCTGGGAAGCACTAGTGATAGCTTCTACTCAGGTAATAGCTGTGGTGATAAAGAGAAATAATCGCCTTTGAGAAAGAGTTAAATAGGTGAATGGATAGAACTTGGTGATTAATTGGGTTGATGGATCAGTAGAGAGGGAGAAGGAAAGTATTATGCTTATTTTTGTGGCATGAGGCATTAGGTAGATGGGAACGCCACTGAGCTAGGAACAGAGCATTGATGCAGTGCAGATATGAGGGCAGGGGTGTTCAGAAAGGTCATTTCAATTCTGGGTGTTTTGCATTTGAGGCATCTGTGGGCTGTCCAGGTGGGATTTATCTGGTAAACAGTTGGATATATGGGTTTGAGCTGAGCTAGAGATAATTAGTTCATTCATTCAGCAAATATTTATTGAGCCCTCCTATGTGCCAGGAGTTGTTTTTAAAGTATTGGGAATATAGTAGTGAGTAAGACAGAGAAGATAGCCTTGCCTTCACAGAGATTATTTTTACAGAGTGGCAAGACAGACAATAAACAACAAAATAATTTCAGATCGTCAAAGTACTTCAAAGTACTCTGAAGGAGATGCAGTAATGATATAGTGACAGGTGGAGGTGAGGCAGAGATTAGTTTAGACAGATGGGCTTCTTAAGGAGGTGATACTTGAATGATTAGAAGAAACTATACTGAGAGTCAGGAGAAAACATTCTAGGCAGAGAAGAGCAGCCGTACAGAGTTCCTGAAGGCCTCAAAAGCCCACTGGAATCTCTGCTCTAATTTGTAGCCCCACTTTTTGTCAAGGCGTTGGGCCACCCCATAGCAAGTACAGATACATCTTTTGATGGCTGATTTGATAGTGAATTGAGAAGAGACAGAATATACCCCAAACATCTGATCTTTTTCTCCTCCTCCTCCCCTTCCTTAGGCCAGCCCTTCTATCTCTCTTGAATTGTTCTCTCTTATACAGCCTTGTAACCTAATGTTGAAGCAAAAAATTCACAACATTTCCTGAATTGTGTTGAATCTCTGAAATGCAGATTAATTCTATTGTAGTCCTTTGCATCCTAAAGACGTATCAATATCTCCTAAATGTGTCTTTGTTTTTCCCTACTGTGCTAAGTGCAGGTTCTAAAAAGGAATTTGCTTTTTTTCGTCTATTTCCTATTGTAACTAGCAATAAAAACCCAGTAGAAGGCAGAGATATAAACAGACCTTTGATAATTCTTTACTGAGTCCCAGCTTGGCACAAAGCTAAAGAATATCCAGAAGGGCTGAAATACCAGCATTGAATAACAGTGCCTTACAGGGTTCAAAACACTCCTCCTGCTTGAGCAGGGGAGTTCCTTGAACTAAACACTCCTTATAATAGTAGATGATGCTTTGGGTGACACACTAGAATATGTGCTTCACTTTTTGATTCCTGGTGATTGTTCCAGTGATAAAACCTAAAATCAATAGCAGATCTTTCAAGAGCAGAGTTTTGCAGCCTTGACACCACTACTTTCATGTTGGTCTGGATAATTCTTTTTTTTTTTTTTAATAAATTTATTTATTTATTTATTTATTATTTTTGGCTGTGTTGGGTCTTCGTTTCTGTGCGAGGGCTTTCTCTAGTTGCAGCGAGCGGGGGCCACTCTTCATCGCAGTGCGCGGGCCTCTCACTATCGCGGCCTCTCTTGTTGTGGAGCACAGGCTCCAGACGCGCAGGCTCAGTAGTTGTGGCTCACGGGCCCAGTTGCTCCGTGGCATGTGGGATCTTCCCAGACCAGGGCTCGAACCCGTGTCCCCTGCATTGGCAGGCAGATTCTCAACGACTGCACCACCAGGGAAGCCCTGGGCTGGATAATTCTTGTTCTGGGGAGCTGTCCTATGCTTTGTAGGATGTTTAGCAGAATCCCTTGCCTCTACCCACTAGGGTCATATACCCTCCCCGGCTGTGACAAACAAAAATGAGTATAATTATTGCCAAATGTCCCAATGGGATCAAAATCACTCCTGGCTAAGAAACTACTTTCTGGAGGAATTCTTAACTGTTCTTCTAAAGGAGCATACCTCTGGAGGAATCAGGTTCCCCAGCTTCAAACTATAGTACAAAGCTACAGGAATCAAGACAGTATGGTACTGGCACAAAAACAGAAATATAGATCAATGGTACAGGATAGAAAGCCCAGAGGTAAACCCACGCACATATGGTCACCTAATTTATGACAAAGAAGGCAAGAACATACAATGGAGAAAAGACAGCCTCTTCAATAAGTGGTGCTGGGAAAGCTGGACAGCTACATGTAAAAGAATGAAATTAGAACACTCCCTAACACCATACACAAAAATAAACTTCAAATGGGTTAAAGACCTAAATGTAAGACCAGACACTATAAAACTCTTAGAGGAAAACATAGGAAAACTCAAACCATATATGTGGTTTGACATAAACCACAGCAAGATCTTTTCTGACCCACCTCCTAGAGTAATGAAAATAAAAACAAAAATAAACAAATGGTACCTAATTAAACTTAAAAGCTTTTGCACAGCGAAGGAAACCATAAACAAGACGGAAAGACAGTTCTCAGAATGGGAGAAAATATTTGGAAATGAAACAACGGACAAAGGATTAATCTCCAAAATATACAAACAGCTCATGGAACTCCATATCAAAAAACAAACAATCCAATTAAAAAATGGGTGGAAGACCTAAATAGACATTTCACCAAAGAAGACATACAGATGGCCAAGAGGCACATGAAAATGTGCTCAACATCACCTAATTATTAGAGAAATGCAAATCAAAACTGCAATGAGGTATCACCTCACACTGATCAGAATAGCCATTATCAAAAAATCTAGAAACAATAAATGCTGGAAAGGGTGTGGTGAAAAGGGAACCCTCCTGCACTGTTGGTTGGAATGTAAATTGATACAACCACTATGGAGAACAGCATGGAGGTTCCTTAAAAAACTAAAAATAGAACTACCATACGACCCAGCAATCCCACCACGGGGCATATACCCTGAGAAAACCATAATTCAAAAAGAGACATGTACCACAATGTTCATTGCAGTACTATTTACAATAGCCAGGACATGGAAGCAACCTAAGTGTCCATCGACAGATGAATGGATAAAGAAGATATGGCACATATATACAATGGAATATTACTCAGCCATAAAAAGAAACGAAATTGAGTTACTTGTAGTGAGGTGGATGGACCTAGAGTCTGTCATACGGAGTGAAGTAAGTCAGAAAGAGAAAAACAAATACCATATGCTAACACATATATATGGAATCTAGAACAAAAAAAAATAGTACTGATGAACCTAGTGGCAGGGCAGGACTAAAGACGTAGACATAGAGAGTGGACTTGAGGACACGAGGTGGGAGGGGGAAGCTGGAGCGAAGTGAGAGTAGCATCGACATTTGTACACTACCAAATGTAAAATAGATAGCTAGTGGGAAGCAGCAGCATAGCACAGGGAGATCAGCTCAGTGCTTCGCAATGACCTAGAGGGGTGGGATAGGGAGGGTGGGAGGGAGGATCGAGAGAGAAGGGTATGGGGATATATGTATGCATGTGGCTGATTCGCTTTGTTGTGCAGCAGAAACTAACACAGTATTGTGAAACAATTACACATCAATAAAGATCTATTTAAATAAATAAATAAATAAATAAATAAAGGAGCATACCTCATGCTTCAAGGGTATGCCCTACTGAGCCGGCAGTGGTAGGCAGCAAATCCAAGGACTGTTAGTGGAGTGAATCAACCTATATCACTTGGGTCCAAGTCTGATGGAAAGGAGGGCTGATTACTCCAGAGGCAGCTTCTATCATCCATGTGGAACTGCTGGAAGGAACACTGTCATCTTATACTCGGGTTTTATTTATTTGCCTGGTAGGATATCCAGAAGGAAGAAGGAAAAATTGGAAGACTAGTCTATGCTAGAGCTGTCCCACAGCCAAGGATACACCACTCAGTATTTAAATATTAACCAAATTATGTTATGAGCAAGTTGAATTTTATGTGTGTGTGTATTTATATGTTCTTGCATGTATATATGTGTGGATATATACACATGTATGTATGCATGTATTTATAGTGTTACAACTCCCTAACCATTTGTATGTTGGCTGTTTAGGATTTTGTGTATGCTTCAAATTCTTCTTTAACAAATCACTTTCATTATATAGTCCTTAAATTATCTTTGCCTGGTCCATCACTGCATGAGACCCCACAGCAAAAATCAAAAAAAAAAATTTCAGCTGTTTTGGGAATGTTGATTTGCTTCTTTTGTGTTGTGCTTATAGTTAATGACATACTTCCTAATATCCTGTAGCGTACAGATGTCAACCCTTTTCAGGCAATGGACCGAATGATGTTAAATATGCGAAACAGTATGCAGGAATTACAAAGAAACTTTGTAAGTACTAAAAGATTGTTGAGAATGTTATTTTCAGTTATCGGTACTCTATTATTATAGTGGCTTTCAACCTTTTTCTAACCATTGTCCACAGTGATTGAAAAATATATCTTACATCATGACAGTACTTGTGTACCGTATATATTTTACACCTGAAATAAAAGTTTCATGAGAAAATAATCATACTGTTTACAGCGTGTGCTGATATTTTCTATTTTACTTCATATTTTAAAAATCCCGGTCACAACCTACCAAAATGATTTCAGAAGCTGCAAGTTTGAAAAACAGCGTTAATTAAACTTTCAAAATGAAAAAATTCAACCTCAAAAACATTTATTCTGCTGAAGATGACTATTGTAAATGAATGTTTTATATGAATTTAGATTTTTTTATTATGTATAACTTGTCTACTTAAAAAGATTTGTGGCATCTAAGAAATTAAGTTTTAGCGTTCAAAAATAACTCTGAAAATAGAAATTTCAGGAATGATGTTTAGGCACTGGATTAGATTAATATAGTCCAAACACTTATAAACTAGTACTAATACTCTTACTTTTCTACTCGTGATATTAATCAAAATAACTTGATTCAGTATGAAGACCACCCATATTATTTTAGTCATCCAGTTTGAAATCTAAGGATCATTTCAGAATGTCCAAATCTAGGACATTATTAATGATTTTAGAAACGTAGCAGTTGGTACCCACAGAAGGTATAAAACTTCTTGGCATATGGCTAATTGGCTCAACATTGGCAAAATTGCACACAAAAGTCAACCACTGACTGTAAAAGTATTACATGCTTCAGGGCATGGCATCTATAAATTTAAGCCACAAGTCTTTGACCTCAAAGATTTGAGGATTTCTAAATGAATCACTTGTTATTTATTATTCCTTATAAGGAGAGTGTGAATTGGTATCTAAAATGCAAGGAAGTTAGGATTTCTAAATGAATCACTTGTTATTTATTATTCCGTATAAGGAGAGTGTGAATTGGTATCTAAAATGCAAGGAAGTTAGGGCCTTCATGGGGGTACCATTTGGACATCATACTGATCGTATATACTATCTTTAGTAGAACTTCTAGCTAGTGTTGTTACTTTATTTGAATCCTCTGACATTAGTTCTTCGTATTTGACTGAACTCACTGGATTTACAATTTATATTTACCTCTAGGGTCACCTTTCAACGGATCCAAATGGACATTCGTTTAGTTCTTCCTCAGTTATGACTTATTCCAAAGTAGGAGATGAACCACCAAAGGTTTTCCAGGCCTCAACTCAAACCCGCAGGGCTCCAGGAGGAGTAAGTATTTTCTTGGAACTTTATAAAGTTGTGGAATCATAGATCACCTATATCAAATTTTAACTATTAAAATTTGACCTTGTACTGGTCGGGGGAAGGGATGGGGGGAGAAAACACAGGTCAGTGTGAAAAGCAATAAAACTAACTATTTATTTATTTATTTTAAGGCATTCTTTGTCTCCCCCACCTACCTCCATCCCTGCCCCAGGTGCCTTTTTTCATGTTAATATCTATGGATGTTTATTAGCTTTACATGTTGACAAAGTAAGTAGACACTATAAGAAGTCTTTGTTTCATGAAATAAATGTCTACTTTTAGTTTCTATTTGAAGTATGAATTTTTTAACTCATAAAATATTTCAAGTATACAGAAAGGATATAGAGAATAATATAAGTACCCCATACTCCTTCAATCCAGTTTAGTCAAATCATTAATACTTTTCTCTATTTACTTTAAGTTGTCTCTTGTTTTGCTTTCTTTTTAAGCAAAGATGTTACAGATTCAGTTAAAGCTTCCAATATACTCCTCCCTCCTCCTCCTTTTCCCTTTCTCTGTCCCCCAAAGACAACCATTTTCTTATACAGGCATACCTCGTTTTATTGGGCTTCACTTTATTGCACTTCACAGATAAATTGTGTTTTTAACAAACTAAAGGTTTGTGGCAACCCTGTGTTGTCAGATGAGAGATAGCAATTTTTAGCAATACAGTGTTTTTAAATTAAGGTATGTACATTGCTTTTTTAAACATAATGCTACTGCACACTTAATAACTACAGTATAGGATAAACATAACTTTTATATGTACTGAGAAACCAAAAAAATCATGTGACTCACTTTATTGCAATATTCCCTTCATTGCGGTGGTCCAGAACAGATCCCGCAGTATCTCTAAGGTATGCCTGTACCTGGAATTTATCATTTTCATGGATGCTTTTATAATTTTATTACTTATGTATGCTTCATATACAATACAGTGAATTATTTTACAGGTTTCTAAACTTTGTATAAATGGTTTCATACTGCATGTGTCCTCTGCAGCTTGACTTTGCTCAGTAATTGCTTCTGAGATTTATTCAAGTTGATATGTGTAGCTCTGGTTTCTTTATTTTAACTTCTATATAAATGTCTAAAATATGACTATACCACAGTTTTTTAATCTATTTTTCTATTGATAGATATTTAGGTGTTTATAATTTTTCACCTATTCATCTTTATACCTGTCTCCTCGTGCAAAAGGGCTAGGAATGCTATTGTTGGATTGGAGGAGACCTGTGTCTTCATCCTTACCTAGAAATCACCAAGTTATTATCACACAGTGATTGAGACAATTAGCTCCCACAGACTTTGGTATGAGTTCCCATTTCTCCACTTCCTTGTTAGTACTTATAGTAAAGAAAATTTGGGTTTGCCTGTCTAACGGGTGACTTAAATGAAAATAGAATATGTAAGTCATTTCATGAGTGCAGAATAGTTAGTTGCCCTTTCTTGTAGGAATGCTAGTATGTACTCCCATCTATTAATTGTCAAGGACAGTGTTGAAGGCACTAAGTTTAATATAATTAAGTTATTCTTTGTTTTAATAATTATATTGGTTCTATTTGTCCTAGATATTTTAATTGTAAGCAGTTCAGGAAATATCAGAGAACTATTACCATAATTTTACTATAAGTTGGTAGTGGAACTGAGTACCCATTAGTTTTAGAGCAGTAGATTTATATTCTTACCTCTATAGGTAAACAGGTTCTGAGGAGTTTATAGTCTATATTTATTTAAATAATAACTAATTTTTATTTTCATCATTTTCACAGGTAAAGGAAACTAGGAGAGCACTGAGAGATTCTGAGAGTGGACTAGAAAAAATGGCTGTTGGTCATCACCTCCGTGACCGAGCTCATGTCATTAAAAAGTCAAAGAACAAGAAGACTGGAGATGAAGAGGTCAATCAAGAGTTCATCAATATGAATGAAAGTAAGTTATCAGAGAAAATAGCATTCTTCCTCTCAAAGTTAAAATAGCAGCTGTACCAGTAGAACTTGGTGAATATTTTTTATAGAAACATTTTATATGATGTTGTTTCAGACAGTTTATGAATTGTAAATGTAGAGAATACGTTATCAAAATAGTAATAAAATTGTGGTTTCAGTGTTTCATTGTAGATCTGTTTTTTATAGTGATTTTTGTTAATGTTGAGTATCATTTATTTTTTTGTTTTATACTTGGAAAATGGAATCTTTTGAATTGTTTTTTAGAAAGACTGTCAGTAGGAAATCGAGTTTTTATTTATTTCTGATATCAAAGAAGTACATTCGAAAAGTATAAAAAAGTATAAAGAAAATTAAAATTATTCATAACTCCAACCCAAAATAACTACTATTAATGTTTTAGTGTATTTCTTCCTAATAGTTTTATGTATTGATATATATAAACATACAATCACACATACTGTTTTTCAAAATTTGTATTTTACTATCTATATAGTTTATATTGTGCTTATTTTAATTCCCCACTATAATTGTGAACAGTCACCTATGGTGTTACTTTTCAGAAACATCCTAGTTGGTTACCTAAAAGTTTTATCATGAATTGGCCATAATTTATTTCAACTATTCTGTATTGTTGGGCACTTAGGCTTTTGTATAGATAAGATATAAATTTCTGGTGTTGTTAGATAATAAATCACATATATATCAAGCAAACCTTTCCATTTCTTAGATTTTATATTCATTCTTCAACTCATTTAAGACTTCCTAACTTTTTTCATTATAGTTTTTAAGCTGTATTCATTTCCTGTTTTTAGAAAGTATTTTGAATAAAAATGTTTTATCATAGTAAAGGGTTTAAATTATATGATTTAAAAAAAAGAAGTTCTCTTAAGGTTGGAGCTGGATAAAATTATTCTTATGCAATGAGATGGAAGCCACAACATCTTAACCCCTCTTTAATTTTAACCTTTGTAATTTGGTCATATTTAAATATATACAGAGTAGTTCACAATAATGAACATACTGAAGAAAATTTTAGTAAAGTAACACATTATTATAAAGGCAATCTGAAAGAACAAGTATTATCATTTACTTATTGTTATTATGGAATTTAGATTACCTACTTCCTAACAACATGAATTGTCAGATGAGTAACCTGTCTCAGGAAATTGAAAAAGAAGCTCGTGAGGCCAAACTGAGGGCAGGAAGCGCTAGGCACAGGAGGAGTGTCCTCCCAGTGAGAGGAGGAGCAGGATCACCATGAGATGACCCAGGAAGAAAGCCTGTTAGTGTCGCTGGGTCATGGGGTCCATTGGATAAGTAATATGATACCCAGGCAGGTGTGTGAAAAACCAGATCATCAATAACCAAATTATCAACAGGAATAGGAGAGGAACAGAGAGAAGAGGAAATATTACTCTGAGTCAAAGACCTTTTTATGTGAAGCAGTTTCCTGCTTCTACTTTAAGGTTAGGCTGATGGAAACACCAGGCTAGAGTGAAATGCGTGGGGAGCAAGGCAATCACTGACAGCTGATACCTTAATATTTACCCCTTTATTTTGATATTTGATGTAGGTGATGCTCATGCTTTTGATGATGAGTGGCAAAATGAGGTTCTGAAGTACCAACCCAGGGGACAATGGCACAATCTAGAAAACTCTAAGATGCGAAGCATTGGTCATGAGGATTCAGGATCCCGAGAACTTAAAAGAAGGTAAAAGTTATTTCTAAACTAAACAGTGTTTTTTAAAGACAAATTAGAAGAGAAGTTATGTAATTTTACCTCTGTTATCAGGAAGTTTTGATTAACATCCAAGTTGTTTGTATCAATAATATCTTTTGTGAAAGATGTAATAACTGGGGCTTCCCTGGTGGCGCAGTGGTTGAGAATCTGCCTGCCAATGCAGGGGACACGGGTTCGAGCCCTGGTCTGGGAAGATCCCACATGTCGCGGAGCAAATGGGCCTGTGAGCCACAATTACTGAGCCTGCGCGTCTGGAGCCTGTGCTCCGCAACAAGAGAGGCCGCGATAGTGAGAGGCCCGCGCACCGCGATGAAGAGTGGCCCCCGCTTGCCACAACTAGAGAAAGCCCTCGCACAGAAACGAAGACCCAACACAGCCATAAATAAATAAATAAATAAAATTTAAAAAAAAATGTAATAACTTTATATTATTTCCAAGTATTCCAACACAAATTTAAATTTGTATCTGAAAACCAATATTTTAGGATTATATGACTAGTACCTCACTAGCAAATTATGCTTTAGACAATGGGGCTAAAATCCTCCTAAGGTAAAGCAATATACTATAATGCAGTTATTCTTGTGAAACAGATTTTCATCTGGATAGAGTAGGAGTCATACATTTCGTACCAGGTAAAGATATTGGTGTTTAGGGATATGGTAAGGGGAGAGGAACTGTAGCTAAAAGGCTGAACAAAACTTCCCTAACAAGTCAAAATTGAGCATTTAATGGTAAAAAGATTTTTAGACCCTTGTATAATATGTAACAGTATCTGTATTAGATATCAAATATTTTGGAAGAGTTTTGCAAAAACTTTAGCCTCCTTTGGAATTACCGTTTGGAATAGCTGCAAAATATGAACGTGCTAAAACCACACTTTTATAGAGATTATAGAGATTTTGACACATTTAGTATATATTCTAGAGTTACAATTTTATTTGATACTCTGGGGGAAAAATTGAAAACACTACCTAATTCCTACTGAAAATTAGACTCGAGAGAGAGAGAGAGAGGGCTCAGCAGGCCTTAAAACAGAAATCTGTTCTAGGCTCTAAGAGAGTGGAGAATTGCTGCAGAAGGTGGAAGCCTTCCCAGAACCAGCGGTCGACAAGTGGGTACCAAGTAAATTAGAAGACTTGTGCAGAATTTCATGTGCTAGCATCTTTTATTTTAAAATACTTGTTTAGGAATTTAGAGCCCTAATGTTTTCTTTAGAAAACTTGCTCTCATATTAATTTTAGATAATATTTGTGTCACTTTGAAAAGTTTATTGATAAAAACCTAACAGTGCTAAGTTTGACTATGAAATCCAGGTCCCAGTTAGAGAAAAGCATGCTCTTTATAGATGATCTATAAATTTATAGCCTATCAGTGGCATTTTCTGTAAACCAGCACTGTCCAATAGAACTTTCTGAAATGGTTTTTTGCAATGACGAAAATGTTATGCATCTGTACTGTCCAATATGGTAGCCAGTAGCCCCATGTGGCTATTGAATCACACTTGAAATGTAAACAATGCAGCTGAGGAACTGAATTTTTAAATTTTATTTTATTTTAATTAATTTAAATGTAAATGATGTGGCTAGTGGCTACCATGTTGGACAGCATGGTTCAACGGTAAACACTTAAATCTATCTCAGGAAAGCAGCTGTTGCTTTCTTAAATGTTAAGTGAAATAGTCTGCCATATGTTTTTCAAAGCTACTAAGGAACCTTTAAGATAAAACTCACCTTAAATTACAGTGGTCTGTATCATGTTTGTATTGATTTTTTTAATGACCATTTAAAAAATGGTATTAATGTTCACATGTATATTTCTCAGAGAGAAACTGCATCAAAGTCCAGCCATTGAACGTGGAAGAAGATCAAATGTTTTTGTGGACAAACTCAACATCAAAGGATCACCTGTGAAAATCAACAAAAAATAAATAGCATTGCATTTGATTTGTTTAGTTTTGGTTGTTTGAACAGAGAAAGTAATGGTGCTGAGTAATACACCTAAGACCAATCGCTTGTTATTAAATCAATACTGTGTTCTTAGCAACTTTCTTCTGAATGTTCTTGGAAGTGCTAGCTTTATATTGTCCCTACTTTAGGAATAAAACTTTAACTTTCAATAGTGCAAGCTGTTAAACATTCTATAACACTCTTTAAAACATAACACATGCTGATTTTGCTTTCACAATTATTTTCCTATTGGCTATGTATTCCCCTATATATTCAAGATTGAATGTACAGCTGTTCTATCATATAAAATTAGTTAAAAGAATAAACTGTAAAAAAATAATCTCAATTTTTACTAACACTATAATAGAGTGATGTTAAGAAAGGTTAAAATTATTTAGCTCAAATTTTATAATGTGTTATGTAGCCAGCTAGCTTAAAGAATTTTTTTAAATAAAGCAAAACTATACTAGTACTCTTTTACAAAAAATTAGTTATTATTTTGATAAAGAACATAAAGAATAATCAAATAGTTCCTTTTCAAAGAGATTTTAAATTGTTAATATACATGAATTTTCTTATCATTTCTTTATACAGTATATTCTTTTTTTGTTCTGTGTTACATTTTCAACATTCGTCAGACTTTATATTGACCTTTCTCTTTAACATCTTAAGGTAGCATATTTCTGTTCTCCTTTCTCACAGACAGCTTAATCTATCTCCACGGTTAACATTCTAAAGTTGGAGTGTCCTTGGAGAAACTCTGCTCAGCCCTTTTGTGACATTTAGAAAAATGCATTTGGTATTCTGCAAACCTGAATGATTGATTGTCTCAAAATTTCTTAGACAGGTGAAGTGTGTTTGAGCAAGGTACTTAATAATTCAATTGTTCCCTTTTTAAGTATACTATTTAAAAATTCAGCTCTTGGGTTTTTTCATTCTAGAATGTGAGCATTAATCTGTTTTTATAGTTAGGTATGAAGTTTGTGAGAATATAAAATCTTAACTTTTAAGTTTTTGTTGTTTCAAGGGGGGAAAAAAACAGAATCGATTATCACTCTATAATCCTAATATCTTCCCTTTTAAACTTTGGAAGTAGAATTGTGTGATTGTGCTTATACTCTTCTAATTTTCTATATCATATCCTGTTAATTTTACTAGTCAGTGTTTCATGCCTTTAATTAGTCAGTAAACTAAGATGCATATGTGTCAATTCATTTTTATAATGGAAAGTAATTGAGCAAGTATTAAATATGTTAAAATTTTCCTCTTATGAATAATTTAGTGTACTAATAACATACTATTACATACTGGGAAGTTATCATAAGGCATCCGTTTGAAATAACACTTTCGCATAAATTCCCTAGATAGAGCAAAATCCCAGTAGACACTGTAATTATTCTCCTTTCGCTTAAATTATTACACTGATGTTAACTTGAATCATTATATTCAGATATGAAAACACATTTTAATAAATATTTGTGCTTAAAACAGTATAACTTCTATGCATCATATAACAGAGAATTCATAGATGCTTTTTTCATCTCAATTTGTTTACTGTAGAAATCAAATTAAAATGGAATTAAATATATATTTCCTCCTATGCCACAGTGCTTCCTGAGGGGCCACTTACAAAATATGTGACATCTGGAGATCAAATGTTAATTCTTTATGTTCACACGATGCTGAAATTAACTTTTTTTCTGAATTTATTTTTATCCTAATTCTGAAGTCAACTTAACTAGTATAAAAAAGAAGGCTCGCCATAGCTTGTAGTTCACATGTTATTTTTTCTTTATTGACAACCACTGATCTTTCTGGAACGCTGGGTCTTTGGGGAATGTAAGGATATTAACTATTTGGTGAATGTGGCCTTGACAATAAGTCCAAGTTGAAAACTTAGGCTCCTTGCTACTTTAGTGATTTTCCTGGTAACTTTCAGTCTCAGTGATGGGTTTTCATTATTTATCTTTAGGACTTCATTATCTTTTATTGTTACAGGGCAGTGGCAGGAGCACATTGGTATCAGATGGTGCCCTACGTGTGGCAATGTGATGGTGTTTGGAGGTGGGGCCTTTGGGAGGTGATTAGGTTATGAGGGTGGAGCCCTCACGAATGGGATTAATGCCTTTGTAAAAGGGACCCTAGAGAGCTCCTCCACCCTTTCTGCCTTGTGCCCACACAGTGAGAAGTTGGCTGCCTATGAACCAGGATGTGGGACACACCAGACACCGAATCTCCTGGAGCCTTGATCTTGGGCTTCCCACCTTGCAGATCTATGAGAAATAAATTTCTATTGTTTACAAGTCACCCCGTCTATGGTATTTTTGTTATAGCCGCCTGAATGGACTAAGGCAATGGTCTTAGGCTAGTCGGGCTAGGACAATTTGGAGATTCTACTGAGGTTTGACCTAGACCCTCACTGCAGTGAATCAGGACCTTCACTGAATTTATCTTTATTCTTATACATTATAAAATGACTATGAATTAACAGAATGTGTAACTGCTTTGAATGATATAATGTATGTGTATTTTGCCACTTTAAAACCTAACAGAAGTAATCTATAATGTGTACTCATATAAAAATTTAGCTAGACAGTTCTTGGCTTTTTGTCCTCTAGTTTCCTCTGTGGAGAAAACAAGTTTATTACTTTGGTTAAAAGTGGTGATTAATAAAAATAATTAGGAATATACTTGGTATAATAATTACAGAAAAATATGAATATATATATATACACACAGAGGACAATGAGTATGAATTTTTACTTCAGGAAACTTAGTTTGTTAAAGTGGTAATTTCAAAAAGTAATTTCAAAAGTAACAGATACACTTTTTTATTTAACATAATTATATATTAAAATTAAAGTAAAACCTTAATGTTATTACTATTTACATAATTATTACTTAATTTACATATTTTAAACAAATACATACACAGGCTTATAAAGACTAAATTTTTGAAAGCCTACAAATCAAAAAGTTTACTTAAAAGTATTCAACATTAATGGATTGATTCATCAAAGTAAATCCTTTACTAAAAATTAATACATGGATGATATACAAAAAATAAGTACAAAATTCATCATTGAATCTCTGGTTTTTCTTTCCTTGTATCCTGTAATTTACTCTGATTTCCATTTATTTGACCTTATTCATTTAACAAATATTTATTGAGCACCTAGCACAGCAAGGGGTACAGCAATTAACAAAACCAAATCACTGTCCTTGCGGAACTTACATTCTCATTGGGAGAGTCAGACAACAGACAGCTGTGTAAAATGTCCGGGTGTATCTAAGAAGAGCTCTGAAGGAAAATGAAGCAGTGCAGGAACATAGGGAAGAGCTTGCTGTTTTAGAAGAGTTGGTCAGGGAACACCTCACTGATAGAGGATATTTGAACAGAGAGAAGAAGGTAAGGGAAAGAGCCATGCTGGTATCCGGAGGAGAGCACAGGCTCTGGTCATGTGAGGATCAGCAAGGAGGCCAATGTGTCCGGAGGAAAACGGGCAAGTGAAGTAGAGCTACACTGGTGTGGCTCCTCAAGCAAGACCTTGTATTGTAGGTGCTTATTCTGAAGGTTAATTTTTTTTTTAATTTAGTTGTTTAAGGGCATTAAAAATTTCAGATTAAAAAAATTAGTTATGAAAAATTTCAAGCCTACACAAAAGTAGAGATGACAACAACAGTGAATTCACTGGTTGAGTGATTTCAGCAGAAAAATGACATGGCCAGGCTTAAAAGGATCCCTTTAGTTACTGTGCTGGGAATAGACTGAGCAGTCGCAAGGCAGAAGCAGTAAGGTCAGTTAGGCTATTACAGTAACTCCGTCGAGATAGCAGCGCTTTGAGAGGTGGAGAGAAGCTGCCGATTCTGGATCTATTTTTGAACGTAGTTCCCATAGCATATGCTGACAGACTGGACCAGCAGAGTCAAAGAGTGGTTCAAAGTGACATTTTTGGTCTGGGCAACTCGAAGAACGGAGTTTCCATTTATTGGATGAAGAAGACTGCAGAAGAAGGTTTTGGTGGAAGATCATTAGCTCCTTTTTGGACATACTAAGTTCGAGATGCCTCTAAGAGATCCAAGTGGAATCCTCAAGGATGCTGTCTTCTATGTGGACTGGACATATAATGTTTAACATCGAACAAAGATGGAACATTTTGAAAGGAGAAAAAGCACTTGTAGATAGTTCATTATTTTTCCACGTTCTTTACAGGTCATCCTATAGATTAATTATTTTTTCATATTTCTGTAGTAGCATAGATAACAATTTTGCATTTTTTTTTAACGTAAATTCTATTATAAACGTCTCTCCACTCTGCTGTATGGGGAAAACCACCACGTTTAAAGGCTGCATCTTTCTGGGAGCGTGCCAAAACCCTGATTAGCTCCGGAAAGCGTCTGCACTTCCTCTTCCCCGTCGGCAGAGGGCATCCTGGCAGCGGAGGACGCTGCTCGGCTCTGAGAACCGGAAGCTTCTCCCTCTCTCTTTTTTTCTCCCCTCCCTCTCATCCTTCGCCCCTGAAGTGCTCTTCCGGCCCTGGTTGCCGGCGTGCGTTTGAACGCTTCTAGTAGTGGTGCTGGTTGCTGGGCAGAGCCGGAGCTGCGGGACCTTCGCGCCTGTTCTGCGCTCGCCATGAGACTGCTGGGAACCGCCGCCGCCGCCGCCGCCGCCGCCGCGGCTGTGGAGAGCCGGCCGCTCCCGCGGGTCCCCGCCGCCCTGGGCTGGCAATGGAAGCAGGTAGTGGAGTCCGGCGGGGCGACACCGCACCACGGACTGTCCCCGGGACCTTGCGGTGTGTCCGGAGCCAGGGAGGAAGTGACACTCCTACCCTCCCTGGCACCTCCTTACTGGCAGCTCCGAATGGGAGCTGTCGACCTCAGCGCTGAAAAGCCCCTCGGTATCTGCACAGCCGCTGGTTATTAATGAGCAGCGTCCCGGTGCGCTGGGAGGTTCGGCGGCCTCCGATTTACGGTTAAGCCTCTTATTTTTGGTGTACCTTAGAGAGGAGTGAAGGTCGAGACAACGGAAAAATTAGTGTGTCCAGGGCTCGAATCCAGAGCTTCTGACTCGTTATTCCGTGCTCTTTTCACTACAGAGTGTCGTTGGCCTCTGACTGATCCCTCTTTCAGCTGACCCTGGGTTATTCGATTTGGAGCCCGACCCTCCCAGTACCTTTCTTTGGTTCTGTGTCTGCCTTTTGTGGGGGGCGCGGGGAGCGCAGAGTGGACTAGGATTAGGTAGGAGTTGAGCCTTTCCTGTTATGCAAACCTCCTTTGCTTTGCTCGCTGATATCCGTGGGATTTAATCAACCAAGTGCCGATCACCCGGATTCCATTTTACCCAGGTTTTCCAAGTTCTTCCCTTTTCCCAGAAGTGGCTGCAGTGCATTTTGGATGGGCAGTCCTATAGAGAGAAATTTATATTGTGTCCTGTGTATATTGTGTCCTGTTTCCATAAATGGAAACATCCATTCCATCACCACCAGAGTAAAATAAAGTTGTTGTTGTTGTTTTAATGTTACTAATTGTTTTGGGGTGGAAAGGAATTGGAAACCTTTTGTGGGCTGCCTTGAAGCTATTGGCACCACTGCATAGAGCATATAAGTCCTCAAACATCCTTGCTAGCTGTGAACTACAGTAAGGAGGAAGAGGAAAAAAAGTAAAATTTAGAGTAAAAACTATATTTCCTATTAAAGTAGTTGTTGGGAGCTGTTTTTCTGATTTTATCAGCCCCAGTGTATATTTTCAAACCTGTGCCATTCGGTAAAAGTATCTGTCCCCTTTTCTTTATTTAATTAATTTATTTGAATATATCTTTTCTGACTTATTTATTTTTAAGAGTATGTCTTTTCTGTCCTCTCTTGCAGCCTCTTCTTTGGTTACAGGAGTTGCAGGTTGAGACGTTCCTTCTTTTGCCTTTTCAGACAATCTCATATGACGTTTTGTGTCCATTGAGATTTCTTGGAGGAAAGATGTCCACTAAACCCTTTCTAATTGTCCACTGTTTTCTCATGAAAAATGCATTGAATTGAGCTCTCTTATTTTTTCAGACTAATTGGAAGATTTGCCGATGGTGTTCATCAGGGGTGATTCCTAACGAAAAGATACGAAATATTGGAATCTCAGCTCACATTGATTCTGGGAAAACTACATTAACAGAACGAGTGCTTTACTACACTGGCAGAATTGCAAAAATGCATGAGGTGTGTGGTTCATGGTTGATTCCATTAGTTTGACCTTGGTTTTAATTGTTTTATAAGGATTTAAGAAACTTCACAAACCTGGAAGATTAAAAGAGTGGTAACAGTGGATCTTTAATCAGAGTCACAAAATGGATAGATCAGGTTGGCTTGAAATGTTGCTCTGAGGAATCTTTCTAGAGACCATCACTGTGGGTATCCTGAGTAGGCTGTTTTTCAAGAATGTTAAGTCAATATGATGTACCCTTAAGCAGCCATTAAAATAATGTTTACATACTTTTAAATGTTATGGAGAGATGTTTATAATGTTAAGTCGAAAAAGGGTTTAAAATGAGCTTAATAGTTAAAAAATACATATGTCAGGAAAGAATTATTTTAGAAAATCTTCAAACTCTCCTGAAGACATTACATATTATTGAGTAATTCTACTCTCCACTTAAAAATGTTACTTCAGATGAAGATCATCTCATTAAACCACAGACTTTAAAAGCTGAATTCTTCCCACCCAGACCTCAAAGTCCACACGAAACACAGCAGGGAAAAATCTCTTCTCTGCTCACAGACTAACACAGGGCTGGTGGGCAGGAACAGTGCAGAGGGAGCAAGGATGGCTCTAAGACCAGGTAATGCTCAGTGGTAGCAGCTGCTAAAAATGGCAATGAAGAAAGGGTTAGGGTTAATAGAGGGCAAAACCTGTAATCAATTTTCTACTCCATGAGATGATATGGTTTGACAATTAGGTTTCTCTGAAAAGTGCATCAGTTAACTATCTGTGTTCTGGTTCCATCTGTGAAGATTTCTTTCCTTCTTGGAATGCAGGGACAGAGAAATCTGAACTGCTGTGCTTGTGTTTAGGTAAAAGGTAAAGATGGAGTTGGTGCTGTCATGGATTCCATGGAACTAGAAAGACAAAGAGGAATCACTATTCAGTCAGCAGCCACCTATACCATGTGGAAAGATGTCAATATCAACATTATAGATACTCCTGGTGAGCTAAGTTCTTGGTTTTATTGCAGCTTGTTTTGGCAGTGGCATATTTAGTTCTTTCCTCCACCATGATCTAGCTCATTTTTGAGTATCAAATAATACTCAAAAGTGTGACTGTGAATTTCCTATTAGAGAAATCTAACTTGGGACCTAGAATACTTAATCTTTAAGTGGTTTCTTTGAAAAATAGTGCAAAGAAATTGTGAATAGGAAGGTTCTTGCCTTTTACATGTTGCAGCTGATTCCAAAGATGCCCATGCCCTAGTATCTTTTGAAGTGATTTTGTTGAGCCCCTAAACCTTATGTTAAGTGAACAGTATTGGTGGTTTAAGGAGTTCATATTTTAATTAGAAGACTTACGTAATGATCAGAGATAGAAGAACTTTTACTTGTACACGTTGTAAAAATTCATACTGCTTTTTAAGACCCTGACACAGTTCTCTGTCTCATTTAGGGCACGTGGACTTCACAATAGAAGTTGAAAGAGCCCTGAGGGTGCTGGATGGTGCCATCCTTGTTCTCTGTGCGGTTGGAGGGGTGCAGTGCCAGACCATGACTGTTAATCGTCAGATGAAGCGCTACAGTGTTCCATTTCTAACTTTCATTAACAAACTCGACCGAATGGGCTCCAGCCCAGCCAGGGCCCTGCAGCAAATGAGGTATACTGAACCTTAGAACAGAGTGGGGGTAATGATCCGGATAACAAACCTTACATCCAGAAGGACAGTTAATTCAGTGTCATTAAGCTTTATCCCCTTAATTTTTTTTCCTTTTTAAAATTCATCTATGTGTATGACTTATCATAGTAAATGGAACACTGAGGTCCATAGTTTGGTTTGTGATGTGATTTCATCAACTACTTTCTCTGTAAAATGGAAGAAATATGACTTAAATTTTAGGGAGGTTGAAGGTGAATTCAGAAAACCATCTGGCAATTTGTAGTGTTTTGCTGTAATTAGAGAATTTATAATCTAGGGTAGATTCTAAAAGTACTGTGCGTTTATTTAGACAAACCTAGAGGATTATCTTCAATTTTAACCTTCATTTGAGGAATTTTAATTAATGACTTAAATTAGTATGCTATATTCTCTTGCTTTTATTTGTTAACATATTTGTTAAGACAACAGCAATACTTCCTTTCTGAATCAGACATAACCCAGTGGTATTGCTATGATTTTACATTTTGCACAATACTACTTGTTTCACACAGCCTTTGAAAAGAGTCGGAGTTTCACTTTTCACCTTTTGTAGATCTGTAAATGTAGCGGTAGAGTTCCTACCCAAGATTCACATGGCGGAGCTGATGGATGTAGGCAGTAAGGTTTGTGGTAGTGGAGAGACTTAAGAGTGATGTGTCTGATGACAAAAGATACCGTGTTGAGGAACTTTAACTGACAGTATTGCTGTGTGCTCTCTGATGGAAGTGACGTTTTTGAGAACATGAGAGTGAAATTTTTCTTTATTGGGCATTTGTAATACTTTCTTGGGATAACGAAACGTTTTCACTGTTTTTTTCTAATTATATTTTACTTGTGGTTGGCAATAGATGGTCTCTTTGCACCAAGTTTTTTCCTGAATTCCAGGCAGATTCTGTTTCAGCATTTATTTGACTACTTTGGTTCTTTCTTTGCACCACTCCCTTTTACCTGTTACCTCATTCTGTAGCTCCCATTAAACAGATCTTGAAACTTCTGAATCTGGCCTCTGTGTCTTAACTTTTCTACCATACTTTCTCATACTTTCTGTCTCCTTCTAATTTTTACTGGGTTATGAGAGAATTTTTGAGGTCAGTCTTCCAACTCACTAATCTGGTATTCATCTGCATCCCTTCTGTTATTTAGCCTGTTTTTTGTTCTTTTTAATCCCAGCAGTTATGTAGTTAATTTCTATAAACTTTCCCTTTTATTGTGACATCTTTATTAATAGAGGTAATTCCTTTTTAGATCTTTACATTTTATTTTCTTCTAGTAACTTTCTCCTTGGAGGTTAGTACCATTTCTTGAGCTCCCACCTCTCTTTCAAGCTATTGATTTCCTTCAGATATTTGGTGGTTCTTAGTTATCAATCCATAGTTATAGATGGATACCTAGAATCTAGAGCATAATTAGCTAGAGCATATTTCTACTTGAGTGTAAATCCCTGCCAGTGAGTGTAATTTCTCTTCGGTGGTTGTGCCTGATTGAGCGTACAGGCTGATGATGAATGTCTGACTTTAATACCCACTCTAAGGGTTTTCCCCCTAAGGAACTTCCTTTTCAGATAGCTATACTCAGGTTCACTAGAGTCAGCTGATCCAAGAATGAGATGTGGGTACAATTATCCCACCATCCTTTAATTTCCTGGCCAACCACTCAGTGACCTGTTTTCCCCTCTTCTGTTTCTGATCCAGGGTATTCTGGGAATCTGATGGGAAAATACGTATCTTACAGTTCTTTTTGTTGCCCGAATAGGGTTGAGGCTTCCTGAGCACAGTGAGTTTGGCTGTCAGTCTGTTCCCAAATGCTTTTGTATCCTCCGCTCTGACCTGCTGATCAGTTCCACAGATCTGCCATTGATTTCTTTTTATATTTATTTTGTTATTTCAAAGGGACTTGGGGAGAAAAAAAGGGGTAAACATGTATTTTTATTTTTCAGGTCTAAACTAAGTCATAATGCAGCATTTGTGCAATTACCCATTGGTTTGGAGGGTGATTTTAAAGGTATTATAGATCTTATTGAGGAACGAGCCATCTATTTTGATGGAGACTTTGGGTAAGTGTTAAAAATATACTATTCTATTAAAATCTTATATTTTAAAAAGTATCAAAGAAAGGAAAAGGATGAGTGCTTTAAATACAAACTTCTTTTTGAAATGGGGCTGGAAGAATATCCTCTAAGATGATTTTGTTTTAATACTTTTAATCCTAGTTACTTCCCATTTTGCTTAGTATTCATTCCAAGGGAGAGTATGTTACTCTTTGGGTGATATATTTATATCGCATTATGATATACACGGTGTGGTGAGAGGAGACCTTCAGCTTGGGCTAGTGATGTAATATCTCTTTTTCTACTTGTTCATGCATTCATCCATGTATTCATTCATTCTGTAGACTTTTCTGGAACAGCTGCTATGTTCTGGGTATTATAAAAACTGGGAAGAAAATAAGGATCATAAATATTTCGTCTACCTACTTCATGGGATTACAAAAATAAAAAGATTAATATATAAAAGAAGTTAAAACTTGTATACATGTGGTTTAGGCAATACAAAAAGCAAATTGGTAACTTTTGACATGGTTTTGGTCCGTCAACCAACTTTTGAAGAGACCTTTGCATACAAAGCAGAGTAACTGCGCAGTGGTTATCAAACCATGGCATTCAGAAGAATCACCTGGAGAGCTTATTAAAACACAAATCTCTGGATTCACCTCTGGAGATTCTAATTCAGTAACTGTAGGGTGGGCCTGGAATTTGCATTTCTGGAAAGCTCCCAAGTGGTGCTGATGTTTCAGGTCTGCAGACCACAGTTTGAGTGGCACTATTCTAGACAATTTGGGGAGTCATAAATGAACCTTTGTTCTGAAGTGTGGACCCAGTAGCCTGGCAGTTCTCTCCGAAGGTCCTTTATTAGGGGTTTCCTTTTTCTGCTATGGAACTGAGATTGCTGGTCTGGCAGGTGGGTGAAAGGCATTGTGATCAGTTAACTGTATAGAATTTATCCTTATCGACCGTCTTGTAGGCAGGGAAAAGATCAAGCCTATTCAGTGGACAAGGCATTCCTCACTCTTACTTTTTGTTTGACAACTAAGTAATGACAACAAAGTTTATCTCTCACTCCTTAGAATGTAAGGGACAAGGATTTTTACCAGGTTTATTCGCTGCTGTGTACCCAGCCCTAGAACTGTCTGGTACAAAATAGAGACTCAAAAAATAATTTTAAGTAAATGAATAAATCTGCTTCCCCAGAATTACCAGGGCACACATTTCTGTGTACTGAAGCAGAGGCTTTTAAACATTGTTGTACATCAGAACCACAGGTGGAACTTCTTAACATACCTGCCCCCTTTCCCAGCCCTAGACCACTGGGTATGTACATTTTGAAAGGAAGATTCTGATGTGAAAGACTAAGAAGCAGGGAGCTTGCCAGAATGGAAGAAATTAAGTTCTGAAGGCTGTGAAGAGCATTCTTTAGGACAATAAGAATTATTTTCTGACTACTTGCAATTATTTGCAGTTGGCTTCTTTTCCCTTTTTTTTTTTTTTTTTCAGGAATGTGTTTTCTGAAAAGCTTGTTATTTTTCGACATTAGATTCCATTTTTAAAGAAATACTTTTAAAATGTTAAGACTGATGTTTCTAAATATCAAATATATCCATTTCTCTGTTGTGTATTTTATTTGTGACTCTTACCTATCTGGCCCCTAGAGGAACGGAGAACTGAGGTCAAGGTTGAAGAGTCTGTCATAATTAGTAACCTTTTTTTTTTTTTTAACTACAGAATGGAGTGTTCTGTGTTAAAAATTGCTACTAATGAAAAGGAATAGTCAAGTCTCTAATCCTGCTTGTCAGAGACTGTGATATTCTTCTTTTGTTTTTTTTTAAAGATTATGAAAACTACTGATACATGGAGTTGTTTTTAATAAATTTTATTTATTTATTTTTGGCTACATTGGATCTTTGTTGCTGCACGTGGGCTTTCTCTAGTTGCGGCGAGCAGGGGCTACTCTTCCTTGCGGTGCACAGGCTTCTCATTGTGGTGGCTTCTCTTGTTGTGGAGCACGGGGTCTAGGCGCGTGGGCTTCAGTAGTTGTGGCACGCAGGCTCAGTAGTTGTGGCTCGCGGGCTGTAGAGCGCAGGCTCAGTAGTTGTGGCGCACGGGCTTAGTTGCTCCACGGCATGTGGGATCTTCCCGGACCAGGGCTCGAACCCGTGTCCCCCGCATTGGCAGGCGGATTCTTAACCACTGCGCCACCAGGGAAGTCCCGACTGTGATATTCTGATTAATTTGGTTAATAGAATTTTCAAGTACAGTTGACCATTGAACAGTGTGGGGGTTAGAGGTGCTGATCCCCCCGTGCACTTGAAAATCCAAGTATAACTTTTGACTCCCCCAAAACTTAACTACTAATAGCCTACTGTTGACTGGAAGCCTTACCAATAACACAGTTGATTGACACATATTTTGTATGTTACATGTTGTATTCTTACAATAAAGTAAGCTAGAGAAAACAAAATGTTAAAGAAAATCATAAGAAAGAGAAAATACATTTATAGTGTTTTACTGTATTTATCAATATGGAAAGTAATACCTACATTTATCAGTATGGAAGGTAATACCTACATGAGTCAAAGCACTGTAGATGTTATATGTATTACTAACACTAGATATCTAAAATGAAAAGATAAAATATGAAAAGAAATTCATATTTATATACAGGTATTACAGTTCATACATTGATAAGGAAGAAGCAGCACTATATTGCTTTAGGGTAGCCTAGTGTAATTGATGTAATGCAGTAGCCTAGTCTGTATGCTAATGAATGAGTCGTTATAGAATTTTTTATGGCATATCATAAAATCATATTCATAATACAGTATTGGAAACATTGTGACTTTAAAAAAAAAATTACTTACCTGTGATGATACACAATTTATTTAATTATGTGAGAAAGGCATACTGTATGGTGATATAATTCTTTGAAAGCAAAGTTATAAAACAGTAAGAACACTAACACATTATTAATTTCATATTAAATATCACTCCTACATAATGATAGGCTGTCCACTTCAATACAAGTTTTGTACACAGTATTATACACATATATTTTTGCATGTTTATTAAAAAAAATCCGTGTATAAGTGGACCTGTGCAGTTCAAACCTGTGTTGTTCAAAGGTCAACTGTACTCATGGGCTTTGGAGTCAGTTTAGCTTTGAATCATGGCTCATCTGTTTACTAGTAGTACAGCCTTGAGCAGTTTGCTTTGCTTGTTTAAAGTATTTTGCCCACTATTCTGAATTTTAAAGATTCACATTTTTCTTATTTGTGATTTTAATGCAAATATATCAGAGCTCTTATCTAAAAAAATATTTTGGCCATTAGTTTATCTTTTTCATTGGTGCTTATATGTTTAATTGAATATTCTTTTTTTAAATTAATCTTTATTGGAGTATAGTTGACTTACAATTTAACTGAATATTCTTAAAGTACCAAAATAAAACATTTCTACTTTTAGTCAGGTTGTTCGATATGGGGAAATTCCAGCAGAATTCAGGGCAGCGGCAGCTGACCACCGGCAGGAGCTGATTGAATGTGTTGCTAATTCAGATGAGCAACTTGGTGAGATGTTTCTGGAAGAAAAAATCCCCTCAATTTCTGATTTAAAGGCAAGTGCTCTCAAAATTAATCTTCTATTAATAAGAAAAAAGAGGGTTTTTGGTTTGTTTTTTTTTTTTTTTTGCAGGGAGGGGACATGGTGCTTTTATGCAGGGGTTTTATTAATGAAATCTGAGCAAAGTTGTTTAACATAATTGGTTTCTTAAAAAAATACTTGACATGGCAAATTATTCTCTTTTTTTAAGTAGTGAGTTATGTAAAATGGGAAAGGAGTCATAGTTCTAGGAAAAAAGATACTTACACTGCCAACCTCTTGGACATAGTCTTATTAAGAAGAAAGAAGATAAACTAGAAATGTACCCTGTTGTACTATTTGGAAGGCTGTATAGATTTTTTTACTTGATTGTTCAGCTCTTAAAAAATAAAGAGAAGATCCCTGCCTAAAACTGATATTCAGTTTGTAAATAGACAGTTCTCCATAGAAGGTAACAAATGGCCAAGAAGCACATGAAAAGATGCTCAGCATCACTAATCATTAGGGAAAGCAAAGCAAAACCGCAATGAGATACCACTTTACTTATTAGGGTGACTATTATTTAAAAAACAAAATAAGTGTTGGTGAGGATATGGAGAAATTGGAACCCTTGTGCATTGCTGGGGAATGTAAAATGATGCATGTGCTGTGGAAAACAGTGTGGTGATTTCTCAAAAAAAATTAAACCTAGAACTACCATATGATCCAGCAATTCCACTTCTATATACCCAAAAGAATTGAAAGCAGGGACTCAGATATTTGTACACCAATGTTGATAGCAGCGTGATTCACAATAGCCAAAAGTTGGAAACAACCCAATGTCCATCAATGGATGAACAGATAAACAAAATTGGTATATTCATCCACTGGGGGGTATTATTTGGCTTTAAAAAAGAATCAGCTTCTTATACATGCTACAGTATGGGTGAGTCTTGAGGACATTACGTTAAGTGAAATAAGCCAGACATAAAAGGACAAATATTGTATGATTCCACTTCTGTGAGGTACCCAGAATAGTCAAATTCCTAGAGACAGAAAGTAGAATAGTGGTTACCAGGGGCTGGGGGAGGGAAGAGTGGGAAGTTTAATGGGTACAGAGTTTCAATTTGGGATGATGAAAAGTTCTGGAGGTGGATAGTGGTAACAGCAATGTGAATGTACTTGATGCCACTGAACTGTACATTTAAAAATTGTCAAGATAGTCAATTTTGTTATGTATATTTTATCATAAAAATAAAAATCATAAAAAGACTGATATTTATTTTACCAAACCACTTGGTGCCCTTAGCAGAGTTCAGATAAGTAATTATTGTGTGTAAGACATTGCACTCAGGGAGTTTATAGATCAAATGCACAAGGAAAGAACCCTACTGAAGCTGAGATGCTCACTAATATATCTCATAGCTTGAGTTCTTTACCATTCACAAAGGCCTTATCACCTCAGCTCTCTGATGAGTAAGGAACACCACGTAGGAAAGTATAGGTCTGGGCCCTGATTAAAGTCAAGCACTGTATCCCAGGTTCCACAATAGAGAGTTAGGTTTCGATCTATGAAAGGGAATATGTCAGGGGTTCCCAGGACCACTCCCAGATTCTGTGATTCACTAGGAGTAAGGACTCAGCACATAATCACACTCATGGCTATGATTTATTACAGTGAAAGGAGACAAAGCAAAATCAGCAAAGGGCAAAGGCACATGAGGTGAAGTCCAGAAGAAACCAGGGGTAAGCTCCCAGGCATCCAGTGCAGTCTGCAGTGCTTGCCTGTTTCCTCCAGCAGCAAGTTGTGAGTGTGCCTGTGAAATGACATCTACCAGGGAAACTCATTAGAAACTCAGTGCCAAGGTTTTACTGGGGACTGGTCACACAGACACCCCCTGCCTAGCATGTACCAAATTCCAGACTCCCAGAAGGAAAGTAGGTGTTTAGCACACATCACATAGTTTGTACAACAGTATAGGCACAGTGAACCAGTCTTACCAGTTCTGGGAATGCTGGGAACCTCCCAGAAATCCAGATCCCCAGGCCTCAGCCAGGGGCCCAGCCTTGCAAGCAGGCCTTTATAAGGAGGACAGTTTCAGGCCTGCTATGTTTACTGTTTTCTGCCAGGATACATGGGTGTACTTTAGTTTCTGTGTTGTTGTTGGGTATATTGTTATTAGGGACAGTGGAAAGGCAACGGTTTTCAAGTGTGAATGTGATTCTTATAAAAGTAAGGGAAATTTTCGGGAAAATAAAGCTTTTGTTATGCTGGTATAGGGTTAGCTTTAATTTCTCCTTTTTTCTATTTATCAACCACCCTCATGTGTTTCTCTATTCAATGGATGTAAACTTAAGCATGGTAAGATTCATATGTTCCTACTGTTGCATATAGGGAGGGTTGGAAAGTCAAAGACGTGACTTTGTGGCCTAGGGTAGCCTAAGTGATTAGTGACCAAGCCATTTCTGGCTCCTAGCAACAGCAAAGGCAAGTGTTTTAAGATAGCTCCAAATGGTAATTGCTTTCTTACCATGCCTACTTTCTCCTTTTTATACTCCTTTTATTGTGCTCAGCTGTTATCCTACTCTTCATTGTGATGTTTAGAAATTGTGGTTATAAATGTTTTGCTTTAAGCTTTTTAGGATAACTAGTTTTCTGTTTTTCCTGAGGACTGAGAAATAATTGTATGCAGCTGCATATTTCTGGAGTGGTGGGTTGTGGCCACAGCACAGCACTGCTGTTGGCCTCTTCCAGCTGCTAGAGCTAAAGGTCCACTGCTCCCTCTGAGGCCAGTAGCCAGTAAGGAATGAGGCTGGGACACATGGACAGTGTTTGCATGAGGGGTTGGGACATGACCAGGAGGTCGTTATTTTAGAGCCTTGTTACTATCATGGCCCTTAATTTATGAGCAGTTTGTACTGTTTGGCTTCCTGTATGTATATCCTTTAAAAAAAGGAAACAAGTCAGTTAAATGTTTTTTAATAGGTGATACTTTCATATCGTTTAAACATTTAACAACTGTACAAAGGTACACAGGAAAAAGTCTCCCACCTGCCCAGTTCTCTGCGCTGTCCCTAAAACAGATTGCCAGTTAATAGTTTCTGGTGTATCTTTCCAGAGACTTTTGTGTGTGTGTGTGTGTGTGTATATTGCTGTTCCCTCTATTTTACACAATTGTTAACATACTGTTTACACTGTTCTGTGTGTGTGTTTATTTTCTATGTATGTGTGTATATATATATCTTTTTCTTTTTTTTTGCCAAATTGAAAGTTAGTGACATTCCAGGAGTGTTGAAAGCAGTTGCAGTGTTGAAAGTTAAATAGCCTTTTTTCTTTTTTTTGTATTTTGATCTTAAGTTATAGAGAACCTGATTCCAGTCTTCACCAGAGCCAGTACTCCAAAGACTATCAATTCATTTCGTTCATTTGTTGCTTTGTAATTGATCTGAAACACAAAATGTAACTTTAAGATAAACTAATCATTAATTTTTTTCGTTTGTAGCTCGCAATTCGAAGAGCCACTCTAAATAGGTCATTTACTCCTGTCTTTTTGGGAAGTGCCTTGAAGAACAAAGGAGTTCAGCCTCTTTTAGATGCTGTTTTAGAATACCTCCCAAATCCATCTGAAGTCCAAAATTATGCTATTCTCAATCAGGAGTAAGTCTTGGAAATTGATTTTTAATTTATGCACAAAGACTTTAACATTTGTGCACTGGGAAAGTATTTAAGAATGGTTCTTGTAGTTGTGATTGTGGAGTTTTCCCCATAATTTACAAAAATCAATCTCCATTTCTATTTGGGTAACAATTTTGGCATAGAGAAAAATATTTATTATACCTTCCCATATCATATTCTATTTGTAAGTTAGAAATATGATTTATTTCATTATCAAAGTTTACATCATTAGAAAATTTACTCATTTGGAACCAATTGTATTTTTTTTTAATGCTTTAAGAAACAAAAATTTTGAAGTTCTCATTGATAATTTTTCTTTTTCTGCCAGACTATTTTTGTGTTTTTTATTCTGCTCTGGTCCTGTCACAATGCAGTAATTAAGGCCAGAAAAGTTATTCTTATTGATCCCTTTCAGTGAAATTTCACTTATGAATCAGCCCAGAAATGTTTACTGCACATGTGCTTCTTCTTAGATAATATTCTGATGAAACAAATTGATATAAAAGAAATATCAAATATTGCATCTCATAAATGTGTATTTCTTTTATTTTAAGTGACTCACAAGAGAAAACCAAAATCTTAATGAACCCCAAAAGAGACAATTCCCATCCATTTGTAGGCCTGGCTTTTAAACTGGAGGTAAGTTGCTTTCTAATGTATTTAACTGCTATATGTAGAAATTTTCTTTTCTATTAGGCTTTTATTCCTATTATAAAATGACTTAGGAAATATTTGGTTACAGGTTTCTCCACTGTAAAGTTACTTTCCCCTCTACCCCGTTCCATATTGACTCTTTAGAAGAAGGTTCCTGGGCACAGCCCACACTTAAGGGCTGGGAATTATTTTCTTCCTCCTTGAGGGAGCAGTATCTATGTAAGTTATTTGAGATTCTTCTGTATAGGAGAATTGTCTTTTCTCCCCCGTGTATTTACTTATTCAATCATTTATTTTTATCAGTATGGACTCATGGATATTTATTTTGTACTTTGAGTTATAATCCAGTGGTATGTTACTTATTTTGTTGCCAGATTGACCAGTTTTGGCCATTGGAGCTGTTTCACTTGGCTTCTGTGCCCCTTAGACATTCCACCGTATTTTGCTTTTTTGAATACTTCCTTACTTTCTGGCACTACAGGATGCTCCAGGCTTATGTTGTATATTCCCTGCCCCAGCCCTAGAATCAGCCATTTCTCTAAGAGCCCTGATTTCTTTTAATTGTGAATGGTATTAGAAACCAAGATTTGGGGACTAGGTGTGCTTTTTGTTGTGTTATTGCTTCTGTGTATAATATTTTAAGTGGGAAAAAAGTTGGATAAGTTGAAAATGTTAAAGAGTGGTTATTTCTGGGATGGAATTATATTGGGGGGGCTTTTTCCTAGTTTGTATTTTTAAATTTTTACAATATGCTTTTTATTACTTCTAAAACCAGAAAAAGTAATTTTAAATTAAAAAGTAGAAATAACATTGCAGTGACAATTTTTATGCATAAAGCTTTTGAAAATATATATTTAGGAATAGTTTTCTTAGGATCCTCAGAATTGTAATTATTGTGTAAAAGGTATGAAATATTTTAATATTTAATGGTTTATATTGCCAGATTGCTTTCATACTGTCAGAATTAATGTACATGTTAGATTATTTCATTGAATCTTTATCAGCATTGAGTATTGTTTATTAAAAATCATTACTGATTTCATAAATGAAAATAGTATTTTAATACCTCATCTTGCCTTAATTCCTAATAATAGAGAACATTTTTCCATATATTCATTATGGAATTGTATTTCCTCTTTTGTAATTGCCTCTTTATTTTTTTTGTCTTTCCTTTTTTAAAATTAGAGTCAAAGTGTTTTACTTATTTGTACGAGCCTTTCTCTAATAAAGTTTTTAAAAAAACAATTCGCAGTTTAAAATTTACATAGACAAATATATCAGTGTTTGTCTTTAGTCATTTTCTCATTTTTAACCTTATAAATCTTCCTCTTTGATTATATTTTGTAAATATTTACTTTTCTTTCTACTTTTTTGTGGTGGGGTTTCTTGTTTTTTTCATTGTTAATCCAGTTGGAATTTGTTTTGCTGAATGCTGTGAGGTAGGATCTAAATGTATTTCCTCTGCCTTCAAACAGAAGACCAATTGTCTAGTTACCAGTTTTTGAACAATGTTATATTTTTTCATTGATTGTCATGTGTCCTTTATCTTCTGTTGACAAATGAATTAAACATTTTAGATATTTATACTATACCCTATGGGCTGTTCAGTTTAATTTGTGCTAGTTTTATACTATTTATGTTTTGGAGTATTTAATATATTCTTATATCACTCAGAGTTATTTTCTATTTTTATCCATTCTTCTAATTAAATATTAAAGTCACTAATAAAATGTCTAAAAATTCCTCTTCGGATTTTTATTGCTATTGTGTTAAACCTGTAAATTAACATGGGAGGAATTGGCAACTTTTAAATACTTACCTAATAAGTTAGTGTTACTATTCAGGAGGACATGATCCTTGATTATTCATTTTATATTCAGTCACTTTACAGAACTCTTATTTGTATAGCTTTCCAGGTGACTCTCAAAGTTTCTCTAACACGTAGTCTAACTAACAATGTTAGTTTCTCCAACATTGTTGTCTTTCTAATAATTATACCTTATTTTTATGTCTTCTTGTATTAAACTGAACTTATGGAATAACTTCCTTATTATATAAATTTTAAAACTTTTTCTAATAACTTTTATTTCAGAGGAAGCAAAAGTAGTATCTTGGGTTTTGATATCAGAAAGAACAACCATTTAACTTACCTATATTCAAAACTAGTATTAAAGTAGTTTATGACAACAAACTGAAGCATGTATATATGTTGTACTACTAAAACTGATAGCAAATATTTGAAGGTAGTTGTGAAGTTTTCCTCTTAATTTTGATTCCTGGGTTTCTTTTTTATTCTTTCTGCCCTTATCCCATCTTGACTTCTAGGCAGGTCGATTTGGACAGTTAACTTATGTTCGAAATTATCAAGGACAGTTGAAGAAGGGTGATACCATCTATAATACGAGGACGAGAAAGAAAGTACGGGTGCAACGACTGGTTCACATGCATGCCGACATGATGGAGGCGAGTACCTGGGCATTGTTGTGAGATCAGAAATTTCTCTAATGCAAGTGAAATATATCTACCTTCTTGGTATCCTGAGCCCCACAAGAAAATCACTTCTAGTTGAATGTGTTTTCCTAGCTTCTTCCTTTTTAGTTAGGTGGGCTACAATTCTCATGTGGCACTTTGGTGTAGGCTAAATTAGCACATGTCAAGAACACATTTTAAACCACCATTTGTGAGTTAGCTGTATTTCCTCGGTGGCCAAGGTTAAGGAAAAGGGACATTAGTTCCCTAAGATTCAGAGCACAAGATTCAGCACTTTCCTCAAGAGCTATCCTTATGAAGAGTATAATAGGTTCTTAGGACAGTGGAACTGTGGTTCTCAAAGGTAAATGAGAGTAATAAATTCATACGTAACTTCCCACATTGTTCAGTAGATTTACTTCCTGAAATATGGAAGTAGAACCAACCCCCAGAAGGGCCATGTTGATGCCAGAATTCATCTGAGCATTTAAAACCTCTGAAGGTCTAGTCTGGGAGATAAACTTTGGCTTATGGCTTGAATTCTTGAATTGGCTCTGAATCTGTCCTAGCCTTCTGTGGTCCATAGGGTTAAGGCTTGGCAGGATTACCAAGTGTGTGAGGTTGTCTCCTTCTTGCACCCTTTCTCAGTTCAGCTCTATATTCCTAGAGAAATTTATTAGTCTAAGCAAAATGTTATGATATTCAGAAATTTTCAGTGGCCATAACTTTTTTATCTCCTGGAAAATGAATAGGCAGTCTTTCAAAATTAGACATCATTTCTCTTTTTTGAGATAGGCAGCAGGGGGCAGGCTAGAGGGATTAGTGATTGTCACAGCTCTTTCATGGGCCAGAAGCTAGGAGATCCGTACAGCTGTGTAACCATTAAAGCAAGACACACACACTTGCTCATTCACAGCCACAGCTGTTATTAATGAACGTCAATATAAAAAAAGACTAGGAAGTTTAGAGGCACCAATGCTTTATTCTTAGATTTCCTGTGTTTTTTTAACTGCCTGCATCTGTGAGAAATTAAGATTATTTTAAGTACAGTAGACTCCATTCTCCTGCCTTTGTTTTCCAAAACTTCCTTTGCAGGTTTTCCTTGTATGCCTTTGTCATACACATCTCATTATTGGACTGTGGCAGCACATGTAGTACTACATGTTTTTTGTTTGTTTTTCTTTTTTTTCTTTCTGATAGAATTTTATTTTTTTGAATTTATCTTTTTAAAATTTATTTCTTAATTGAAGTGTAGTTGAATTACAATGTTGTGTTAATTACTGCTGTACAGCAAAGTGACTCAGTTATACATATATATATACATTCTTTTTCATATTCTTTTCCGTTATGGTTTATCACAGGATATTGAATATAGTTCCCTGTGCTATACAGTAAGACCTTGTTGTTGTTTATCCATTCCATACTACATGCTTTTTAATTCTATAGAAATAACTTTAGAACCATGAGGCTCTGTGTTCTGTCAGTAGTGCAGATCCTCCAAGTAAAGATGCCATAGCTCGGAGCTTCCATTTAAAGTAAAATCTTGTCAGTTGAGATGTGGTTTAAATAAAGGCCCTGTTGAAGGTATATCTTGCCGTGGTTGATTGTTGGTGTTGCATTGATTCTATCTAATTCCTTCTTTGTGGAATTCATGGTGAGATTCTGCCACATTTGTTTGTGTACAATGTGTTTATTGTGCAATTACTTTTTAGTTATGATGTCCTGGTTTGTATTACTTGCAAGTATCATATTGTGTTCTTTCTTTAGGATATTGAGGAAGTGTTTGCCGGAGACATCTGTGCATTGTTTGGCATTGACTGTGCTAGTGGAGACACATTCACAAACAAAGATAATAGTGGCCTTTCTATGGTAAGTCATTTAACTTCAAAGCTGTTTATCACTTGCGTTTCAAAAGTCTATGTTTTAGTACTTCAGAAAAACAACCACAGAAGTTTTCATTGAGTGCCATGGGCATCAAGTGTAGATTGGTTGTGGCTCTTTTAATATCAACTAAACAAGTGCTCTGTTAGCTAACTTACCTGGTTTTTCTTAGTAAAATCATTCCACCATTCTCCAAGGTTTAGCATGGAGGGAAAATCTCCACCAGGTAACCTGGCATGTGTAGCGCTGACTCCTACCCTGAGATCTGCCTCCCCATTGTGGGCACACCTCTAATTGCTGTCACCGTCATCAGGCTAGTCCCAACCAAGTGCTCCTTCCTTATTAACTCGGCAGCTGGAGATTGGACCCTTCCCTCAATCCCCTAGAGAACTGTAAGAGCAGGCTGTAACATTTAGGCTAGACTCCAGGGGCAGCATGACAGAACGGAACCGTGCCCTGCAGGCAGGATGCAACTAGACAGTCCACCTTACTGTACACAGCCTGCCTTGTGGAACTCACAGGTCCCTTTTTGTCACTGAGGGAGACTGAAGGGAAGAGCATGCTCGGGCAGTTCCCGCCTTTCAGTCCCCGCCTTTCAGTCCCCTTTACTCCTCCCCTTTTTGCCCCCACAGGACAGCAGGCTCTTGCACAGCATGACCATGTGTTCATGTGGGTGCTCCCTCTCCTGAATTCATTCAGTAAAGGACGAATATGAGTACGCAGGGGATAGGTGATTTGCAGTGAAGGAATTTACAGTGGGTTGTTTATATAAGAACTGGTCCAGCCTAACAGATGAGCACTATAATAGCTCCTGTATCTTATGATGAATTCTTGATTTTATAATTTAGCTTTTTTGTATAAAATACTCTCTAATGTCTATGGTTTTACATGTGGAGTTAGGACACTGCAAAAATCATAAATCTGTAAAGGTTTTTGGGTGATCTAGATAAGGGGACTTTTTGATAAGTATTATTGATAAGGCTTTTTCTAAACTTGTCATTACCAATATGAAGGGACTGGAGGTTGTGGGAAGTACTCAGGCGTTGAGGCAAGTAGACCCTGGTCAGTCTTACCTCTGCCCTGAGCTACCTGCTGGCCCTTGGCCAAGTTAGTTATTCTTCTTGCCAAGCCTTTGATGCTTCTATTTGTAAGATGGGGATAATAATATCTGCCTCTCAGAGTTGTGACTGATTAAATGAGATGTCATATGTATAAAGAATCTAGTCCCTTTCTCTGCTTCTCTTATCAGTGATGGCAGTATATTTTGATTAAATAACTTATCAGAAGATAGCTATAGCAGATGTAACCACGAGCTAATAAGTATTCCACATCTCAGCATTTGAATTCATTATATGTAATGATTATGTTAAACTGAAAGTGTCAACAAACTTAAGGGCCTTAAACAGTTAAGTAAGTAAATAGATGCTTTATTTTTGTTATTTTGGGAGGGAGGAGATCATATAAGTGGACACCTTTATATATTAATATATTCATTTATTTAAGGAAAAACAGACCAAGATATATTTGTCTACCCTAAGATGTTGACTAGTATTTGTCTTTTGTTCTATTGTAAAGGAGAACATTAAAATTAATCCATCCCTGACACATACGGTACTGTATTTGAATTCTTCTCTGTTCTTTGAAAAATACTTTAGGAGTCAATTCATGTTCCTGATCCTGTCATTTCAATAGCAATGAAGCCTTCTAACAAGGTAGGAGTTTGATTTAACGCTCAGTATATCACAGTAAAAACTTGAGCTCTTTTTTGTCTGTCTCCACAATGCATATGGTGTCTTGTGATAACCAGCAGTCTTATGGTCTCTATTTGCTCTTTTGGTATTGAGATCACCTTTTAAAATTTACCAATCTATTAGTAGTAAGTACTTCACAGTATATTTGAAGAAGTTGATGGTATTAAAGTATTCATGAGACGGTGCTTTATAACTCTTTACTATAGTAAAAGTATATCATTGGCTCTGGAGTGTTAAGTGTGAGTAACTTCCTAGATTGAGATCATAAGAGATGGAAAAGAGGCAACTGAGGCATTTGTCCTAAGTTGCAGAAAAACCTCACTGTAAAGTATATTAAAATATTGCATAGATTAATTGCCTCATGGATTATAATACATCTCTACATCTGTAGTAGTTATGAAGTAAATGTCTGACTATAACATGGAAGGCCTGCAAATAAGACTGTTTTGACTCACTTTCAAATATAAAGTTTTATGATTGGATTTGATGTCATTTAGCTTTTTAGCCAAAATTGCTTGAATAGGTTCTGCATTTGCATTGCTTGTCCTTGGAATTAGTCCTGATCTTGAAATATAATTGTTTAGTTCTTAAGTTAGTTACATTCATAATAATCATTTTAACGTGATATATTGACATTAACTCATTCATGCACTGAGGGAACATTTTATGATCTCTTGTCATCTGGGTACTATCCTTTACAGAACGTATTCTGATTTATTGTCTTGTGGATATATTAACAGCAACTACTTCATCTATTTTGAGGAACTGAGATTTTCCAGGCCCTTCTCATTATAGAAAAGAGAATGTTGAGGTGGCAGGAAACGTTCAGTCACTCTATCTCAGAAAGTTGAAAGGCGAGCTTTACATCTTACCACAGTGAGATGCCACAGTTTGCTCCAAGTACTTTGCCAGATTGGTTGCTTTTCCCTTCAGAAGATGAAGGACTAGAAGTTAAAGATATTATTCTTCTTTATTCCTAACTCCAGAGTTTATGTAAGACATTTAACTGTTGATAGTTCACAATCATGGAGGGAAATCAAATGCATCAATATTCAAAAGGTTTTTTGGTGTCTTGGGGTTGTCTGCTTCCTGGAGAATTAATATACATCAAATAATGAAATCACTGCATAAAACCCTGAATCTCAGTAGTGGGGCAGGGGTGATCTTCTAGTAAGTTGAGAGTCCCTGGCTAGTGCAGGGCAAAGGGAAAAGACTTTGGAGATAGACTAACCCAGGATTCAAGCCCAGCTAGCTCTGTGGCCTTGAGCAACTTGTTTGTACCTAGTTTCCTCACCTGTAAAACATGGATAATTCTGTCGTGCAGCCTTGTGGTTAGAATTTGAGATAACGTATACAAAACACATAACACATCTTCAGCCACATGTGATAGCTGTTAATATTGGTGATTGGAGCGTGTTAGTTTTCTATTGCTGCCTAAGAAATTAGCAAAAACTTAGTGGCTTAAAACAGCACAGATGTATTATTTTACAGTTGGGTAGGTTACAATTCGGACATAGTTCTTAATGGGCTAAAATCAAGTATTGGCAAGGCTGTGTTGTTTCTTTCTTGGAGGCTCTAGGGGACAGTTTAGTTCCTTGCTTACTCAGATTGTTGGCAGAATTCAGCTCCTTGTTGTAGGACTGGGGTCCTCATTTCCTTGCTGTCACCTGAGGGCTGTTTGTAGCTTCTAGAGGCTGCTCATAGCCCCCTTCCTCCTGTCTTCAGTGCCAGCAACAGCAAAATGAGCCCCTCTCATGTTTCAAATATCTCCTGTCTCTTCTTTCCCTCTTCCCATCTCTCCACTACCCTTCTTCATTCAGCTCCCCCTTTTTTTTTTTTTATTCAACTCCTTTATTCAGCAAGTATTTATGAAGCATCTGCTACAAAGCAGACACTCTTCTAGGTGCTGGGGACATAACAGCATCCCTTTCCTCGAAGAGCTCACGTTCTAGCGAGGGCAGCAAACAGTAAACTGAGAAGGTGTGATTTATTACATGGGAATGATGTCTCGGAGACCACTGCAGGGCAGGGGAGGTGGGAGAGGAAAGGGGCAGTTCTAAATGCAGGCTCAGCTTCCATTTTTATTTTATTTTATTTTATTAAAAATTTTTTTTTTTTGCTGCATTGGGTCTTCGTTGCTGTGCATGTGCGGCGAGCGGGGGCTACTCTTCATTGCGGTGCACAGGCTTCCATTGCAGTGGCTTCTCTTGTTGCGGAGCACAGGCTCTAGGCATGCAGGCTTCAGTAGTTGCAGCACGCAGGCTCAGTAGTTGCAGCACATGGGCCCTAGAGCACATGGGCTTCAGTAGTTGCGGCTTGTGGGCTCAGTAGTTGTGGCTCATGGGCTCTAGAGCACAAGCTCAGTAGTTGTGGCGCACAGGCTTAGTTGCTCTGCGGCATGTGGGATCTTCCCAGACCAGGGATTGAACCCGTTTCCCCTGCATTGGCAGGCGGATTCTTAACCACTGCACCATCAGGGAAGTCCCTCAGCTTCCATTTTTAAAGGCCCATGCAATTAAATTGGGCCCGTCCAGATTATTCATGATAATCTCCCCATCTCAAAGTCTGTAACCTTACTCACATCTGCAGAGTCCCCTTTACCATGTAAGGTAACAGTCACAGGTTTGGGGGGATTAGGGCATGTCCTTAGAAGACCATTATTCTGCTTACCACATAAGGAAGTTACATCTAAGGAGAATAAAGGTGCATCAAACCACATCCAAGCAGATTGTTTTGAAAGGGAGAGGTCTCAATGTGCATTTGCCTAGTGTTGGTCTTAACTGCCCTCTTGAATCTACAGTAGAAACTTGGTAACCATGCTGATTCCTTTGATTATGTATAGGATTTCTAAGATATAACACAGTAACACAGATTCTACTTTCTGCTTTATGGGCAGTTTTCCACAAATGGACAGTTTTTGTCAATATAATAGGAAAGGGCATAGAGTTAAGTCTTGGACTCCTGTATCTTGGTGTGAAAAGAAAATTCTATCAGTTAGCTATTCCCTGCTGTCTTGGTTGTGTGGTATTCAAGCTCTCATATTAAAAGGATATAGCCTAGAAACTAGATGGTAGATCATTTTTATTTTTTAACTGTTCATGTATTTGATTTCATTCATTAAAGTTTTTTCAACAGTTTCATTGCTTATCATGCTTAGTAAAATGTGTAATGATTTTCTTTTTTTAAAGAATGATCTGGAAAAATTTTCAAAAGGTATTGGCAGGTTTACAAGAGAAGATCCCACATTTAAAGTCCACTTTGACACTGAGAGCAAAGAGACAATTGTATCTGGAATGGGAGAATTACACCTGGAAATCTATGCTCAGGTAATGAATAACAAGGAAGTTAAATTCACTTTATTTATGTCTATATTTTGTTAAAAGTCGATAATTCTCAATCTAATGGTTATAAACTAATAGTGGTTCTTCAAGCTTCACTCTGGTTTTTGTATCTAGATGTGGTATACTGCTTCTTCCAGTGTGTGTTACTAATTAATTACTTTTGGTTTCTAAATCTTTTTATTCGTAAAACATTGCAGACTTCTAGAATCAAGGCTCAGGGGATTTGCAGTAAGACCATTCATCCATCCCTAGGTTATGGTTCCTTGGGTCGAGTGTATCCTGGTCTCAGCCTTAGGAAGACAACCTCAGGGAGAAACCTGCTGAGAAAGTCGGCCCACCAGTACCCACTCTTCAGGCCATTTCTTGCCTGTTTTCTTCTCAAGTCAGTACTTGAAGATCATTATAATGGAGATAAACAAGTGGGTAGATGGGGCCCCTGCTTACCTAGGAAAGGTCTTGTGTGTATATGAACGAAAACAAAATATATATGACTTATGATTAAAAATTCTGGTTGTGATTATATCTTTGAAGTTGAGATAGTAGAAAATTATGACAACAGATTCATATACTATTCCAGTGAATATGTAATAAAATGGAGCAAAGATAAAGTTTTATTGGATAGATTAATTGGAGGTAAGTATAAATTAATCAATCTAAATTAGAATTCATTTATATAAAATCTGTAAAAGCAGTTTTATTGTTTAATATCATGTATTTATCCTCATAAGGTACTTAAGTGATTTAAGATTTATCATTTGCTTATCATATTTAAATGAATGCTTCTAAGGTAGTTGAGATTCTTGGGATTTTTCTTCCTTTAGTTCATTATTTTTTTAATTTAAATATATCAAAAAGATCTCTCCTGCTCTTTTTAGAGGATGGAAAGAGAATATGGCTGTCCTTGTACCACAGGAAAGCCAAAAGTTGCTTTCAGAGAAACCATTACGGCCCCTGTCCCGTAAGTATGCAAAACGATTAAACATAAACTATGAGGCTGGAATTTAAAGCTTTTTATTAGGGGATATACATAGCACTGTTACTGTTGATAAGACACTTTTACATTGTGATGCTCTTTATTATGGAAGCTATATAGTTCTGTAGTTCAGGCCATTTATACAAAGGGACACTTATGAGATTTGTCTGACCCTTTAAGCTAGATATCAATGAAGACTGGTATACACATCATTAATAAGCATGTTTATACTTCATCGAATGTTACAGTCTTCATTTATTCCAATTGTGCTTCCTTTGGTAGACGGCTATTATGTTTTACTTTAGTACCATATTGTGGATGCCAGAGAACTTGCATTTGCCAAGGAATAATCTCCTGCAAGTAAAGGAAACTGATGCTATGATAAAATTCAGAAAACATTTAAGAAAACAGAGTTGGGTTTATATTTTGTTAGAAACAAAACAGTCCTCATAAAGAAAGCACAAAACAAGTTAAATTGCTGCAAGTGTAATATATTTCAACCTGGTGCCTATTTGAATTTATATGAATTCTGATTTAGAGTCAAAATTAATAAGGCATACTGTGGCTACAAAATGAGTCTCAATTTTCAAAGTAGCATCAAATAAAGGAAAATGATACTCTACCTGAGATGCAATATCATGAAGTAGAATGGTGTAGTCTAACTCAATGAAGTCATCATTTCTTTGCTATAATAAAAAATAAAAACCTGTGTTTAAAACTTGATATCATTGGCAAAAATGATAATTTTAAGAATCAGCTTTCATTAGTAGACGACAGTAATACTTCCACTTAAGTAAAATTAAAAATTGAATGTCATAATTTATTTAGCCTGGCAGAAAAACTATTCTCTTATAAATAAGATTTCTTTCAAACTACATTTTAAAATCATGATTTTTAAAAAATTTGTTACTCTAAAAATCATTTACCCCTTCTGTTTTTAGTTTCTGAGTTGTGGTAGCTACTTAAGAACATTACAGTCTATAATTTGTCATTTAAGATTCCTTAATGTTTCCATTATTCAGAAAAGCATCGTTTAAGGGATAAACTACTGAAATGAGAGTTTACACTAAAGGAAACCAATTTTATAATAGGAATTCTCTTTTAAAAAACTGAAAATAATAAAATGTAATGTTTGATTTTGTAACTAAAGCTTTGATCTATGCTGCTTATTGCTTTGGACATATAAAGTATTTATACTATCAGCTGCACAGAAATATTGCGTCTACAGAGTTTCAAACCATGGTCATCAGAAATTTGCTGTACTCACCCAAGGCTCTTTAAAGCTTATAACTGATGTATTGAAACAAGCCCTAGACTCCAAGAGGCAGCACAGACTCCTGTGGCTCCTTTGGTTGACAGTAATTATAAATATGGCCCCAGGATCAAATAAAACTATGCTCTTCTCTCCTTAATAGTATCTTGAAGCAATCCCTTCTTTGACTATATCAACAAAGAATGTCCTTTAAGGATAAGGTAAAAATCAGGAAGGTTTCTTACGTGTTGGATCATAATAGGTAAAGATATATAATATATTCACGCTGAAGCAGTGGTTAAACTCTTCTGTTGGGATTTTCATTAATGCTTTAAAACTGCAGTTTAGTGAAGGGTTACACGAAATTTCTTTCATAAAGCAGTAACACTGCATATTTTGCTATAAAAACATGGCTTGAAAATCATGATTGTGATTGTAGATCCTCTGTAACGTGGACCCAGCTACTCAATTATCTGAGCCGCAATGCCCCTATAGGAGTGTTGTAACCAAGGTTGCTATCTACAAAAATGCATTAGAAAAAGGCTCTCTTAAAGTGTTATAAATAGTGATGCTAGGTATTTGGCATTACACTCTGAGTACTGTAATTGGTATCCTGTCCTCCAGTGTCCAAAGGTATCTAATAAGTGGCTGCAAAAGCTTGTGGAGTACAGGTGCTCCAGCTGCCTTGCAGTTTGTTATCAACAAACTGAAACAAGCCAATGGAAAGTGCTTTTCTCTTACAGAGTATTTTTCTTGTATTCCATTAAATACTACTAGTTGACATATTTTGTTTTTCTTTTAAACCTCTTAATAGAGCTAAACTCAAATAATTTATTTTAATCTCTTTAAGGTCTAGAAAGAGGCAGTTTGGAATAGTCATATCAGACTTAAAATACAAGGCTAGCAACAAGTAAGATATGAGGTTGTCAATTATGACTAAATGGGTTATAAAAGATAATTATATACAGCAAGCTTCACAAAGACTGAGTGCTAATATTTTTGTTCCAGCTGATCCTGGGGGAAAAAATGCCAGCCATATCTTTAGCTCTGACACTACCATTTCACTAGAGGAAAAAAGCAGAGGTGGTTTCAGTATCACATGATTATAATAATTTGAACACAAAACTTAGGTTGCAAAAGGAAATAATCTGTATTAAGCTGCACACAAAAACCACTGCCAAATTATTTATAATTCAAGACTTCACTCTCTTGAAACTGCAGCTTCACCTTCTCTGGCCTTGATAACTGACTTCTCCTTCAAATACTGACTTCACTATCTTAAATACAAAATGACTAAAGGGGCACTATTTATCCAATCATGAATTATAACACCTTCAGTAAATATTAAATCTATTAATAGTGTATTTTATAGAAATTACTTACCACTTGCTTGACAGTTTGAATTTTTGCCATTTTATACCATGTATTTTCAGTAGAATTTTGCCATATTATATAACCACAGGCAACCCAGGCTAAATGTTGAACTGGCTTCATTTCCGGAGGTACATTTCCAAAACTGTCTGGTGAGGGAAACATTTATATGATAAATGGAATTATTTTATATATACAGTATTGACCTTTAAAAAAAATCTAAATTCTAAGTCATGTCTTAGTTTTCTTCAAATGCGTACAGAAAGTAATTAATTTAATTAAGCCATAGATTGATCTATAAGGTTCCAAGGCTTTTTTTGTTGTTGAATTAGATTAGTAATAAATATTTTTGCAAAAGTCAATATATTGCCAGCATAATGTTAACATCTAACAATTTTGAGCATAGGTAATTGATATTATCTTAAAGTCGAAAAAAATATTTTTCCGTGCCATATATTTACATACCTGGAATATTTTGTGCTTCTAGTGGTTCCTTCATAGACTTGAGTCTATGATAAAATGTGGTATCTTCCTCATCTGGGTTCTTTCCAATTTCTCCTTCAAATGTGAAGTTGACTTCTGGTGCAGTATCTTGTCCCATTGGAGGGTACAGTACTTCAGCTGTGCAATTCACTGTAACTTGCTGTTTGAAACATTTTGTGAAAGATCTTTACATGTAGATGGCCATCCATTACTAATTATTGTTCTTTGAGATATAACATTTAAAGCATTGCCCCCCTAATGGTGTTGTTTCAGACTTGACTTGAGTGTACCTATTCCAGAGGTATCTAATTGGTGGTGGCCCAATAATTTTCTTAGAGGTATCTAAAATAGGTAACTTATTTTATAACATATAAGGTCTCATAATCTTGTAAATTCATTTTAAAACTATGTATTTCAGTATTAATGGGAAGTCCATTTGTAAGGCAGATTTTAGTCTTTATATACCAACTCTAGACTCTGGTTACTTTTTTAAGTCTGTCCATTACTCTTATTCTCTCCTCCTGAAATAACAGAAATTTTCTCAAACTCAGATTCTGCAGTCTATATCCAAATATAAAATGAGAAGATTGTAGCGTTGGTTCTGCTTTGTAAAGATGACTATCAAGCAGCTCAAATGCCTTTTAATGAATCTCCTTATGTTAGCCTGTATCTCTTTTTAATTATGCTTAACAAAAGGGCAAGCTTTTTTAAATTTCAAGGTGGTTATGGTACAAGTGGCAGTTCCTTCCTTTTAAGTTTGTCTCATTAATAATTTGACAGGTGTATAATTTTTTAAAATTTCCCTGCCCCATTACTGAAAGATTCTTATCTGAACAGAGTGGTACCAGTTGGCCATTCTATTGCTCATAAATATCTAAAAGCACTTGCTTTCTTTAAATAAAAGAAATGAAAAACAGAATGAAACAGACATAAAAAAGTGATGATGATTGTAGAGTTAATTATTACACTTGTTCATATTAGGCATAAATTCATACTGGCCTATGAGTACATAACATTTTTAAAGGAAATTTATTTGAACTGAAGTATATAGAGTCTCTTTTCTAAATAGCGTGATAGAAATACTAAGTGTATCTCAGAATACACAAAGAGTAAAAACTGACCTTTGTATGGTGATCATTTTTTTTGAGGCAGGGATTTTACAACAACTTTTTTAAAAACCAAATTAATCCTATGATTTGATCAACAGAGGTGATATGGAATATTAGGAATCAAATTTTATTTCATAATAAAATGACATTTCACTTACTTTTTGGATAATTTCTTCCACAGAAAATTTAAGGTGATACTTATGTCCTCTTCCCGGAATATCCTAAAATTAAGAAAATGTTGTGTTATTATAACAATAACTCAATTCTTTACATTGTTAGAAGAATCCATTCTCATTTGGTTGGGCGTGGTGCTGACTGTTGGGGGTAAATGGTTAAGGCCTTACACCTTGACCAAGGCATGTCACCATGTTTGTGACATCTAATTTAGCAGGTCCTCTAGCAGGGTTATTTTGGATGAGAACAAGAGGGTGAGATAAAAGCATATATAAATAAAATCGGTTATAATTCACTTTCAATCATCAGAGTACTCTAACCTCTGGATCTGTGATCCTAAATTCCACATGAGAAATTTTGAAAATTTTAATTCTAAAGGTGACAAATAGGATGCACCATTGAAAAGCTTTTTCATAAAGCCTTATGTACCCTGCAAATAGTGTTCAATGAAGATGAATTCCATTTTGAGGCAGCTTACTGCGAAGTGGTTAGAGAATGTTAAGTACTGCTTTTACTTGTATGTTAGTGGACTTGCAAAATGATACGTTAACAAATTTTATAACAGTAAGACAGACGTTTAGGTATTTCACTTTTGAATCAAGATGTAATTGAGAATTTGTACCTAATTATGTTATCTGGTGTGGTTTTGAAATAACATTTACTCCCTGTCAGCTCTTAAAGACTGTTAGCAGTTAAACTTCTGTCAGATAAATAAGGGACAGTCGCAAATCTATTAGATTTTAGTAAAACGGAAACAAGCTTAGTGGTTGCTGAGGTCTTGAGCGTTTAATTTAACTCCTTAGCCAGAGGGGGCCCATCATTCACAGCAGTCAGTGGCAGTAGTGTTTGGATGGTTGAAGTGAAGCTTCAGGCCACAATACTTTTACTCTGCTTTGTCAGTTTCTGTTGCTTTTTGTTTAACCCTTCATTTTGGTCAAAGAGTCTAATAAAGGATTGATCTTAAAATTCAGGCAGTGAAGAATCTTTTGCAAGACGGGAGCTTTTGTTGGCCCAGATTGGAGTAGTATATGCTAAACATAGCGCCAGTTTTAAGATCCTTTTGAAAATGGTTCCTGTAGGTTTCACTTGGGGAAAGGGGAGAAGCCGCCCCAATTGAGAACATTTACCGATTTCCTTATAGCAGGGCTCATAAAAACTACCAGTGTCTCTGCCTTCCCGTAAAAACAACAAACATTCCCGGGGCTGTCCCCAGAGACTGGAGTGTAGCCCAATCCCAGAAAAGCCAACTCCTCTAGAGAGACAGCCAGCCTTGAGGCCCAAAACGGGCATGGGGTGTGGGGGGTCAGAAGCAGGTGGAGCTGAGACCCTTGGCGGTGGGGGGAACGCTAGCAGGTGCCGCCACCACCCTCTGCCCGACTCACCTGCAGGCTGGCTTGTTTGACTGTCTGCACCAGAAACACCTTGTGGGGGCTGCCCTGCTGGTAGTTGATGCAGCTCTCTACCACCGAGGCCGCCCTGGAGGCCGGGTAGTGGGTCGGAGGGATTGCCATTCTTGGTGAGCGGCGGCTGGGCTTGCGTGGGGCTGCTCGAGCTTCACAGGAAGGGAAGGGCACCCCCGTCCTGCCTGCTGCCGAGTCCCCCAGGCGGAAAAGTCAGCCCTCCTTCTTCGGGCTGGGCGGGGCCTGGGGCGGGGCCGCCAGCTCCTTCCCTCCCTGTCTCCCTCCTTCCCTCCTTCCCTCCTTCCGATTCTGCAAGCCGCTGCCTGGGAGCTGGCTCCTAAGGAGGCTGCTCCTGGAGCCCCGCCCTGCTACCGCCTACTGTTACTCTCTGGTCCCTGTTTGGAGAGAGCCCCCTCCTCCTTTAAGGGGGGGTGAGGAGTGAGTCGTTGGGCTGGGTTGTTAGAGACTACATCCTTCCTTTTATTAACCTTTACAGAAGCTTGGGGAGGGGCTTTCGGGCCTTCGCCTTAGTGGAGTCTCTGGGGCTTCAAGTTTCCTCTTCGTGGAAGGAGGCTGGTTGCTTTACTTGCAGACTGGAGCGCAACTTCCTTATACACCACCCGCAGTGTCCGGCACGGGGCAAAGTACAAAGGAGCGCCAGGTAGTGAGTCATTGTGAGTCCTTCTTTTCTCTTCCCTGTCCAGGAACAGGCTTGCTCATACCCAGCTTTCTGTGGTGGTGTATCAGTTCTGCCCAAATCAGGGTACGAGAGACTGCAAACGATAGCATTAATTTGGAGGATTATGTAATTTAGGTCAGGAGAATTTTAAAAGGTACTTGCACTCCTCTCTCCCTTTACTGATCTTCGAAAGATGAGGTTTTGATATCACACCATGCTTCCAACTTTCTGAATCACTTTGAAAATTTTACTTTGAGGATTAAAACTTACTTAAAAACTGAATTTATACAAAGCACTACATTGAAGTAGCTTCTAACAAAAGCAGTTTTTAAAAGCTCCTTAAGCAAGCACAGACTTTTAGTAGGCAGTGCATTTTTACTCTCCAGATCTCTTAATTACCTCCTGTGAGCTTTAAAGGAACTGTAGTCTAGGCTGTTCTTTGGATTTGCTGTAGATCTAGCAGCTAAGATTTCTTTTCATCAAATGTATAGCCAAACTGACACTGTAGCTGGTTGGCTTAGAAATAAAGACTCTTTGCTATTTTTCCCAAAACGGGTTTTGAAGGTTCCTTGGGTAGACATATATATTGTGTTGCTTTTTTTAAAAAAGTTAACAAAAATGTATTTGTAATGTGTTGTTTTCCTCAAATACCCTTTTTATTTGTAAATAAAGTCTTTGGAGTAAGTAGATTTCTAAAGAACAGTAAGTAGTAAGGCATTCCCATTCTTTCTAATTATATTAGCCAACAACCATCAAGTAACTAGAGGATGAAAGGGTTAGTTTCTCCTCAAGGCTTTTTGTAAAAAATTGAAGCTTGTTTTTCTGTTTTTGGGCGGTGTTTGGGGGGGTGTGAGTCATTCATCTATCAGCCAACCTCTTAGTTTGTCACTGTATTTGTGTGTTAGTTGTATGAATTATGTGCTCCTTTGATAGTGTCCAAGAAGGAGTGGCGGAATACATTCTAATTACCCAGAAAGAGCTTTTTTGCTGATAATGAAATTTTAAAGTTTTCACAAGTAGCTAGTTAACATCTGTTTTATTACCAGTTAGAGTTGTGAGGAGTACAATATGTGAGCTTCCTAGATGAAATCACCCTTTTGAAGCTTTACGAATACAGTTAACATCTCTGTAGATCAAGGCTAGTAACAGAGGTTGTGACGTATCAGGCATTTATTTACTAAAAGTACACATACCAGTTTAAGTTCTTTTAAAAATATAATTATTATATTAAAATTTTTAAACTGCTTATTTAGATGTTAAATAAATAAACTGCATTGAGAGAATCTTATTCCTATACTTGAGTCCTTGAAATCTTACTTACTTACTAAAATTTCATTAGTGGTAAGTCAAGAGATCATTATCCGCAAACTTGAATAATGTATGAGTTACCTTGAAAGTAGCAGAATTATTATGGGTCTCTGGGATCGGGCAAATTAAATTATTATTTTAAATAATTGTATGGACATAAAACTTAAAACGCCTATGGCTTGCAACTTTGATAAGACTATGAAGTCAAAATAAATCTACAAAATAGAGATACGCAATAAAACCAACACAATTCTAATTAACAGTAATTTTAATGTGAGAGATGATGATGTTTTGTCAAAATGAAATTGTCTTTTATAAAATTCCAGTGGTCTGACCACAGGAGCATGGATTCTTTTGCCTTCAGCACATCTATTCAGTGCCTACCAAGTGATGTCTTAGTTCTTCCACTTCTCTATTTAAGCTACAGTAAAATCTCTCTTTGTGCAGTGTCTTCTAACAGCTTTTGAAGTGAATGCATCGTGTGCAGATTAAATCAGTTTATGTTCTTACTAGCCTTTTAGAAACATGCTTGATTAAGAGTGTTGGTCTTGGTACAAATCCTGGCTCTGCCACTTAAGAGCTGTATCACGTTTGGCAAGTTACTTAGCTTTTCTGACCCTCAGGTTTCTCACCTGTAAAATAATAATAAAAAAATAGTGCCTACTTCATGGGTCTGTGGTGAAGAGCAAGTAAGACTGTTCATAAAAAGTGTTTAGCACAAGCCTGGCACACGAGTGTCCTGTTATTTGGCATCCACTTGATTATAAACGCAGCCATGGTCCCTGAAACCGCAGGGATTGCTTGTCTGTGAGCTGGCCCTCCAGGGCACTGCTGTCCAGTAGCAGTTTGTGCAGCGATGGAAATGTTTGGCTCTGCTGTCCCGGACAGTAGCCACTCTCCACACCTGCCTGTTGACCACTTGTAATGTGACTAGTGCAGCTGAGGAACTGAATTTTAAATTTTATTTAATTTCAATGTAAATATCCATGATTAGTGATTACCATATAGACAGCACAGATCTAGAGTATGTTGTATGTCATATTATTGTCAAATTGAAAACAAAATTTAAAATGTCTCAGAGAACTTGAGCATACTAGAGAATATGTCAATGGACCACAGTTTTGGAATCCCTTCAGTAATTCTGTGGTGATTTGGCAGTTGTTTCTCTTCTCCTTTTCCTGCTCTTGGTGGTTCTGATGGCTGTTTGTTTCTCTCCCGGGAAAATCAACCATTCAGCATTGTTTCCCAGCCTATCCTGAAGCTCTTGGCTGCTGGAAGATTATTTAAAGGCAGTTCATCAGGCACATTTCACGCTTAGGCTCTCTATGGAAACTGCTTATTCCAAGCTGACATCTACTGAAATTTGCTGTTTACTTCTTCCAAACCATTCACAGATCTGTACGCAGGAACACACACTCATTAATGTCCATTTACCTGCAGTTATCTGCAGACACCTTTGAAAGCAGCCAGCTTCTTCCATCTTATGACCTTGAGGAAGGTTTCAGTTGACAGGAAAAACGCCTTCCAAACAGTAGATACTCATGAAATGTTGTTGTTTTTTTTTTTTTTTTAAATTTATTTTTATATTTATTTTTAGCTGTGTTGGGTCTTTGTTTCTGTGCGAGGGCTTTCTCTAGTTGCGGCAAGCGGGGGCCACTCTTCATCGCGGTGCGCGGGCCTTTCACTATCGCGGCCTTTCTTGTTGCGGAGCACAGGCTCCAGACGCGCAGGCTCAGCAGTTGTGGCTCACGGGCCCAGTTGCTCCGCAGCATGTGGGATCTTCCCAGACCAGGGCTCGAACCCGTGACCCCTGCATTGGCAGGCAGATTCTCAACCACTGCGCCACCAGGGAAGCCCTCATGAAATGTTTTTTCAATGATATCGTAGCCTGTGTTTACATATATTTAGTATGCATGTAAGATGTTTATTTCATCCTATTTATGTTGTCATTAGTAGTTTCAAGTAAACACTGACCTGTGTGTCTATTTGAATGACTTATGTTAATCATGATCATTTTGCCATTAATCATTTTCAGGTGTTAGTTATTCCGCCTGAAACTCCCTTCTCTCGTATTTTCTCAGTCCATAGTGTACAAGTTGTAAAATCAAATAGCAACTATCTGAATGAATTAACTGCATAGCTCCTATTTTCAGGTAATTGTCCTCATAGAGATTTAAGGAGAGAACACTGTCCCAGGGAAGGGAGGCATTCCAAAAGAAATGGGTAAGCTCTTTGGAATGTAGGTTACTATTAATAGAGTAAGAACCTTAGACGGACTTTTTATTTTAATTTGTTGACTTTTACTTTCTACTTGTGAAATTCAGAATTAGTAGAATTAAAACCATGGATTACTTTGGTGGTGTGCCCCACCCTCACCTCCAAGTAAAAACAGAAGGGACAGGATTACTTTTTAAATAAATTCTATAATAATTTTATAGCAAGGCCATGGTATTTGAAGGAAAAAGTAAAAATGATGAGAGGTGGTTTTTCATTTAAATTAGTAGGAGTTATTTCATTTTGGTGATTATATAATGCTATGTTGATTTTTTCTTCTTCCTAAATTACTTTCAGGTTTGAGTTTACACATAAAAAACAATCAGGTGGTGCAGGCCAGTTTGGAAAAGTGATAGGTGTACTGGAGCCTCTGGACCCAGAGAACTACACTAAGTTGGAGTTTTCAGATGAAACATTTGGGTCAAATGTTCCAAAGCAATTTGTGCCTGCCGTAGAAAAGGTAAAAACAAAAAAAAACTTTATTGCATTTAAAAAAAAAATCAAAAACAGTCTATTAGGTATCAAATCACATTGCTATCACGTCTTCTGTGGTTCATTTTCATTACAGTTCTGCTTCTTTTTCTCATTAAGCTTTCCATCTGATTAGAATCTTTAAGTTCAAGAGCTATAAATATATGCTGTGATGATGAGGGGAAGTCATTCTGTTTCTTAATCATAGTTATTGTATTTCTCTTGATAAATTTAAACTACTTCATTGATTATAATCAGCACTTGAAATTTGCAGTAGGCGTTAGGGGTTTATGAAAGTTTTAGGTGTACTGATGTAGTAGAATGGACATTGATTAAGATTCCCAACACCTGGGTGCTGTCCTAATCTCTGCTAGTGATTAACATGCCCTTGGGTAAATCAGAGCCACTTTCTTTTGTAAACTGAGCATATAGTACTTAATTCCCAACCCCTCACAAACTCAAGGATCAGATAAGACTCTGATATTTCTTTGGGAATTGTGAAGTGATTTGCACATATAATGGGGTTACTAGTGATTTGTTGGCTTTCTAGGTCAACTGGCTTTAAGACTGTTGTAAACCTTTAGCAACTGTCTATTCTTGTAGATTGAGATTTTTAGGTTTTTTTAACCTTTTAACTTAGAAATCTTATTAACAGATCATAATTTTGGCTTCAGCATTAATTTTGGTAGCATTTTTTGTGATTAGTGTGTTTCATTCATTATACTTTATTTCAAGACAATATTTTGTCATTCACACACTTTTAAATTATCTTTTATTCTCCAGGATTAATGTAAGTGAAGGAAAGCTCAGATATTTTTCAGCATTTAGTTTACAGTTTTGAATGCCAGAAATATATTGTACTACATGTGCAGCTGTGTGATTGTCTTGCCATGAAAAACTATCTTGAATTGTAGGAGCTCTACGAGTATTTAAGTGACTGAATGAAAAAAAAAATTGCACACTTATCAAATTTTACTCTTTAAATATGTATAGTTTATTGTATATCAGTTATACCTCAATAAAGCTGCTTTTTTAAAAGAAGAATTGCTTTGGAAAAATAAAATTAGCTTTTAATTTTAGTTCTTACTGACATTGTAGAACACTAAAGCTGTTAGTGATCTGCCAATGAGGCAGAGCAGTGGTAGGTATATAGTAGGAGCTTAAGACACAGCTGTTGATTAGATGTCAGTTTTGATTGACGTTTTATTTTAGAGAATTTCTTAGATTTGCCTTTCCTCTCTTTCCTCCTTGTAAAATTGAGATCATGCTGTCTCTGTAATGCATCATGAGTGTTTAGTAATTCTTGAAGATGAGGTTATGAGAAAGCGATTGTAGCACTCTCAGCATCACTTTCAAACCAGCTCTCACCTTTAAGTGATAGAGTTTTCCAAGGGATTGCTCATCTAGATTCCACAATAATAATACTTAAATAGGCTGTTCAACTTAAAAAAAAATTTTTTTTTAAACAATGAAATGTAGCATACATAAAAATGTTACACTTCTGAATACTAAAATGTTTGGGGGTTTTTCATAATGCTTCTGTGAGTAAAACCCACTCACTCCAGAAGTTGTGTTCATTCATTAACAGGGGTTTTTGGATGCCTGCGAGAAGGGCCCTCTGTCTGGTCACAAGCTCTCTGGGCTCCGGTTTGTCCTGCAAGATGGAGCGTATCACATGGTGGATTCCAATGAAATCTCTTTCATCCGCGCAGGAGAAGGTGCTCTTAAACAAGGTACGCTGTGTCTGGCAGTTGCCGCATCAGTGCATCTATTTCCCTGGTGGACCATCAGAGCCGCAGAAGGCAGCACTGTGTTGGTTAGGTCTTCCTCCCATCCCCCCCACCCCACCAGAGCAGTAAGCAGCACACCAGGGCACATGATGGGCTCTGGGCAAGTGTTCATAGAATCAAAGTGAGGATAGATTACTGTGTTTTCTTTCTTACAAAATTAAAATCCTACTTTGTTCTCCTAAATTATCTGGTATTTGTTTGTAAGTTTAAATTCATAGATAATCTGTAAGTTCTACTTTTAATAGAGAAGACGGAAGTGCTCAGAATTATAAGAATTATTTTAAAGAAACATTAATTATAGTCATCCTGTTTTTAGTGATTTATTCAGATGTCAGAAAAATCTATAAATTTGTAAACAACTTTTTCATGTATGACATTGTAGGCTTTTAGGCCTTTGAAAGAATTCAGTAAAACTTATTCTCAGTGCAGACTTCTTGTTAAACTGCTAAAATTGTCAACCTTTCTCACATAGAATAATATGTCTATTAAAACCCTGATGAAACAGAACCCTAAGCAATTGCAGATATATCTGATTCATTGCTTTTAAGAGAGAAAAGCAAATGACGGCACAGCAGTTTGACGTTGGGGGCTTTTACATTGTAACTGGGAGCCAGAAAATTCATTCTCTTTGTCATCTCTTCCATATCCGTTATATGGTAATTCATTAGTTATGTCCATAAGTGGATTTTTGCAGAGAATTACATTATGATTCACAAAACATTTCAGAGATATTTTTGTCAAAGAGGGTCGAAATAGCAGAAAATTAATCCTAACACATCATTTCCAGGCATTCGGAAAATCAGGATTTTATTGTATGAATTTTGGACTTTGTTGTTTTTGGTCTGTTTGCATCTGTGACCAGGTGTGGGGCAATGGCTGGAGAAGGTTGCTCATTCCCTGACCAGGTTGCTAATTCCTTATTTTAGTTAAACTAATGGGAGCCATTAGTAATTTGTTGTTTCGTTTCTCAGTTGTGAAAGGGTGAGAGAATCCTCCATTTTCTTTATGCCAGCTAGCTGTCTATTAAAAATGCATTTGAAATTTATGATCTAGAAACCTTGTCACAGTCTGTCAGTTGTAATAGGAAAAAGGGAAATAAAGTCACAAAAAAAATAAGACTTTATTAAGCATGATTCAGAGTGTATTGATAACACCTGCCTCTTGCCTTCTCGGGGTTCACCACTTTAATAAATCTTCAACTGGCAAATTGGTTTTAATCACTTCATATTCTTTTTTTCAGCTTTACTGAGGTGCAGTTGACAAAATTGTAAAATATTTAAAGTAATGATTTGATAAATGTATACATTGTGATACTTTTTTAAAGTATAGTTAAAACAAATTAGATATCACCAACTGTTCTATGCTGGTTCTTGACTGGAAATTGGTAGCTTTCCTGGATAGAGGTTGCATAAAGCAAGGTAATTGGTAAAATCAATTAACAAAGAGCCTCAACCTTTTAAATTATACCTATATGAAATATAAATAAATATAGATTATATGCCCATAACATACACATATATAGCCATGAAAAAAGTCTGTACGTCTATGCATATTAACTAAACAGGTAGATATGTACCATTCAGTTTGTAAATACTTAAGTGTACAAATACTGTTATGTGTGATGACTGCCTGGTGGGGTGCAAAGGAAAAGCACCAGATAATAATTGAATTGAGGAGTATTGGTTTTTGCCAGATAAATATGTGCAAATAAACAGGTTACAAGCGTGAAAAATGAATTACTTTGCTGTATCATCATCTGATTCTTTTTTCTCCATGACTGAAAGATAAAAGGGTAAAAGGAAATTTTTGCTGGGCTCTTAAGAAAATCAGCTTTTCATGCATACACCTCCACTGATTATCATATGAGAGTTTTAGGGTGGAAAATGTTGATAAATGAGCTTAGTATCAGATTAGCTTATACTTTTGAGCTATTCTCTATTATCAAAATTGGAAGAAAAATAGTCCAAATTCTCACGTAGTTTTCATTAAAAAAAAAATGAAAACTGGAACTATTTTCAGTCACAATGTAAACTTTGCCCCTGAGATTAATCAGTGATGTAACTAAAACTGAAACGTGAAATTGAATGTTCTTTCAGGGACTGTTTCACCCCATAGATGTTAACCGTTGCCATCATTGTCTATGGCCAATTTTTAGACCGCTGTGCTTGGTCTCTGCAGAAACATTGAACTTGTAGCTACTCTACAAGAGAAATAAAGGCCTACCCAGAGTCATGTTAGCTCATTTTACTCAGCAGTGTCCCTTTTCTGATCTCCTGGGCTTTGAGTTTGAATGCTGGCTCTACTTCATACTTAACTCCGTGGAAATGGCCAAGTCCAGGCTGTTTGGAGATAGTAATGCCAAAGTATTAGATGAGAATGTACTTGAAAACACTTGCACACACATATTTGGGCATAATGAAGGCTAATCCCTCTTCCCTTCACATTACCTTTGACCTAGCACTGTGCAATGCCACCCATTTGCCAGCTTTTGGTCTCAGAGTGGTCATAATAACACTTATTGATCACTTTTGTGCTGTGTATTATGCTGAGTACATGAATTATCATATCTTACCTTCAACAGTGGCCTTATAGTTGAGAAAATTGAGACTCAAGAGTAGTTAATCAAATGGCCCAAGGTTACATGTTAGTTAGTGGTGGAGCTGAGAGTTAAAACCAGAGCCTAGCCCTTGACCACCTCCTCACACAACCTCTTTAGCACCCAGCCTGGTGTTATCAACTTTGTCCCTAGGGGACTGAAATAGAAACATTACCACCTCTACGCACCACTTTGGCTTAAAAGGTCCTGTGATGGTGTGGGTATTTTCACTTGCTTTTTATTCTACTTCAGGAAAAATTGCTTGTAGGACTTGGCTGCCATGTGACTATTAAAAAATGGCAGGATGAATTTAGCTCTGGAATCTTGTCATATGGAATGGGACAGAGAAAAGCATGAATAAGGGCGAGGTGAATCAGAAGGTGGATTTAGGAAGAAAGAGGGAGTTAAAAGGAAAGGAGCAGGGTGAGGGAATATGAAACCGAGAACTGGACAGGCCGTCCTCAACAATTATGTACTATACACTATATACTTGGCCCCTTCTTTCTCTTTAGAATATGAGCGTCTTACACTCTAGCTCTTTTATATTACTGACCTATATTGAAAACACTAGATAATGTGTTACTAAATTTTAATATGTCTGTTCACATCTCTCTTTCTGGGTACCTTCTTCTGCATTAATTGCATTTATTTAGAGCCAAGGAAGCTCTGCTGTTGTGGTAACCCAAGAAGTTAACAAGAAATAGAGCTTCTTCTACAGTCTATCTAGAATTTTTAGTCTACTGCTTTAGCTGTCTACGTAGAATTCTGCAGGCTTAGCTAATGAAACTTAGGAGTCTGCAGAGTTCAGTTATTCCTCTTTTCAGAACAAAATTCACTAATTAGGAGTAATGAGTCAAAGTTAGGTCTGAGCTAAGATATGATTTGAATTAGAAAACATTTCAAAGAAATGCAAGTATATTAAATGGCTGTTCTTATAATTATTGCACTTAAGCTAATAGTGTCTTTAGAACAAGTGCTTTAATGAATATACAAGAATAATTGCTGACTAGATTATTATAAACAAATTGATGCTTGGAAAATTATGATTATTTTAAAACAAAATATTTTCTTTGTCACCTTTTCATGTTATGCTTAAAGTCTTTATTTAAAGATAATTCATCCAGTCTGAGGCTGAAGTATTATTCCACACTATCATGATGTCCAAATTAAATATGAGTGTTTGAAGTTTTTTTATATTCTCTCCGCACTGTTACATTTTCAACCTCAGTCAGCATTTGTCACAGTAAGAAGTGTTCTTGTTATGTACTAAGTGGGATTAAAAAAATAAGTTTTTTTTATTTTAAAAAAACACACATAAAAAACACATTGGGGTTTAGTGCTTAAATGGCCTTTAGCATCTAGGCCGATGTCTTTATTTTGTAGGTGAAGAAACATGACTTGGACAGATTGTGTTTTTCCAAAAGGCATATAACTTATTAGAGGCAGAGCAGAAACTAGAAACTTGGTTTTCTAATTCTCAATTGGGTATTGAAATTGTTTAGCCTAGACATATCTCAGGCATGACTTGATTATTGTCTCCAAGTATAAATAACTGTCTGCCAGGGACCAACAAGAAAGAATTGATTTACCTTGGTCAGAGACTTAACAGATAGTGTCTTTATTCCCGAAGGATTTCAGAAAGAATTAGTAACCCTCAACTGCATAATTTAAATGGGAAGGGACTTGATCGAATGTTGTTTTAAGACCCTTTTATATTACTTCTGCAACCTAATGATTTTTAGGATAAAAATATGGTAATGGACATACTAATATTAGAATTAAGTGTTGTCTTACTGGAAGTTCCATTTAGAAGAGTGACTGCTGCTGCTACTAGAAAAATGAGTCCAGATCAAATATTTTAACCTTATCATTTATGTGTGTACCTTTGGGAGAGCACTTTCTATTTCCCTTTTGTATATGTGGATAGGAAAGAGCTCCAGTTTGTTTAAAGATTAATAAACCAATTTATATTTTTTTTAAACCCTAGCCCTGGCAAATGCCACATTATGTATTCTTGAACCTATTATGTCTGTGGAAGTTGTAGCTCCACATGAATTTCAGGGACCAGTGATTGCAGGAATTAACCGGCGCCATGGAATAATCGCGGGACAAGATGGAATTGAGGACTATTTTACGCTATATGCAGATGTAAGTACTGTTAGTCACTGACAACCTTGCTTTTATTATCCACAGGAGGAAATCAGAGTTAGCTTTTGGTTTTGGAAATTGTAGAGCAAATTGGCACATTTCCATGGCTGAGTGTTGAATTTGTGGCTTATATGTATGTGGTAATTTCGGTACTTTGCTGTTAGAGCATCTCTTTAAGTGCAAAATCTAAAAATAAGATTCATTTCAGGTAGGCCTTTTGTGAGTATGTCATTTTCTTAGATGTATAATTACCTTTCTCATTATAGCTTTGTTTGCATAGCCGTTTTATTATGTTCTAATTTATTGGGATAATATTTAATTCCCTTGCCTGTCCCTTACTTAAATCTCATGGGAGAAAGGGTTTATCACGTTACCTAAGGCCTCTTAGAAGACACTCCTCTTGGCATGTGGCCTATCATTGAGGAGTCCAAGGGAAAGTTGTATTCACATTTTCACAGAAGAAACACTTCTGAGTGCTTGAGCTGTAGCTGCGTGGAGTGGGGATGAGAGGGACAGCTGTTACCGGTGTCCGCTCCGTGAAACTGAAAGATTGGGTTTCTAGTTGTGTCTGTCAAATGAAATTATTTTCAAATAGGGTTTCTACTGTGGTAAAACAAAAACAGGTTTCTCTTTGGCTTTTAATTCTTTTAAACCAGGAGTAGTTAGTAGAAACCTGAGTCTAAAGGAGTTAAATGACTAAGTCTTCTCTATATTTTTCTCAAATATTTTTCAATAAGCAATGCTGAAATATCTACTGTGTATGTTTTCAGGTCCCTCTAAATGAAATGTTTGGTTATTCTACTGAACTTAGGTCATGCACAGAGGTAAGCAAGTGTTTAAATTTTACTTCAGTGTTCTTCAAGAGACCATCCTGCAAAATCATCATTTTTGTGAAATCTTGTCTTTGCATGACTTTACTTGATAGTTGTTTTAAAAAAAAAAAAAATCTGCTTTTTGTTTCTGTTTTTGTGTTAAACCCCCAGGGGAAGGGAGAATATACAATGGAGTACTGCAGATATCAGCCATGTTCACCAGCTACACAAGAAGACCTTATCAATAAGTATTTGGAAGCTACAGGTCAACTTCCTGTAAAAAAAGGAAATGCCAAGAACTAACTTTCCTCACTTTGTTGACTAACTTTAACTGTATCTGCAAGGTTTAGATACGTTAATGGATTCATGGAATAAATTCAGCCTGAAAAGAAGTAATTTTAGAGGCCCTTCCTATTATATTCAGGAGCTTCTGTTATATCATAGTTCATTCTGTGTATATCTCAACTGTTGATTGGTTTTATACCTCAAATAAAATATGATTATTACTGAAATATATTTAATATTTATTTGAGGGAGGAAGAGACTTATTTTTGTTATACTTAATAGGCTTAGAACATGTATAAACGTCCAAATTTTTTCATCATAAGAATTTTCAACATACAGAAAAGCTGAAAAAATAGTACAAAGAACAGCCATATACCTTCCATCTAGACTCAACAATGAACAATTTTGTTAAGTGTTTATTGGATAATAATTTGTTTTGTCATATTTGCTTTATCTGTCTATTGTCCATCTATGTTGCATACTTTCATTCTTCAAGTTGTTTTGCTGTATACTTGAAAGTGAATTGCATATATCATGACATTTCTTGGAGTATCACCTTTTTTGTTTAAGAGTGGATTCCTTTGTGACAACCTGGATAGCTAGCCCTAGAGGGTATCATGCTAAGTGAAATAAGTCAGAGAAAGACAAATACTGTATGATTTTACTTAAATGTGGAGTCTAAAAAACAAAACAAGTGAACAAACATAACAAAATGGAAACAGCCTCACAGATACAGAGAACAAACCAGTAGATGGTGGTCAGAGGGGAGGGAGGAGCAGGAGGAGGAGTGAAATAGGTGAGGGAGATTAAAAGGTACAAAATAAATGAGGCACAGGGATAAAGTGTTTTTTTTTTTTTAAAAATGGATTGGAGAACACTTTTCAGATTTTCTTTGGAATATTAAAATGCTAGCTCAATTTCTAGCTGTTTTATTTAGAGCTGATTGCTTCAATCTGTGGCTTCTGCAGATTTTTAACTGCTTGTTTTTAGGAGTATAAATGTTACTTTTTTGCAGACCTGTGAGGTAAAAAAAAAAAAAAGGCCCTTGCACATGCTATTCTTGTCTATGTTCATTTTAATATTTCTGCAGCTTGGAAATAATAAAATATAACCTACAGGGTTGCTGGCTAGTCTATTTCATCCACCTATTAAATGCTAGTTGAATTAGAGTCTGTTGGAATGTATCATATATTGTATTCATTGAGATTGTGAAAGAACAAATGTTAAGCTAGAGTATGTTGGACATTGCCAGGGAGTTAGTTCTACCATATTGTTCAGAATTGCTTCATCCAAAAACCATCTGATGTGAAAGACATATCGTAGTCCTTTCCCTTAGTGGATAATAGACATGAAATAACTGTTTTAAATTCCTTTGTTTTTCTTGATTTGTAGATTTGGCTCTATAACTTCAGGTTCCTAGAAAAAAAGACCTTTAAAAAATATTGAGCAAATGTTTTCAAGGCATTTGTTAAATGCTTTAAATGCATTATCCATTTTAGTTTTCACAACCCTATGAAACTAGGTACTATTATTATGTCCATTTTGTAATAGAGGAGGCAAAAGCACAGAGAAGGTAAATAACTTATCTAAGACCACACAGCTCATTAACTTTTCAAATTGATAATGCAGTTATGATACTCATCAAACCAAGTGCATTTTCCCATGAATATGTCTGTTGCTACAGTAGCATCAAGCCTGAAAAGTTGTGTTGCTTTGGCATTTCATCAGCATCTCATGCTATTCACACTGACTTTGAATATTGTTCCTGATGAGGAAATACCTTCATAGAATTTAGCACAGTTCCTCTTGCTGTTGCTAACAGTCAGAAATATTAGAACTAAGATGTATAAATTTGGAAGTGATTTTAACTTGTTAAACATTTTGGTTATGAAGATACGGTGCCAGAAGAGAGTCGAGATATCTAATACAACACCAGCATTTCATAGGCAACGACACGGGCCCAGCTGGTGGGAGTAACTAGAATAGGATCACATAGGAACCCATCCAGGACCAGAACCCACATCTTTTGTTAACTCATTAGTTTGGTTAGAGTTGGTAAAGACCACATACCAGCCAAAGTCTGTATAAGGAAAAAATTAATGAGAATATTCATAAATGAGGGTTTCTTTTATACTACTGTTGTAAAGGATGATTGTTGGCTAATTTAAAGACAGTATTATTTGTGTTGGAGAATGGTAGCAGCACTAGGTCTGCTGCAGTATCGCCCTGATTCCCAACCCTGGCAGCACTTTAAAAATTACTTGGGGAGCTTTAAAGAGAAATAGCCAGGCCAACCCCTAGATACTCTGATTCTTTGCATCAAGATCAAAAGTTTTCCAGCTTATTCTAATATACAGGCAAGGTTAAAGACCATTGCAGTATAACCTGTACCTCCAGAACATGAAATGCAGGATTTGTTCAGATGTGCCACATTATTAATATTCTTTGGTGTGATGTTAGTGATTGGGCTATTGGTTCTTAGCTTGGTAAGTTTATCTTTAAAGATGTACAGTCAATTTTCTGTTATTCCTTGCCTCCTTGCTCACTCTTAGTTTTACGTTGTGAAGTCACTAAAATTTAATACTGAAATTTTAGGATTTTTCATATTTTAATACTTTTGAAATCTGGATGAGTCTTAAAATTGATGCCAGTGAAGTGAGGCAGCCGCCAGGTAAGTAGTAAATTGTGACATGTAGGAATATATCCCTTAGTAGAAAACATCTACTTGCATTGCTAAAACTATCCATTTTTGAATTAGAGCTTTAATTGCTGCTTAAAGTGTCTTCAAATAAAACTGTAATACATCGTTGAAATAGTTCATGTTTTCACAGGCAATTTATTGTGAGCATGGATTCATTTATCCTTTCAAATAAGTGCCAGGCAGCATGCTAGTGATTGTAGCACTTTGAAAGTTAGGAAAGGTCACAGAACAGGTCATAGAATTTTCTAGGCTGAGAGAAATCAGTGTGATAAACTCATATGTCATGAAGCACTATCATTCAAGGGCCAATATAGAAACTTTCAGTTGACTTTCAAAAGAACTTAACTTCTAACTATTCATAACTCAGGTAGGAAAAACAAAACTATAAGTAGAATCAAATGGAATGCAGGCAAAATCCTGGTGTTAATTTGTATGTCTTAAAATTTTTGAAAATTCTAAAGAGATTAGGAAAATAAGTGTGATGCTCTCTGTTACTGTCATTGGGTCAGAGTGATTCAGAATTCTTTAGACTCTTAATGAATAAAAGAGGGCTTAGGGAATTTAGAGGTTTTCATTTTATGTCAAGGCAGATGAAGTAATTTTTCTCCTCTGTTAGCTAGTAAAATCAAGTCAGCAATTTTAGAGTTTGTGCTAGAAAAGATGTTCTGATGGTGATATTGAGAAATTTTTAGTTGGTTTAACTTATAGGTTTTGTAAATTTATAAATTAGGTAATTTTTTTTTGTATGTCGTATGTGTAGAATTTGCCTTCATAATCTATTATACCGAAATCTGTTAAAGGGTTACCACCTTAGCTTCCGTACCTGATTGAATTATGGTCACATTTGTGAACCTAATCACTAATTTAAAATGCCTTTACAAGGATGAGAGGACTTTTAGAAAGTTGAGACAAGAAAGCTGAAACCCCTTTCTAGCTCTTAACGTGACACTGAAAGATTAAAAATCACAGGACATTGAATATGCTCTTATAATGCTCTTGGCACATTTTTTTCAAGATATTTAGGGAACTTCAGTTAGAGGAGTTTATTACTTGGTTCTGGCATTGTTTATCACTAGATTGTTTGATATCTTAGGGAAAGTATTTTCTCTGTATTATCAAATATGTGGGAGATCTGATGTTTTCTTTAAATGATTGTTTCCAGTGCTTTGGAAAACTTACAGTCCTTAACTCCAGAGGATGTTGGGAAGATGAATGCAAAGGGGTTGGGGTCTTAAACAGAATAATACATGATCTGCCTCTGCTAAAAAGTAACAGTATAATTCATCTTATTTTTATTTTGTAAGAGTCCATGTCTTAAAATTTTTTCTATTTAGTATAAACCTTTTCAGTTTTCTAATACAGACATAAAGGTAACATTTTGGTATGTTTTAAAAAGGCTGATGCTTCCTAACTAATTACTGATCAAGGAACCCTGCTAAAGGTTTTGAGACATGAATATAAGCATTCCATTAAATACTAATTTTGAGAGGCAAATGCTGGCCACGTTTCCTGGATCAATTCTTCCTGCCTTGGGGAGGTACTCCACAAATCTGATAATGGTACGTATTGTGTTTGTTTTTATAAATTACTTAGGCCAACACTGGGTCCAAGTTGTCCTTATAAATGAAAATTGTAAATACTTTACGTACTTTCAGCTACATCACTGTTCCATTTAATACATGTTTGCAGACACTTGGCTTTATCTCTGAGACACTTTTTATTTGTAAAATTTTTATTAATATATAAATATCCTTTAATTCCAGCTTTGCACAGATTTTGCCTATATAGACAAATCTCTACAAACACATGTAACACATTTTATTTAGAAACAAACATTTATTTAAAAGTAGATATCAAATTTAAAAGGAATACTTGCTCAAAATCATAAAAAATAGTAAAGTTCCTTTTAAACAGGTAATATTTTCCCTACAGTTTGCTTTCACTGAAATATATTATCTTTTTTACATACTAGGTAGAAGCAATTTAACAACAGAATAGTTAGCTACAATATGTTCAAAATATTGGGAAATGCAGATTTATAGATGTGACCATCAATTTTATTTTGTTATGTTTTTTAAATACTTACTGGTCCAGCTGCAGCATACACTAACTGACTTGGTTTTACATTTTAGGGCTGAAACCCTGAGGAACCTGCGGAGTAACTGTTTAGCACTGAGCAGAGTTCAGTATGCATGTGCTCCCAGAGTTAAAAACTAAACCAAACCAATTGAAAAACAAAAATCCCAGTATCTTTTAATTTTTGAGTATTTACTTGTAATCACAGGCTTTCCCAAATTATTAGAATGCCTTATACATTGGCTATTTTACTAGAATAATGATTTAGGTTATTTAGTATAGTCATTTTGCTCAGAATTTGGTATAAACAGATCTTTTTTGCTTTTCAGAAATTACTAAGCTCTGTCGGTGCCACAGCTGATCCCTCTTCAGTTCCAGAGGCTTCTTCTGGTGTCTGTAGCTCTTGACAGTGGTACTTCACCTTCAGTGGTTTGCCGGGGTACCAGACCAAGTGAATATGACAGGGAATCATTTCCTGGGAAATAAGAGTTCTGAAATATTATGATCTGCAAAAACTTCTGGTTTAAACAGTTCTATATACCATTTTGTTTTACCTGTGTTGAGAATTCATGGAGTAGAACAGTATAATCAAAATCAATTGCATCTTCATTTGTTTTCTAGAAGAAGAAAGAAAGAGTTAGTGCGATAGATAGTGTGGGTTTATATTAGCTTAGAATTTGGAAGGCTCGTCTTATATCACCTGCCTCCTCTTTGATGCTAGCCTCATCTCCTTTGGTGGTATCCTGCATTAAGATGTGAAAGCTGTTGATTCTTACTGTTTTGCCACTGTCATGATAATCTAGTAAGGTCTTTCTGTCCCTTTTTCTCTCTAATATTTATGGGTTTTGATGGAGATTAAGGTCTATGAGAATAGGGAGAATCTTTTGACAACCTAAGGAATCTAGATACTGTATATGCACCTCAAGCTGATTTATAGCCCTGATATGCCAGGCAGTAAGACAAGGGGCAGGGCAATCAGGATTTCTAGAAGGACACCATGGGCCAGGTTCTCTGCTAGGCACTTTATACATGTTCTCATGGAATTCTCCTGTCTTGCAAGAATATGTATTATGAGCCTTCTTTTACAGGGAAGGCAACTTGAGGTTACAGCTAGTAGGTGACAAGTGGGGATTCAAACCCAGATCTACTGACTCCACCACCGACATCCTTCATGCTGTACCACACTGCTTCTAAAACCAGCACATTTTATAGGTAAGCAGGCAGTCTCCCTCAGCTCTTTTATTCTCTTGATTTCTATAAATTTTAAGAGTGACTAAACTGATTTCCTGCTTTCTTTTTGACAGTTAACTGTTTTGAGGGGAAAAGGTTGGGGCACAAAAGTGCTTATCCCTTTACTAGTAAAAATGGAAGAGAAGGAATAAAAAAATTAATTTGGATTATGATTTTAATCTACCAGGCTTTCACTGAGACTAAGAATATGCAAAAACAAAAAGGACTTGATATTAAGTTTTGTCTTCCCTTTGCTTACATTGATGAAGACTTTTACAAGCCATGAAATTTCCATCAGGTGGAGGGGGTACTGGAGGGATATGATACAAGAGAGGGCCTGGATCAATCAGAAATTGACTGCTTTTCTGTGGTGCTTTGTATCATTGGGTAGGTTTCCCTTCTGCCTAGCAGTGTACCCATGAATGGTGAAAGTAAATATCCAGAACACAGGCTGCAAAGTCAGAGAATTCATGAGAGAAAATTTAGCATCTTTTATCTAAAGGAACAGTTTCTGGAGGCTCCAGTTATCAGTTGGGCGTTGCTGGGTTTTGGGGGGTGGATTTAGCCTTGTCTGACTCTCATTTGGTGACGATGTTGACCTTGGACTATATTGACACAGCTGGTTGCTGTGCTGTGTAATTTTTGTCTCAGACTTTTGTGCTGCTTGCACTTTTTCCTCAAGGTCTGTTTACCATGTATTTCTACAGTTAAAAAATTGGTCTTATAAAGTGTTTTTTCAGGACAGTGCCTCTTTCTGTTTTTGAAAATAGCATTTCTTAAGGAAATCATGGCAATCTCCAGATTTTAGGCAAAAAGGAAGAAAGGCTTGAAACAAATGATGGCGTTCCAAGTCCATTTGACAAACTTCTGCTCAATACAAAGTGTTACCCATTTTTTAATAATCCAAACAAAAATTTGGATTATAATGCTTGGGCACCCTCGACATTTAATTAAGACCTTCCTCAGTAAGGCTACTGAGACACACCGCATGTTTCTGTTCATAGATTCTTCCTCCAGGGGGAAGCGCCCTTAGACCAAACCAAACCAGGGCTTATTAAAGAGCTGCAGCCCAGACATGGCGCAGCCCAGCCTGGCAAAGTACCCAGGGGGCACTGCCCACACCAAGCAAGGCTCTGCCAGGAAGCCATCATTTTTAATACTCAGAAATAATCTCCTTGGTTTTGTTCAAATCATCACATATGTCAAATCCTTATAGTCCAAATTGATGATTTACTGTCACATTTTTCTGATAACTTAGCACTTTAATCTTCCTAGAGATAGAATGAAGTATTTGGTTTCCTTATACTTACTCGTGACCTACCCTTCCCCTACTGCTCCCCTCCCCACTAAAAAAAAAAAAAAAGGAATGATCCCTAGCAGAACCAGTGTGGTTTTAGTAGAGAATAAGTAGGCTTAGGTTATTAATATATGCTATCAAAAGTTGATTATTTTTAATTGAAGTTTAGTTGATTTACAGTGTTGTTAGTTTCTGGTATACAGCTAAGTGATTCAGTTATACATATCCTTTTTAATATTTTTTCCATTATGGTTTATTACAGGATATTGAATCTAGTTCCCTGTGATATACAGTAGGTCCTTGTTGGTTATTTTATTTTATTTATTTTCTAAATTTATTTATTTATTTTTGACTGCGTTGGGTCTTCGTTGCTGCACTCAGGCTTTCTCCACTTGCGGCGAGCGGGGGCTACTCTCCGTTGCAGTGTACGGGCTTCTCATTGCAGTGGCTTCTCTTGTTGCAAAGCACGGTTTTAGGCGTGTGGGCTTCAGTAGTTGTGGTGCGCAGGCTGTAGAGCACAGGCTCAGTAGTTGTGGCGCACGGGCTTAGTTGCTCCACGGCATGTGGGATCTTCCCGGACCAGGGCTCCAACCCATGTCCCCTGCACTGGCAGGCAGATTCTTAACCACTGCACCACCAGGGAAGTCCATATCTATTTTATATATAGTAGTTTGTATCTGTTAATCCCAAACTCCTAATTTATCCCTCCCCCACCCCCTTTCCCCTTTGGTAACCGTAAGTGTGTTTTCTACGTCTGTGAGTCTACTTCTGTTTCGTAAATAAGTTCATTTGTGCCATATTTTAGATTCCACATATAAGTAATAGCGTATGGTATTTGTCTTTCTCTTTCTGACTTATTTCACTTAGTATGAGAATCTCTAGGTCCATCCATGAAGCTGCAAATGGCAAAATTTCATTCTTTTTTATGGTTGAGTAGTATTCTATTGTGTGCGTATACCACATCTTTATCCATTCATCTGTCGATGGACACATAGGTTGCGTCCAAGTCTTGGCTATTGTGAATAGTGCTGCTGTGAACATTGGGGTGCACGTATCTTTTCGAACTATAGTTTTCTCTGGATATATGCCCAGGAGTGGGATTGCTGGATCATATGGTAACTATTTTTAGTTTTTTAAGGAACCTCCATACTGTTCTCCATAGTGGCTGTACCAATTTACATTCCCACCAACGGTTGTAGGAGGGTTCCTTTTGCTCCACACCCTCTCCAGTATTTGTTATTTGTAGATGTTTTAATGATGCCCATTCTGACCAGTGTGAGGTGGTACCTCATGGTAGTTTTGATTTGCATTTCTCTAATAATTAGCAATGTTGAGCATCTTTTCCTGTTGGCCATCTGTATGTCTTCCTTGGAGAAATGTCTATTTAGGTCTTCTGCCCATTTTTTGATTGGGTTGCCTTTTTTTTTTTGTTTACTTATGGCTGTGTTTGGTCTTTGTTTCTGTGCAAGGGCTTTCTCTAGTTGTGGCAAGCGGGGGCCACTCTTCATTGCGGTGTGCGGGCCTCTCACTATCGCGGCCTCTCTTGTTGCGGGGCACAGGCTCCAGACGCGCAGGCTCAGTAATTGTGGCTCACAGGCCTAGCCGCTCTGCGGCATGTGGGATCTTCCCAGACCAGGGCTCGAACCCGTGTCCCCTGCATTAGCAGGCAGATTCTCAACCCCTGCGCCACCAGGGAAGCCCTGGGTTGTTTTTTTGATATTGAATTGTAGGAGCTGTTTGTACATTTTGGAAATTAAGCCCTTGTTGGTTGCATCGTTTGCAAATATTTTCTACCATTCCGTAGGTTGTCTTTTCGTTTTGTTTATGGTTTCCTTTGTTCTGCAAAAGCTTATAAGTTTGATTAGGTCCCAGTTGTTTATTTTTGCTTTTATTGCTACTGCCTTGGGAGACTGACCTAAGAAAACATTGCTACAATTTATGTCAGAGGATGTTTTGCCTATGTTCTTTTCAAGGAGTTTTATGGTGTCAAGTCAAAAGTAGATTTCTTAGCAGAATAAGGTAGATACGATGGTTTCTGTAATGTACTGTTGGCTGATGGAGGCCTCTAGTTAGGGTGAAGACTTGGGCTGGCTGCCAGTGATGGGCTGCCGGTTAGATAGTTTGGGATGCTGACAGTATCTGGTACTGATGAGATTTGGAACAATGCTGGAACAGTAACAGTTTTACTTTTCTCAGTTCACATTAAAGAAAGGCTAAAGGGTGTCAGGAAAGTCCTTATCCGTTTTTTTTTTTTCTAGCCATCAGATATCTCCCCTGCCCTCGGCTTAGTCCTTATGGTTTGGGAATGACATCTGTTCTTCAGTCCTAAGGCAGTAACTGCCAGTAAGATGGGTCTTATATTTGTATTTCAGCTATTTCTTAGCCTACTCTTCTCTCAGGCTGTGTTCATTTGGGGCTGTGAAGTTTATAAGGCTGCACTGCCTTACACAATTGGATTAAAAGGTGAGTTTATCCCTGAGTGCAGAGATAGTAATTCCCACCCAGAAAGCTTTTGGAAAAAACTATAATCCCTATAGATTCCTGAGCTACCTTGGGCCATGGACACCTCCAGTCAGTCACTCCCTGCTTCTCTGTCTTTGCTTTGTCAGCCCTACTGTCCTGCTTCTAGTCTCCAGGGACTGTCCCTAGACTTTCTGATCGTAGTGACTTTTTTAGAAATTGTTGCTTGTTTTGCTTGTTGTTATGTTGCTTATTTTTCTGAAAGATCACAAGAATCTTTAGTAGCCACCAAATAGCAGAATTTGAAAATCTATGTGGGTATGTGCATGCTTTTATTTAAGAGAACGCTAATCTTGGAAGCTAAGCAGGGTTGGTCCTGGTTAGTAACTTGGATGGGAGGCCGCCTGGTAATATTGGGTGCTGTAGGCTTTTTTAAAAAAAAACTCTAATCTGAAATGCATATCAACCTTAATCCAAATTTCCCAATTGCTTCAGTATTTTAGATTTATGTTAGTTTCGAGGGCTTCATTCAATAAGCTTGTTGACCCTCATTTCATAGCCCTAAGAGAAGAAGTGATTTGCCTTAGGTGACCCAACCAAGTCAGCTGCATCTTCAATTATTACTTATTATTTATCTAAAACCCAGACACCACAGGGTAAAAAAATCTAAAAGTCCTGTTCCCCCTGCATTTTTGTTTTCTTAGCTCTACAATTACATTTGTCCCCACTTTCCCACTTGCAGGGATATTAATGGACAGATGATGGACATCAAAGACAGACTGGCTAGAATGAGCGAGAAACGGGGCTGCTGTTTTCAAACCATAGTACGTCCTGGTGTTTACTTAGGTGATGTGTCATTTATAAATGCAAAAGAAGAATGGAAAACAATGCCATTAAAAGATCCTAAGTTTTTCTCTTGTGTCCCTGTTGCTCTATTCCTATTGAGTTTTCCTCTGACATTCATTAAAATTAGTTCTATTATCTTGACGCCATTTTCTACACTAAACAAAAAATTTCCCCTAACTTCTCAGTTAAAGGAAAAGCCTTCTGTTGAGGATGTGATTGTCTTGGTAGACGAGAGAAACTTTTTACCTGCAGCCAAAGAATCGGTGCTGTGCCCTAACTCCTGGTGTAACAGCAGTCAATTACACGGCTGTTTCTATCAAAGCCACTCCATAGGGGAAAGAAACGTTTATTTCGATAAGTAATGAAACTACATTTCAAACAGTTGTCTGCTTTACAAGTGGCCTTTGAAAGGTACACCAAGCTATTACCGGCATGAATAATGCTGACTGGACGCCAGGCAAATCCTTGTACTCAGAAGATACTCACTGATAACCATCCATGGTGAATCTACTGCTTCAGCCACCCGTGAAGAAAACGATGTTTAGAAATTTGTACTTACGGTTGGCTCAGCCTGCCTCTCTGAGTAGTTGATACTGTTTGTTTACTCTGGAAATGCCCCTCTCTCTCCACATGACATTTGCCTGACAAAGCCCCCCACTCAGCCACCTCCTTGTCCACACCCAACCAGTTGACTGGCCCTTCTCTAAATTTGTGACCACAGACCTTCAGAGGCCTGCAGTGCTGCGTGATGCTCGAATCCACGCACTCCCACCCCCCACCACCCCACCTCCTGTTTCATCCTTACGCTCAGCTGGTGACTTTGCCTCATTTTTCACTGAGAAGACAGAAGCAGTCAGAATAGACCTTCCACAGGCTACCACGTGATACCCACCCTCCTACCAGCATCTGTGCCACACCTGAAAGCCTTCAGGTGAACTCTGTGCCCTTGTCCACAGTCATCTCCTGGATGGATCATATCCTCTCTTTATCTCCTCAAAGATATTAACTCCAACAAGTCTTCCTTCTCTTCCCTACAAGTCCTACTTTGCCCCTCTCTACTGGATTTTTCTCATCAACATATAAATATGCTGTTAAATCGCCCAATCCAAAAATACAACGGAAAACCCTCCTTCAACCCTGTGCTTATGCATCCTCCAGCTCTAGCCCCCTCCCTCCCTTTTACTCCCCTTTATAGCTAAATTCCTTGGAAGACATGGAGTGTCCACTTCCTCTCCCATTCTTTCCTGAACCTATTCTAATCAGGACTTTGCCCACACTGTGCCAGTGAGACAGCTCTTGATAAGCTCTCCATCTCCTTCCAGCTTGCCTAAATCTAATGGTCAATTCTCGGTCCTCATCTTTCTTGACTTTCCAGCAGCATTTGATAGTTAGTCAATTCTCATCCTTGAAACACTTTTTTTTTCTATCTCTAAACCCTCTAAAGTTGGAAGTGTTCCAGGACTCAATCCCTACATAACCTTTCTCTGTTTACACTCATTCTCTCATCTCATCCACTCTTGAGGCTTTAAAAACCATCTATGTGGTGATGACTCCAGCCTAGACATCTCCCCTGAACTTCAGACTCTTATGTCCAGATGACGATACAAATTCTCTACTTGGTTATGGAATTTAGAATGCTCCGACTCAAGCTAATTTCCACCCAAATCCGTTCCTCTGTAGTCTTCCCCAATCAGTAAGTGAAAACTCTATCCTTCCAGTTACTCAGGCCAAAATCATAAGAATCATCCTTGACTTTTCTCATTCTTGGATATATCCATATCTAACCCATCAACAAATACTGTTGGTCTACCTTCAAAATGCAAACACTTCTCACCACATCCACTGCTGCCACCCTGGTCCGAGTTACCACCAGGCCTTGCCTAGGCTACTGCAATACATTACTGCTCTCCTTGCTTCCACCCTTGTCTGTCTACGGTCTGTTCTCAACACAGCAGCCAGAATGATCCTGTTGTAAGTCAGATCGTGTCACTTCTCTGCTAAAAACTCTGTAATGAGTAAAAGACAGGGTCCTTCTAATGGCCTTCCATGAACTGATCCCCTCCATCCGATCTCATCTCCCGGCACGCTCCCCTTGCTCACTCTCTTGCAGCCATACCAGCCTCACTGCTGTTTCTGCAACCCATCAGCCACAATGCTGCCTCCGTTCCCTCTGTCTGAAATGCCTTCCCTTCTGGAGGCATGGCTCACTCTCACTTCCCTTAGGCCTCTGCTCCAGTGTCACCTCTGCTCAGATTAGAGGGGCCTTGCTTTAGACTAAAGTTTAATTCTGTCAATACCCTGCATTCCCTTTTCCCTACTTTATTTTTCTCCATAGCACCTACCACCATTTGATACAAATTTACTTGTTTATCGGCTCAGTGTCTTTCTTCTCTCGCTAGAATTAGTCTCAATAAGGGCACCTACACTGAGTTTTTTGTTTAGTGCTATATCCTCAGTCCCCACAACCATACCTGGCATTCAGATATTTATTGAGTTAATGAAATGCAATTAAAACTCTTGCCACAGAACTAGAAGTTCACATTAATTTAGTCTAAGAACATTGCATTGGTTGTATTGCTTGTGGTACAAGTTAATTGTCAGTTTTTCTTACCCACTGCTTCACACTGCTGAGCTGTGCCATGTAGTAGTGTAAAAACTGTGTTGTCTTTTCCCACATCACGTAAGAGCTGCCCAGAAAAGCTAAATCCCAGATGGGTCTCAGAGAGGGATCAATATGTCCATGACTATCTGAGGGCACAAAAAAAGTACATTCATATTAAGACATTTTCAGGACAAAATATTAAAAGTTTCAGTAGTGAAGTGGGACTCGCATCTGTTTCTGCATTGTATGGAATCTTACATGTTTCAACTTGCTCTGCTAAGTAAAGCTACTATAAAACAGTTTAAGGGCTATTTGCTGTACAATATAAATGCAAACTAAGAGCTATAATGATACTCAAAGTTAATCTAAAACCTTTAATCTAAAATCTTTTAATTAGATGGAAACATCTATCAGTTATCTTCTCCACATTACCTTCTGGTTTGGGTCTATAGTCAATGTGCTGGTCTTTGACAATCTAGCAAACGTCTTTGTCCTTCTCTGATCCTTGGTGTTAAAGCTAATCTGTGTATTGGCAGCATCTGTCACTTTTTTGACCACATGAAGAAATCAAGTGGGTTTTTCCTGTGGCATTGTTTTTGGAACTGCAATCTTTTCAATTCAGCAAACATTTATAAAAAATCTACTTAATATCAGATACTGCTATAGGTAGGGATACAATGACTAATAAATTACCTCTTGTGACTTTTAGGAACTCAAATTTTAGCAAGTAATTTATGAGCTATTCATGGACCATCATTTATGCAGTTTGAAAGAGATAGTGTATATTAAAGCCCAATAATAGTATAATATGTGAGGAATACGAACAGCTTATTAGGAAATGAATCCTTCTTAGTAAAATAATCTTTCGCATAAATTCTGCTCTGTATTGGTAGAACTAGACTTGGCTGGTTTATAGTGATAGTCAATTCAAAAGGCATTCATTGATTGCTTGGGTGCTGTGAGATGCAAAGAGAGGCCCTACCCTCCACTTGACAGTGTGGAAATGCAGCTGACACCTTCCTTAAGAAAAAGGGAGGATCAGAGAGCTGAGGGGACACAGGGAAGGGGGAGGTTTCTTTGGGCTGAAGAGGTTGGGGACAGCTTCACAGAGATGAGATTTGAGCTGAGCCTTGAATTCCTGTCGTGTGTGTGGAAGTGAGAGAGTGACAGACTTCCTTCGTCTTACGGTGCCACTAGGAGTTTAACTGGTGAGATCAAAATGAATTACCATAGAAGAAAAATTAGTTACACAAAATCCTGTGAATAAAGAGGACAACTGAAAGTTATAAATGCCAGTAGCACTGCTACAGAGTCACTTAGGACTTTGGTTATTCCCAGGTCCCCAGTCTTTTCTTTTGTATGTCATATACTTGGGCTCATCTATAGGAAGTTTATGAATTCATTAGAAGAGGAGACATTTTTACTCTTCATAAAAACCAGACAACTACTTTTTTTAGGGGAAAAACAGTGCAGAGCAAGGATATCCTAAAATGGATTAGATCTTCTCACTTAGTAGTTATAGGGAAAACTGCTCAACAAATACCCTGAATTGATTAAATACTGAATGGGATCTGCTGAGATCTGAACTGGCTGCTCCAACATAGGTTTTGATTCAACTTATCTAAAACCAAACCTTTTCAGTTTTAAGTAGATAATTTTAGATATACAGGCTATAAGCACCATTAAACATCTCTGCTGAACGTCAAGTGACAAGAGAACTTGTAGATTTTGTTGATGAAGACATGCCCTATGTTAAGCAAACACTTTCTCGAAGCTTCATAGCAGCCACATGAAGTTAGACTGTTATAGAATAATCCTTGTGGGCATACAGGACTTAACTGAACATGATCCCGTTAACCTGCGTTATTAAAAATTGTCCAAAATCTAGAGGTCCTGTGGCAAAAGGACTGAGACCCTTTCAAAGAAAGAGTCCAATACGATTTCTAAAATTTGTGTTTTAAGAAGAATATACAAAACCCTATTTCCCCAACTAATGCTAATGAGGGGACCAATCCCTAAATAACCGTAGATTTTAGGTATTAGTCATTGGCCCATTTATTTCAGGCAGTTAAATATAAACAAATGCTACTACAGTGTAAGATTCTGAATTTTCTTCATAATTCTTTGGAACAGGATTTAATCCAAGTTGTCAAAGAACTATAATGCGAATGAGCCAAGCTTCTGAATTTGAGAAACGCAAGGAGCAGTATCCCACCTCCGGGTTTTTCAGAACACTTAGTCTCAGTAATGGATGGGACACAGATGCAGCCAGAAATGGAGACCACAGGTCCTCCACGCTGACACGGGTCTGTCACAGTCTCCGGGCAAATGAGTGAACTGAGAGAGAGACAGTGGGACAGGGAGCGCTGTGGTGGTCAGATGTCAAGCTTAATACCCCAATGCAAGTCCAGAGATGACTTCTGTGGTTTTGGAGATTGGATTTGCCGGTAAGTGCCGAGTGTCAGCTGCTGTCCACATACCCTGCTGAGTGCCAGCGCAAATGGGCTCTGCTTCACTTCAGCTGAGTCACTTCAGAGGCAGGGCTCATTTCTTATAAGAGACGGCACCACTGCCCATTAGCTCTGGACCTAAAATGAGATCAGCTTGACTCCACTGCAGCCTCCCAGCAAGGCCCTGAGACGGCGCGCCCGGCCCTGGTGCAGAAGGCCGTGATGCACACGACAGAGGCCCTGGATGGGGCCCCGTCACCTAACGTTTCCAAAGCCACCACCAGAAACCTCTAGAATTTTTCTCCTCAGCTTCTGGACTCAACCCTGAAAACTGCACCCCTACGTGTGGGTCCTGTTGCAAAGACCTCCACCTCTTCTCCCTGGAGTCCGGCTCTTGCCCTGCCCTGCATCTGGGATGAGAAGTGGGCAGATTAAAGGGGCACAGATAGTTTTCAATGGAGTCACTATATTGCACTCGAGGGGGAAAATAGGAAAAGGATACTTCTGAATTTTGTTCAAATAATCAGGTGTACCACATTCTGTAGCTGAATTAAAGTGCCATTTGGGGGATACATTTTTAGATGATCATTTTTAAAAAATCTTTATTGGAGTATAACTGCTTCACAATACTGTGTTAGTTTCTGTTGTACAACAAAGTGAATCAGCCATATGCATACATATATCCCCATATCCCCTCCCTCTTGAGTCTCCCTCCCACCCTCCCTATCCCACCCCTCTAGGTGGTCACAAAGCACGGAGCTGATCTCCCTGTGCTATGCGGCTGCTTCCCACTAGCTATCTATTTTACATTTGGTAGTGTATATGTGTCCATGCCACTCTCTCACTTTGTCCCAGCTTACCCTTCCCCCTCCCCGTGTCCTCAGGTCTGTTCTCTAGTAGGTCTGCATCTTTATTCCTGTCCTGCCCTTAGGTTCTTCATAACCTTTTTTTTTTTTTTTTTTAGATTCCATATATATGTGTTAGCATACAGCTTGTTTTTCTCTTTCTGACTTACTTTACTCTGTATGACAGACTCTAGGTCCACCCACCTCACTACAAATAACTCAATTTTGTTTCTTTTTATGGCTGAGTAATATGCCATTGTATATATGTGCCACATCTTCTTTATCCATTCATCTTTCAATGGACATTTAGGTTGCTTCCATGATCATTCTTTTTAAGATGTAGTAATAACATGCATTCCTGAATATAGAAATTCCAGATATTGGTTCATACCAGGTATGCTGACTACATCCAAGAGGTTTTGAAGTTGCTTCATGTACTTGTAGAGCCGATAATCTTCTTCTTGTCTTGTCTTCTTCTCAATGAGCCGAGTACATGTTATATTAATGGCCGGTCTGGGTTTCTCGTTCCTGAAAAACACTCGAGCAGAACATTTCCCCAGACGTTCCTTACCTTCCTAAAATAAAGATTTTGGAATTAGAATGGTTCCTTATCACTCCCCACCCACTCCAATGAACAACACACACAAGATTGGGGAGCTCCTTGTACATGGCAGGTATGCACTGGCATCCATATGTAGTATTCTTTGTAGAAAATGATTTTTGTGCTCACAGCCAAACACAACAATCTTCAGTCTTTGCTGTCGTTTAAAAAACTCCTGCTTTCTGATGGTGCCCTTATGAAAGAATGCTGGGCCTCTTCCAAAGAGATACCACTGACATCTGTGAGTGCTACTAGGCTCAAACCTCTAGCTAGGATAGACGTACCTTCCTCTCTACTGTGGACCAACCAACATCATGCTTACTTGGCCCTCAAGCTGGCCAACTTGAACCAAAAGGAAGCTGATTCCCATCAACACAAATGACAGTGTCTTCATGCTGCCTGATGAATTCAGTCCTCTTACTCCAATTTTACAGTTTAAGACTGAAGTTTAAAGAGGAACCTACTCCATGTCTCACAGCTAGTAAGTGGTAAGCCAGGACCTGAGCTGTGTCTGTGTGATGCCAGGGCCCCAGCTCTGTGAGAACTCCATCTCTCTACTCCGAGGTCTAATCTGGAAGAAGTGGAGGGACAGATCACCCAAATGAGACTGATTCAACTACCTGAGTGACCGAGGGAAGTCTGCTTGCACTCATATTTAAAGGTAGACACACTGAGTGTTCTGGGATCTCCCTCACTTACTTTCCAATCCAGAGACACATGGAGCTGGGTAGCTGGATGCTTTAAGTAGACATCAAGGGTACAACTCATTTCTGGGACGGCGCTTCTCCACTCTTTTAGGTCACTGATTCCTTAACCTGACAATAAAAGCCAGGGAACCGCTTCCCAGAAAAATGCACATTCACTCATGCCATCCACTGGGCCTAGAATCTGAGGAAGTCCGTGGCGGCACTCAAAACCCATTCATGGGCCCCTAGTTAAGAACTCCTGTTACAACATGGTTGGTTGAGCAATTGAGTTCTTTTCACTTTTACAGTCATTTAAACTGGGTGGAGTCCCAGTTAAAACAACCAAAAAGAAAAAGCCCACAATGAAACAAACCGTACTTAAAATTGGATCTGCTAAATAAGCCCCCTCCTTGAACTAATGCAAAAAACTGAAATAGGCGTTCCAATGGGCAACGTCTTCTCCCGTGAGTGCTGGTTTACAGGAGAGCAAATTTAAGTGGTACATTAAAATCCTAATTATCGGTGCAATACAGGAAAACGGTGAAGAGGCTTATGAAAGGCAGAAGACAGGGCTGGTACGTGGGCTCTTTTGATGTCAAAACCGTTTCCAGGGAAGAGAAAAGGCAATAGGTATTGTCCCCTTTTGTTTTTCTTTCCCTTTCCCCCCAAACAGCTCCACAGAATCAAAACAGTTGCCAGAAGATGAAAGAACTCTCCCTACCTCCCAAAAGGAAGCATTTCAATTAGCTAGCCCTTCAGAGAAGCACAGTTGGTCAAAGTAATCTAGTAATTGTTTTCCTTTTAGCTTTAATCTAACACTTCCGTTTGCAACACAGAAACCAAAAGCACCTTCCTTATGCTTTAAGAAAACGTTAATTCTTAGGTCAATTAGCAAAGTTGGCGTAGTGTTTTCTTGTCAGAACTTGTCTGTGAATACTGGTAAGCTTTCTTCCAGAAGCATCAGCCGGAGGGGTTATGCCTTCTCCGAAGCTCCGCCTTCCTGAGACGCCGTAATGCCGATGCTGCCTGCTCATCCCCCGCGCTGACTCGGCGCCACACAAAGGGGTTTGGGCTGGTCCCTCCACCCCGGTTCCAGGTGCTGCCTCCCAGCCTGGCCCAGCACCGGGAAGTCCATCTGGCTCTAATTTCTGTATGAGTCCTCTGTTTGCTCTCTTATTGAGAAGGGGGAGGTGGTGGGGAAAGGAAACTTGGCGACCATGGCCCGCCGGGTCAGAAGGAGAGGCTGAAGATGCCTGCGGCGCACGTGGGCTGCTCTGAGTTGCGGAATGCCTCTGTGCGTGGAAGCTCCTGGGGGCGGCCTCGTGCTATGCTGGCCCGCTAACGAGAAATGCCACCAGCTGACAGGAGGAGAGCAGGTTGGCATTTGAGAGTGAGTCATTCTGGGGATTCGGAGGTGCTAGGGAAGGGCACCGGGTCCAAAGGGGGTGTGAAACGCCCTCCCAGCGGCAGGAGGGGACGACGGCTGTGTGGACGCGGTAAAAGGAACCCTGAGACCATGAAGTGGTCCTGCCTACCGCTGTCTTCAATTCTTGAGAACAAATAGAAGACAAAGCAGGAAAGAAAATTTAAAAAAAAGGCAAACCTCCAGGTCACTTACATATTAAGATTCTCACTTAAAAAAAAAAAATTCATACAAGTTGTTAATAGGACACTTCACAAACCATGGCAGCTTACCTCTGGGTTGTAGAGCTCCGTGGTAAACGCCAGGTCAACTTTATATTCCTTCTTTTGATTAATCTGAAACACAGAAGTAGAACTTTAGCCTCGTGGAAGCTCTGTTAACACCTTCATATCCAAGAACCACTCGCTCTCTGGGAATAACATGACGTGCAAATGGCAGCTCTAGCATTCATACCTGAACAAAATCGGTGATTTTTTACAAAGAGAAAAGATCCCAAATTTGGGGCTGATCACGACACTCTGCTGGCTGATTTGACAGCTACTCACAAGGAGGGAGGCTGAGAGGGGGGAAACAGTGGTCCTGAAGCTACAAGTAGGCTTTGTGGAAGCAGCTAGATGAGAAACAGACATGAGCACACAGGGCTGAGGAACGGGGTCCTTCCTTCCTTCCCCAGCTGTGGAGTGCCCCTCCGCGCCCTGTGCTGGGCGCTGGGCCCCATCAGCGGCCCCTCCTCCTGCCACTCACAGTTGAACACGGGATGCAGCGACAAAGGTGCGCCCAGTAATAAATAGTGGGTTTTCAGATGGTGATGAGTGAAGAAAGAGAGTGGTGGGACAGAGTGGCTACTTCTCTTAAGGTGGTCAAGGAAGGCATCTGGGAGGCGGAGACCTCAGCTGAGGCCGAAGGGACAGTATGGAAGCAGCCACGCCCAGACCCGGGGCAGGCGGGGGGCACCCACACGTGAGGCCAGAAGTGGGCTCCGTGATGGGCCCGAGTCTGGGGCGGGGTGAGTTAGCCACACAGAGGAATCCTCAGATGTTATGGTCTCCCCTTTCTTCGCAGCTTTCACAGGCTGGCATACTTCTAAACTTGGGGAGTGCATGTTTAACCTTGTTAAACCTTTGAACTGACTCCAGTGCATAGTTTTAGAGTATATATACCCATATCATTGAAGCACATTAGACTGTTTAGAAGAACTTTATGTTGTTGGCCTTTTTTTTTTTTTTTTAAACACCACAGTGACCATTCAGTAAATGGAGTGTTTTCTAGGGAAGAAAGGAAACTTCCGCTGCCTGGAGCTGAAGTTATTTCACATAGTGTTGATTAAGTTAGACTCTGGAAACAACAATTTCCCTTGAATCAGGAACACAACAACCAAACAGGGTTAACTTATTTTAAGTAGACCAGATATCATCTATTCCTATCACAGATTTTTAAAAAATTCTGGGAAACCAGAGAATGGAGGGTGAGGATTATGTGGCAATTATTTATGTAAAGAATATTTAAACATGTGGATATACGGACAGTGCTGGGAGACAGGGTGGGGGGCACCCAGAGCACGTGTACGAGAGCAGTTTGCTTAGGGCTCATTTTCAATCTCGAAACAAGCTCTGGTGTAAGCTGAAACATTGATTTCAATCACAAATTCATACAAATTACAGAATTCATACAAGTCTGTCTTCTCATTCACTTTTTGCCACCTATTATGCCAGGCACCAGAGATATCCAAGGAAACAGAACATCCAGTCCAGCTTGACCAGAAACCTACTTCCTGTGTGGAAACAGGCATGTCAACAGCTACACAGTGCAGCTCACCTATGTGGCCAGAGCTGCACGTGTGCCGGGCGCTCAGTTTAGGGGGGCTTATCTAGAGCAAGGGGCCCAGGCGAAGATGTGGGAATGGAGTGCAGGGGCTGGCGTTCCAGGGAAGGCGGCGAAGCTAGAAAAAAGGCTGTCTGGGGAGGCTGGCGCAAGGTCACAAAAGCCTCTTTTTTTGTAAAAAAGTTTGGGATCAACTTGGAACTTGATCCCAAAGTCTGTGGGAGCCCCAGTTAACATAATGCAGTACTTAGGCTGTTGTGGACAGTAAGACATGGCACAGATAGAGCTTCGACTGTGCCTGGGTCGGGGTAAAAGTCCAATGTATGCTCACTCTTTTTATCATTATTAAAACCTATTCAAGCCCACAGCTAACATCATTCTCAATGGTGAAAAGCTGAAAGCATTTCCTCTAAGATCAGGAACAAGACAAGGATGTCCACTCTCACCACTTTTATTCAACATAGTTTTAGAAGTCCTAGCCATGCAATCAAAGAAGAAAAAGAAATAAAAGGAATCCAAATTGGAAAAGAAGTAAAACTGTCACTGTGTGCAGATGACATGACGCTATACATAGAGAATCCTAAAGATGTCACCAGAAAATTACTAGAGCTCATCAATGAATTCAGTAAAGTTGCAGGATACATGGGAATTCTCTGGCGGTCTGGTGGTTAGCACTCGGCACTTTCACTGAAGAGGGCCTGGGTTCAATCCCTGGCCGGGGAACTAAGATCCCACAAGCTGCACAGCGGCAGCCAAAAAAAAATACTACAATGAGGTATCACCTTACACTGGTCAGAATGGCCGTCATCAGAAAGTCTACAAACAATAACTGCTGGAGAAGGTGTGGAGAAAAGGGAATCCTCCTACACTGTTGGTGGGAATGTAAATTGGTACAACCACTATGGAGAACAGTATGGAGGTTCCTTAAAAAACTAAAAATAAAACTACCATATGACCCAGCAATCCCACTCCTGGGCATACATCCAGAGAAAACTGTAGTTCAAAAAGATGCATGCACCCCAATGTTCATTGCAGCATTATTTACAATAGCCAAGACATGGAAACAACCTAAATGTCCATCAACAGAGGAATGGATAAAGAAGATGTGGTACCTAAAAACAATGGAATATTACTCATCCATAAAAAAGAATGAAATAATGCCATCTACAGCAACATGGATGGACCTAGAGATTATCATACTAATGAAGTAAGTCAGACAGAGAAAGACAAGTATTATATATCACTTATATGTGGAATCTAAAAAGATGATACAAATGAACTTATTTACAAAACAGAAACAGACTCACAGACTTCAGAAACAAACTTATGGTTACCAAAGGGGAAAGGTGGGGAGGAGGGATAAGTTAGGAGTTTGGGATTAACATATGCACACTACTATATATAAAATAGATATCAACAAGGACCTACTGTATAGCACAGGGAACTCTACTCAATATTCTGTAATAACCTATACAGGAAAAGAATCTGAAAAAGAATGGATATATGTATATGTATAACTGAACACTTTGCTGTACACCTGAAACTAACACAACATTGTAAATCAACTATACCCCAATATGAAATAAAAATTAAATTAAAAAAAATAAAATGCAAAAACAAAGGAAACAAAACAAAACGTATTCACATCAGGGAGGGAAAGAACTGTGCTGGAAAGCAGGGTCTGGCCCAAGGATGAGGCTAGGGAAGGCTGAGATACAGACTCCATCTAGCTTGTTTTTACGTTGGTTTTCTCCTGCCTAGAGCTCGCAGTGAATCATTAAAGGGTGTAAACAGGGCCTGCACGAAAGCGGCTGCACAAGGCGCCCCATATATCTGTCTCCAAGTCTCCTAAAGTTCAGTGTCCTCGTCGCCCCACCCGAGTTAGAGGAACACATGGAACACTCACCCGAGCCACGCGGGCACCAAGAGCTGAGACTCAAAGAAGGCAACACTTCCGCCAGCCGGCAGGTCTAAAGCCTAAATTGCTTGCTGCGCCAGTCCTAGGGCCCTCTGGCCTGCTGCATGCACGACCTAGGAGTCTGCCCTTCCCGTCCACTTAGGGGCCTAAGCTCAGCCTCCTACACAGGAGTCAGGATGCCCGTCAGGCTGCTAGCTGGGGGTGACTGTGGTGGGTGGTGAGGCCATTCATGAGAAGAGGAGGGGGCAGCAGGGCTGGCGCTGCATTCCTTGTGCTCAGGGACATGGAATACGGCCAGGAGGCAGCTGCACGTCATAAAAATAGATTCAGTAGAGGTGGTGGTTGAAGCCACGGAATTGGCTGCAATCCCCCCGGGGAAGGTGTATACACTTAGAAGAATCTTGAGGACCACCAATCTTCCCATCGGTAATAAACTGGGCACGCTTATTTGCTAGCCACAAGGATTCACAAAAATCTGCCTTATTCTTGATATAACTGTGCATATTTTAAATAAAGTACTTAAGATATTATTTGACTCAACATTTTTTTGAAAACACATGGAGGCAAAGTGATGTACCAGTACCTATTCTTTGCAGGGAAAGAAACAGGTGGATTAACCAAACCAAGGCTGTGAGCTGAATGGAGCTGTCTGGTTTTTTTGGCCGCACTGCACAGCGGCTTGTGGGATCTTAGTTCCCCTGACCAGGGATTGAACCCACGCCCCCTGCAGTGGAAGCATGGAGTCCTAACCACTGGACCACCAGGGAATTTCCCCGAGCTGTCCTTTTGAAGAGTAATTTTTCCTTCCCGATTTGATCTCCTCCTTTTGTTTTAATTAGGCACTCTTAAAGGCATCTACATTCTGTCCAAAATAAGATTTTTATATTTTTGGTTGTACTTTATCCTTTATCAAGACACAGCCCTTTTTGCTCCCACAAAGGCCTCTCCCGGCTCCCTTCCTCTGAGTCACAAGTTCCCCTGAGGCAGCTTTGCTGGTTCTCCTGAGATAAGGCGGCAGCCTCAGGCCTTGGGCAAAGCAGCACCAGCCAGGGCCTTCTTGTCTGGGACAAAGTGTCTCACACTCCTCAGGACATTTTAGGGCTGTGAGCTCCCTTCCGCTGCCTTTGATTAAACTATCCTGTGATAAAAGAGGTCTTTGTAGTTCAACACCTACCCCAGGAGTTGTGAACGTGTGCGCAGGGCTAGGAACAGGAGGACAGGGCACAGACAGTCACAGCCGCCCTCAGGGCAGTCAGGTGACAGGAGGAGAACTTCAAATAGATCGCTGTAGAGCTGATTATTTGATCATGGATGACTTAAGAGCTATGAAAGGATAACTGGAGAAGTGATCTAGTCTGGGGATCAGCGACGTGACATTTGAGCTGAACTCTGAACATTTAGAAGGAATTGACTTTGGGGTGTCAGGGTGAAGGTGGGGGGCTGGCAAACTTTCCACATGGAAGGAAGATGGGGCTGAAGGTGCTGGGGAGCAGCTGGGGGGCAGAGGGCAGGAAGACGGGGGCCAGGATCTGGAAGAGGCTGGCCCTGGCCGGGTGGTCAGGGGCCGTCCCTTGCAGGCTGCAGTAAGAGTTTCTTCCTAAGAGAAATGGGAAGCCACGAACAGGAAGGAGAGCTTTTTAAAGATCCCTCTAGCCCACATATGGAGAACTGGTGGTGCTGGAGTGAGGAGGGGTCCGGAGTGAATGCAGAGACTACAGGAGGCTCGTTGAGGGGGTGGATGAACCAGGGTGGGGACAGCGGAAATGGAGGGAAGTTTACGGTGGACAGATGTGGATGTGAGTCCTAACTAGCAGGTCAACATGACCAGTCACATCACTCAAGATTAGAAATAATCACTAGAATACATGTTTTGTATTAGGACAACATTATTATATGCACCATCATTTAAAGGACGCTTGTATTTATAGAACAACAACAACAGACACCCTCTAGGGCCTGTGCTGGGTGTGATTCTAAGCATATCACATGTTTTACCTGGGCTAACAGAGCTCTGAAGGCCTGTGCACAAGTGAATAATCAGGAGATGCAAGCTAAAGAAGCAGTGAGGGACCATTGTGCAACTGTTAGATTGGCAATAAATGAGAAAATGCATAGGGCCAACCCATTGGCCGGGTTTGGGGGGTTCATGGCTGATAGGGAACCACTGACTGAAACCGCCCACTCTGGCCAGGCACCATAGAAACCATTTGCATGAGTTACCTTGCGACAGGAGGTCCTGGTAAGGAACACAGAACAAGTCACCACCAACCGGAAGAATTCGGGAAAGGTCAAAAGGGGTGAGGAGATGCCAGTCCACGTGTCCTACCAACCTCCCAGAATCCTTCTCGCTGTTATCCATCTTGGCTGAGCAATGCACGTGCCACCAGGAAGGACCCTGAGTCTGAATGATTGGCCAGAGACAACCCGGAAACTAACCCCATCACCATAAAACCTGAGACTGTGAGCCACGTGGCAGAGCAGTTCTCCTGGACTCCCTTACCCTCCTGCTCTCCACCGAGGCCCCCCTTCCCAATAAAGTCTCTTGCTTCGTCAGCACGTGTGTCTCCTCGGACAATTCCTTTCCAAGTGTTGAACAAGAGCCGACTGCCCTGGAAGGGGTCCCCTTCCTGCCACATGGCTGGGGGGAGGTAGCCTGGTGCAGCCTAGCTGGAAGGCAGTCTGGCTGACTTGGTCAAATCAAGACTGCACACACCTTATGATCCAATAACCTACTGCTGGGTATGTATCCCAGACAAACTGTGATGCTGTTACAGGGGACTCGTGGGAGAATGTTCCTTGAGGCATCATCTGTGCGGTGGGAAGTGGGAGGCAATCTGGTGTGTGTCCCTTGGGGGCGGGCAGGTAAAATGGGGTTGCTGTGCAGCAGGGAAAGGGAGCCAACTAGCCATACGTACAGCAACAAAGAGAGATCCTCAAGGCTGGGAGTGCAAACAGAAGCAACAAAATGCATGGCAAAATACCACTTACAAAAATGTTTTAAATAAAAATTTGCATACACACACCAAAAATATCTTTTATAAGAGCACTTACAGACAGAAGAATATACATCAGCCCTTTTCAAAGTGGTTGCCCATGGGAGGGCAATGGAATCAAGGTGTGGACAAAGAATGTCACCTGCCATTTCAGTAAACACAGGATACTGCAGCCATAAAGCCCCTACAGTGCAACCCTGAGGGGAATTCAGGATGGAGAAAAACAGGATACTGGCCCTAGATAGTTAAGATGCATATCAAAGTAATAATTTCAGTGAGCCCAGACTCTTGCATCTTCCCCTACATAGAAAAGCACGAAACTCATTAACTTGAATACAGACTGAAAGTGAGGGGATGGAAAAAAATATTCCATGCAAATGGAAATCAAAAGAAAGCTGGAGTAGCAATACTCATCAGATAAAATAGACTTTAAAAGAAAGACTATTACAAGAGATAAGAGAGGACATAATGATCAAGGGATCAATCCAAGAAGAATATATAGCAATTGTAAACATTTATGCACCCAACATAAGAGAACCTCAATACATAAGGCAAATGCTAACAGCCATAAAAGGGGAAATTGATAGTAACACAAAAATAGTGGGAGACTAACACTCCACTTACACCAATGGACAAATCATCCAGACAGAAAATCAATAAGGAAACACAAGCCTTAAATGACATATTAGACCAGACTTAATTGATATTTATAGGACATTCCATCCAAAAACAACAGAATACACTTTCTTCTCAAGTGCACATGGAACATTCTCCAGGATAGATCACATGTTGGGGCACAAATCAAGCCTTGGTAAATTTAAGAAAATTGAAATCATATCAAGCATCTTTTCTGACCACAACGCTATGAGATTAGAAGTCAATTACAGGAGAAAAAAAAACTGTAAAAAACACAAACACATGGAGGCTAAACAGTATGATACTAAATAACCAGTGGATCACTGAAGAAATCAAAGAGGAAATCAAAAAATACCTAGAAACAAATGACAACGAAAACTTATGACCCAAAACCTATGGGCTGCAGCAAAAGCAGTTCTAAGAGGGAAGTTTATAGCAATAAAATCTAACCTGAAGAAACAAGAAAAATCTCAAATAAACAACCTAACCTTACATCTAAAGCAACTAGAGAAAGAAGAACAAACAAAACCCAAAATTAGTAGAAGGAAAGACATCATAAAGATCACAGCAGAAATAAGTGAAATAGAAACGAAGAAAACAACAGTAAAGATCAATGAAACTAAACGCTGGTTCTTTGAGAAGATAAACGATATTGATAAACCTTTAGCCAGACTCATCAAGAAAAAAAGGGAGAGGATTCAAATCAATAAAATTAGAAATGAAAAAGGAGAAGTTACAGCAGACACTGCAGAAATACAAAGCATCCTAAGAGACAACTACAAGAAACTCTATGCCAATAAAATGGACACCTGGAAGATATGGACAAATTCTTAGAAAGGTATAACCTTCCAAGACTGAACCAGGAAGAAACAGAAAATATGAACAGACCAATCACAAGTAATGAAATTGAAAGTGTGATTAAAAATCTTCCAACAAACAAAAGTCCAGGACCAGTGGCTTCACAGGTGAATTCTATCAAACATTTAGAGAAGAGCTAACACCTGTCCTTCTCAAACTCTTCCAAAAAACTGTAGAGGGAGGAACACTCCCAAGCTCTTTCTACAAGGCCACCATCACCCTGATACCAAAACCAGACAAAGATATCACAAAAAAAGAAAATTACAGACCAATATCACTGATGAACATAGACGCAAAAATCCTCAACAAAATACTAGCAAACAGAATCCAACAACACATTAAAAGGATCATACACCATGATCAAGTGGGATTTATCCCAGGGATGCAAGAATTCTTCAGTATACACAAATCAATCAATGTAATATACCATATTAACAAATTGAAGAATAAAAACCATATGATCATCTCAATAAATGCAGAAAAAAGCTTTTGACAAAATTCAACACCAATTTATGATAAAAACTCTCCAGAAAGTGGACACAGAGGGAACCTACCTCAACATAATAAAGGTCGTATATGACAAACGCACAGCAAACATCATTCTCAATGGTGAAAAACTGAAAGCATTTCCTCTAAGATCAGGAAAAAGACAAGGATGTCCACTCTCACCACTTTTATTTAACATAGTTTTGGAAGTCCTAGCCACGGCAATCAGAGAAGAAAAAGAAATACAAATTGGAAATGAAGAATTAAAACTGTCACTGTTCGCAGATGACATGATACTATACGTAGAAAATCCTAAAGATGCCACCAGAAAACTACTAGAGCTAATCAATGAATTTGGTAAAGTTGCAGGATACAAAACTAACACACAGAAATCACTTGTGATCAGAAAGAAATAAAGGAAACAATCCCATTTACCATTGTAATAGAATAAAATACCTAGGAATAAAAAATAAATAAAAAAAGAATAAAATACCTAGGAATAGGGCTTCCCTGGTGGCGCAGTGGTTGAGAGTCCGCCTGCCAATGCAGGGGACAGAGGTTCGAGCCCTGGCCTGGGAGGATCCCACATGCCGTGGAGCAACTGGGCCTGTGAGCCACAATTGCTGAGCCTGCGCGTCTGGAGCCTGTGCTCCACAACAAGAGAGGCCGCGATAGTGAGAGGCCCGCGCACTGCGATGAAGAGTGGCCCCCACTTGCCGCAACTAGAGGAAGCCCTCGCACAGAAACGAGGACCCAACACAGCCAAAAATAAATAAATAAATAAATAAAATTAAAAAAAAAAAAAAAAAAAAAAATACCTAGGAATAAACCTACCTAAGGAGGCAAAACCCCTGTATGCAGAAAACTAAGACACTGATGAAAGAAATCAAAGATGACACAAACAGATGGAGAGATATACCATGTTCTTGGATTGGAAGAAGCAATATTGTGAAAATGACTATGCTACCCAAAGCAATCTACAGATTCAATGCAATCCCTATCAAATTACCAAGGCCATTTTTCACAGAATTAGAACAAAAAATTTTACAATTTGTATGGAAACACAAAAGACCCCGAATAGCCAAAGCAATCTTGAGAAAGAAAAATGGAACTGGAGGAATCAGGCTCCCTGACTTCAGACTATACTACAAATCTCCAGTAATCAAGACAGTATGGTACTGGCACAAAAAGAGAAATATAAATCAATGGAACAGGATAGAAAACCCAGAGATAAACCCACACACCTATGGTCACGTAATCTATGACACAGGAGGCAAAAATATACAATGGAGAAAAGACAGCCTCTTCAATAAGTGGTGCTGGGAAAACTGGACAGCTACATGTAAAAGTATGAAATTAGAACACTCCCTAACACCATACACAGAAATAAACTCAAAATGGATTAAAGACCTAAATGTAAGACCAGACACTCTAAAACTCTTAGAGGAAAACATGGGCAGAACAATCTTTGACATAAATCACAGCAAGATCTTTTTGGACCCACCTCCTAGAGTAATGAAAATAAAAACAAAAATAAATAAATGGGACCTAATTAAACCTAAAAGCTTTTGCACACCAAAGGAAACCATAAACAAAACGAAAAGACAACCCTCAGAATGGGAGAAAATATTTGCAAATGAAGCCACTGACAAGGGATTAATCTCCAAAATATACAAACAGCTCATGCAGCTCAATATCAAAAAAAAACAAACAACCCAATCAAAAAATGGGGGGAAGACCTAAATAGACATTTCTCCAAAGAAGACATACAGATGGCCAACAAACACATGAAAAGAGCTCAACATCACTAATTATTAGAGAAATGCAAACCAAGACTACAATGAAGTATCACCTTACACTGGTCAGCATGGCATCATCAAAAAATCTACAAACAACAAATGCTGGAGAGGGTGTGGAGAAAAGGGAATCCTCTTGCACTGTTGGTGGGAATGTAAATTGATACAGCCACTATGGACAACAGTATGGAGGTTCCTTAGAAAACTAAAAAGAACTACCATATGACCGGAAAGTACACATATGGTGCACATTTGGCAGTTGGTGGAATAGGCTGGGATTCTGAGAAGTCATTTTGTCTGGCTGTACCAACTCTCAGGGGCTTTGTCATCTTAACCTGTGCAAAAAAGGTCTTTACCTTCTTTGACTATTTTGGGGAGTAAAGTTTTCTCTTTTTTTTGGCTGCACTGCACAGCTTGCGGCATCTTAGTTCCCTGACCAGGAATTGAACCCGGGCAGCCGCAGTGAAAGAGCCAAGTCCCAGCCACTGGACTGCCAGGGGATTCCCAGGAGTAAACTTTCTATATCTTGTGTAGGCTTTGCACTCTCTTGTGGGGATGCCTCTTTCATCTTCCTAGTTTGAGTCACTATTAAGATATATCTTGTTAATGGCCAGATGATGGATCATTTAAATTGGAGAAACTTCAAAATTGGTAAATTTTTAGAGAGCTCTTATTATATAGTTGTTTACTGGCACCTATAAAAAAAACAAATCAGAAGTTGGAGATGTATAGGTATATGTATATATAAAATGGCTAATCAAAAGAACCCCTTTAGTTTAATTTTTTTTAATTTAATTTTTTAAATTTTTGGCTGCATTGGGTCTTCATTGCTGCACACAGGCTTTCTCTAGTTGTGGTGAGTGGGGGCTCCTCTTCGTTGAGGTGCGCAGGCTTCTCATTGCAGTGGCTTCTGTTGTTGCAGAGCACGGGCTCTAGGCACGCGGGCTTCAGTAGTTGCAGCACGCAGGCTCAGTAGTTGCGGCACGCAGGCCCTAGAGCATGCGGGCTTCAGTAGTTGCGGCACGTGGGCTGAGTAGTTGTGGCTTGCAGGCTCAGTAGTTGTGGCTCGCAGGCTCTAGAGTGCAGGCTCAGTAGTTGTGGCACACGGGCTTAGTTGCTCCACAGCATGTGGGATCTTCCTGGACCAGGGATCGAACCCATGTCCCCTGCATTGGCAGGCAGATTCTTAACCACTGTGCCACAAGGGAAGTCCCACTCCCTTAGTTTAAAACAAACAAAAAACCAGTTTGGGAAGTCTTATTTGTGGCCTTTGCTTCCCCTCAGTGGGTCTTACAAATCCTAATAAAAACATTAGGTTAACTAATGTAAATTAGGTTGATTAATGGGGAGGGAGGGAGAAAAAACTGAGGGGAAAGTCTAGAGACTTCTTCCCAACAAGGTGGAAATTTTAAAGGGACTCCTACCAAAAGGATAAAAATCTTTAGGTGGTTATTAAGAAATGGGATAAATAAAACAGATGTTAATGGGATTAAAACAAAAGGTTTTGATACAACACTACCTAAGGTTGGGTAGTTTAAAGGGACCCCTACTGGTCCCCAACATAAAAGGCCCCAAACAAGTCTGCTTTATTTACCCCAGTTATATATATAAAGGCTGGGGCGGGGCGGAATTACATTGAGATACTTGACCAGCAATTGCTTGGGGCAACAGTTAGGCCAATTAATCAAGTTAAAAGATTGACAAAAGGGCCTGAATCTCTCAGCTCAGCCCTTCACTGGGGACCCCAGAGCCTTTTATACAAAAATAGATTAAATGGTTGGGAGATTAAAAAAAAGAAAAGCATCTAAGACTCCTTGTAAGACCAAGACTTATTGATGGGGTCCTAATGGAAACTAAAGTTAAAGGTATAAAAGTTGATAGAATTGAGATGAAAGCTTACATAAATTGGTATGTTTAAATGGGCTTTATAAGATGGTTACATCTTTTTTCCCTAATTATACTGTAAGACAGACACTATGTCTCCCCCTTCCTGGTATAAGACAGGGCATATAAATCTGCCCCTCAGACAATATTAGTTAAACATACTAAAAGAAACCAACACGGTTACCTGAGACCACACAATATGAAATAAAAACTGAGTGCTAATATTCAGGGGCCAATAAAAACAATAATAGAGATTCTTGCTCTGGGTTTAACTTGTGCACTCAGAAAGAGGGCCTCTGTTGAATCCCTTATGCAAACTTTTGAAAGCATGATAAATAAAAGCTTAAAATTCTAGGACATAGAACTCCTGAATTTCAGTTTAGTTGGAAATCTTCTCATTGATATAAAAAAAGCAACTTAAAGAAAATGTTGTTGGACAAATCAATCTTTTAGTATAATTTACGAAGCAGATCTGTTCTCTGGGGTATTAAAAGCAACTGTCTGGTTTCAAGTCTCTACAAATCAGAAATGTAGATACAGCTACAATGACCTGAGACTGAGCCTAATTCACTTAATCAGGTAAAACCTGATACAAATTAAAAAAAAAAGGAAAGAAATGGCCTTTTAAAACTCAAACCATTGGAAAGGCTCCCTCGCTCAAAATCTAATTCACAGCTTCCTTAGGGGATCATCAAGAACAAATACAAATCTTAGAAGTCTTTTCCACAAATATCAATAGTAAAGTCTTGGTCATCTGAGAAAATAAAGTTGACTTATTCCAACTTATTTATAAACTAGTAAGTTTATATCGTAATACCTGATTCAAAACTAAGTGTTAAAGTGAAGCTATGAGATCTCTATTTTTGTTTGTTTATGTCAGTGTGTACATTATACATATAGGTGTTTTTACCTCTGGAAAATATTATCAAAATTAAACTTATAAAAGAGCTCTATTTAATTGACTAAATAGTAAGCACTTACAAATTAAATATTTCCAAGTATAAAGGAAACTGGCCAGAATGAATTCCAGGTTCACATGATCTAGTATGCAAGGAAAGTAGGATGAGTGTTTTTGGCAAAAGAAGGTATGAGGAGTGGAAGTACATTTTGTTAAGGGAAAAGAGAGATTTTGTCCTTGAGCTGGTTGTCTCTGGGCGGAAAAATAAGGGACAAACTAAAATGGATATAGAAAGTGTGAAAGGTTTGTAGAAAGACAGCTCTGAAAAAGTTGTTCCATGCATGGTCGGGCTGGGTTTGGATTGAATTTAATTAGGTAAGTGAATTTTGTTCAGGGTGGGCCAGTGCAGGACTGGAGTTTGGTTTTCTTTCTCTGTTAAGAGAACAGAGTTTTCTTGGAATGTTGAACTAAATACTTTTGGTAACAGATTGTGAGTTTCTTTGCCTTCTAAATGGTCTGTTATTTGCCTTAAAAATCTTTTATTGTCACTTTGGTTGAGTGAATAACTACTGCTTCACAGTGACCTATGATCCTATTTGACCAAGTGTTTTAAAAACTTGACTTTTTTTTTTATAACAAACTTCCCAAATATCAAATTCTAATTAAGATTCTTTTGACTTTCCAGCTAACTTTGGGATGCTTCAAAGGACCCCGAAACATCCCAAGGAGAGATATTAAACTAATTAGGTTTATTTGGCATGTTAAATTACATGGGAAACATTGTCAAATAAGTGTGATAAAACCTTCTTATTTTATGGGTAAATGTCATTAATATAGATATTCCAAAACTTATATGGAATTCCTAAAAATCTGATATGTCCTGATATAATGTTATCAGTTATAATTCTAGTTGTTATCTTAAAATGTCATATGACACAGAAATAACCAAGTCTCTTGTCAGTTACACTGTAAACAGATCTTTAACCATGCCATTTTAAGTCTTTTGTCATTTATAGACAATCACTATTTTACTCTGATGCTTTTATAAAATGAAGATTCTCAAGAGGATTCGTAAAAAAGACTTTTGACAAATTTGTTTCTGATAACTTTTAGATCATACCACTGAACTCAGTAAGAAGTTACAAAACCCTAACGGAAAACCTGATGACTTCATCCAGATCAACTGGAATTAATTACATGGGACTGAATGAATTGATAAATATGATTTATAATTTTATGATTTTTTTCTGAAATATACTGGCTTTTAATCTTTTTTTCCAGAAAATCTTTCCCTTTATGCTAATTTTGATCTACAACAAGCTGATAAAGTGTACCTTTGTAAACAAAGATGAAACATGTACCTTTTTCTCTCTACACGATCCTTCCAGAATTTGGCTTATCCAGCTGGCTCCCCTGTGGATTTGATGGCTTATTGAGACCAGATTACAGCTAGTTATACTAATCATTGTTTTAATTTGTTCTCTTGTTGTTTTCAAATTATTTATGGCTTGTGCCTTTCTCTGCTGTACTTTATTAACATTACAGGTGTATTATTTACATCCTGTCTATTTTATGAGATTATTGTCTCTTGCATTACCCAATGTGTAACCAGGCCTCCAACAAAACTAATGATGGCTAAATGTCTTGAGGCAATCAATCACATATATAACTCTACGTAGAATAATTGTAATAATGCAACTGTAGATATGGGAAGAAGCAACAAGAGAAAACATTTCCTGGATCATAACAGACTAGTAGAACAGGCAATCCAGAGAATTTTAGATTATCAACAGGGCCTAATCCAAAAAACTTAGCACATTGAGTGGCCTATCAACAGAATCCTCACCTGATCTAGGAATGAGCTTTCCTAGAGCCATGGGACAAAATTGGTCATGAAATGCCTCCCAAATGTTGGTCAAATTTATGACCAAGAAGAGGCACTGTGGACAAAGAATGTCGCCTGCCATTTCAGTAAACAAAGGATGTTGCAGGCTTAAAACCCCGAAAGTGCGCCCTGAGGGGAATTCAGGATGGAGAAACACAGGATACTGGCCCTATATATTTAAGATGCTTATCAAAGGAATGATTTACATAAGCCCAGACTCTTGCATCTTCCCATACATAGAAAAGCACTAAAATCACTAACTTGAGATGTTTTTGTGATTAGCAGTAATCTTTTGATGTTGAACTACATGTTGTTTTGTTTTGTTTTTGTTTTTGTTTTTCAGCAAAAACTCCTACATATCCTGGCACCTCCCTTACCTCTTTGGAGTAGTTCCTCAGAGCTATCTGAGAGGCTGCATCCTGGGCTATAGTCCTCAGTAAGTTCACCGAATAAAACATAACTCTCAACTTTTAGGTTGTGCATTTTTTTTTCAGTCGACAATGGGAAAGGGGATAAAAGAGAATAAACAGCCATAAGAGAGGGGTCTCCACGAAGCAAAGGTAATGAGGGTGTTATTCCCTCAGCTTTGTACCTGGAACCAACAAGTGCATGAATGGGCTTTTAACAAGATAGAAAGTCATTTAAAAAACGTTAAGTCCGAAGTAACTCGGCAGGGATGTCCCCACCCCATATCTTAAACTTGTGTTTTTGTCCCTCATGTTGTTGGTGTGATCAGATTTGCAGAGTGAGGTAAACTGCCCACTATAGTGGTTTTGAATCTAGAAGTTCGGTACCTGGGACAGAGCCAAAGCCAAACTCTCAAGGTCAGGTGGTCCTCCCTCTGTGCTTACAACATGTGTTGTGACGGCCAGATGATGCAAAGCTAATCCGTTCACTTAATGACATTTTTTGAAAAGCTAAACAGACATTTTTTAAAGAGCCAAGGCTGTCGCAGGGAAGGTGACAAGCAGGTCTGGCTTTCCTGACGTGAGGAGTGTTCCCACGGAGCGGAGCGGATCATGGGGCTCTGCTCCTCCCATCCCCACGCTGCCAAAACTGCCCACATGCCAAACAGATTAGGAAGTTCACATCCCTCTCCAGGCACAGCCAGGGGCACAGCACCTTGCTCTAATCTTTTCCAGAATAAAGCTTTTTATGTAAAGAAAAAGTTGGCAAACAAAGCAAATTACTATATGGCTGTATAACCTGAAGGAATGAATTAGTAGCTCTTTGCTACAGATTTCTTTTTAATTACGTGTAAAAGAGGACTTATGTACTGTAGCCTAGAACTAAATGCTTTACAGTCACGGACCACCAATGATGTGGTTTATGTTCTAACCTGTTTTTTGTGTGTTTGGTTGATTTTGTAGGTTCCTTGGTTTTTGTCCCCAAAGGCCATGAGGAAGGGCAGCTCCAGGCAGCCGCCCTGCCTCAGGACAGGCTCTTTAGGAGAGTGATCAGCACTTTGATTTGGGGCT